>NW_009259855.1:842949-860105 GCF_000687185.1 Egretta garzetta
TCAGTAGCAATATGGCACCAACTGAGACTCCCTGATTCCCATCCATAAGCTGATTCATTGACTGGAGATCCCAGGAGTGATCAGCAAGACTCACTCACCCTCTAGCAGACCCATATGGCCAGCATGAAAGTCTGATGGAGAGTGGAGGCTAACAATAGACTATTGTGGCCTGAATGAAGTCACGTTGCTGCTGAGTGCTCCCATGCTGGACATGCTAGAACTTCAATACAAGTTGGAGTCAAAGGCAGCCAAGTGTTATGCCACAACTGATATCACTAATACATTTTTCTCAATTCCTTTGGCAGCAGAGTGTAGGGCAGTTTGTTTTCACTTGGAGGGACATCCAGTACACCTGGAATTGACTACTACAGGGGTGGAAGCACAGCTCTACCATTTACCATGGACTGATCCAGACTGCACTGGAACAGGGTGAGTCTCCAGAACATCTGCAACACATTTTTGACATCATTGTGTGGGCAACACTGCAGAAAAGGTTTTCGATAAAGGGAATAAAATAGTCCAAATCCTTCTGAAAGCTGTTTTTGCCATAAAACAAAGTAAGGTCAAGGGACCTGCAAAGGAGATCCAGTTTTTAGGAATCAAATGGCAAGATGGACATCATCAGATCCCAATGGATGTGGTCAACAAAATAAGAGCTATGTCCTCACCAACTAGCAAAAGGAAACACAAGCTTTCTTGGGCGTTACAGGTTTTTGGATGATGCATATTCCAAATTACACTCTAATTGTAAGCCCTCTCTATCAAGTGACACAGAAGAAAAATTATTTCAAATGACAAACCTTTGGACAAAATAAACAGGAGGTAGTTCACGCAGTAGCCCTTGGGCCAGTCCAGGCAGGACAAGTTGTAAAAAACATGCTCTACACTGCAGCTGGGGAGAATGGCCCTACCTGGAATCTCTGGCAGAAAGTGCCAGGGGAGACTGGAGGCCAACCGCTAGAGTTTTGGAGCTGGGGATACAGAAGATCCAAAGCCCGCTATAGCCCAGCTGAAAAAGAGATATTGGCAGCATGTGAAGGGGTTTGAGCTCCTTTGGAAGTGGTTGGTACTGAAGCACAGCTCCTCTGGGCACCTGACTGTCAGTGCTGGGCTGGATATTCAAAGGGAAGGTCCCCTCTACACATCATGGAGTTGATGCTACATGGAGTAAGTGACTCACACTAATCACACAGCAGGCTTGAACAGGAAACCCCAGTTGCCCAGGAATCTTGGAATTGATCATGGACTGACCAGAAGGCAAAGATTTTGGAATACTGCCAGAGGAGGAGGTGATGTGCTGAAGAGGCTTCACTGTATAATAAACTACCAGCAATATGCCCTGTTCTCTGAGGGGTCCTGCTGTCTTGTAGAAAAACTTCAGAGGTGGAAGGCTGCTGCATGGCATTCTACATGACAAGTTGCAGAAACTGTGGAAAAAGAATGTGAATTGAATCAATTTGCAGAGGTGAAAGCCATCCAGATGGCTTTAGATATTGCTGAAAGAGAAAAATGGCCAGTACTTTACTTCTATACGGACTCACGGATGGTGGCAAATGCCCTGTGGGGGTGGTTACAGCAATGGAAGCAAAGGAACTGGCAGCGCAGAGGCAAAGCCATCTGGGTGGCCATATTGTGGCAAGATATTGCTGCCCGGGTAGAGAACCTGGTTGTAAAGGTACGTCACGTAGATGTTCATGTACCCAAGAGTCGGGCTACTGAAGAACATCAAAACAACCAGCAGGTGGATCAGGCTGCTGAGATTGAAGTGGCTCAGGTGGATCTGGACTGGCAACATAAGGGTGAATTATTTCTAGCTCAGTGGGCCCGTGACACCTCAGACCATCAAGGAAGAGATGCAACATACAGATTGGCTTCTGACTGGGGGGGTGGACTTGACCATGGACACTATTGAACAGGTTATCCATGAATGTGAAACATGCGCTGCAATCAAGCAAGCCAAGTGGTTAAAGCCTTTCTGGTATGGAGGACGATGGCTGAAAGATAAATAGGGGGAGGCCTGGCAGATTGATTATATCACACTCCCACAAACCTGCCAAGACAGACACCATGTGTTCACCATGGCGGAAGCAACCACCGGATGGCTGGAAACATACCCCATGCCCCATGCCCCCACCCGAAATACTATCCTGTGCCTTGGAAAGCAAGTCCTGTGGCAACATGGCACCCCAGAAAGAATTGAGTCAGACAATGGGACTCATTTCCAAAGCATCACAGACAAATGGGCCACTGAGTGAGTATATCACATTCCCTATCATGCATCCTCCTCTGGGAAAATCAAACAATACAATGGACTGTTAAAGACTACACTGAGAGCAACGGGTGGCGGAACATTCAGACATTGGGATACATGCATAGCAAACACCACCTGGTTAGTCAACTCTAGGGAATCTGCCAATCGAGCTGGCACTGCCCAATCAAACCTCTTACGTACTGTAGAAGGGGATAAAGTCCCTGTAGTGCACATAAAAAATATGCTGGGAAAGACAGTCCAGGTTATTCCTGCCTCAGGTAAAGGCAAATGCATTTGTGGGATTGCTTTTGCTCAAGGACCTGGGTGCACTTGGTGGGTGGTGCGGGAGGATGGGGAATTCTGATGTGTGTCTCAAGGCGATTTGACTTTGGGTGAGAATAACCAATAAATTAAATTTATGATGTTAATTACTCTACAATACTGTATATACAGCTATATGCCATATCAACATTATTATGGTAAGAATCACCTATATTAATGAAGAATGAACTTTGATGAAACCAAGCAAAGTACAGCAATGATAAAACCGGACAGTGTGGTGGTGATGGAACTAGAATGGCTTCAGCATGCAACAGTCCAACACCACACACCATCTCTCCTGTGCAGAAGGACTGTTATGACAGATAGAACGCAAAGCCATGAACTAAATGAACTCAACGGATATTTTATATGAATGGACCATAGACTAATGAAATTGTATCAGTGTGTATGTATCAAAAGACAGGAAAGGTGGTGATTAACTGGGATATATTGGAAAGTGTGGGACCTGTGCATAACATAGATGGTATAAAATAAGGGTTGGACACAGTAGTCACAGTGCCATGGTCTCAATTTATCTCAAAAGGTTTTTACTTTTTTTTTGCTATTTTTGGTCATACTACAACAGTGATCTTTCCTTTCAGCTCTACCCGTACCTTTTTCTTATGGCCCTATGCAATATTTCTACATACATTATCTGCACCTACAAGTCTCTGTTACCTCAAGCACCTCTTTCAAAGAGAAGATTTGTTAGCTTTCTTCTTACAGATAGAAATCCAGTTTGAATTTTACTTCTCTTCAAGGCTTATTTCCTTCTCCTTTTTTTGCAAACCTGACACTCTGCCCAGAGGAAAAATGCTTTTGGCAGTTGCAGAACTATGCTGGTGTAGTTGCTGTTCGCAGGCACACAGGCAGCTTTTCAATACCCATTTGAAGTTGCGTGTTTTATGCTTTTTATGGAAACATGAAACAAATTGGTTATCTCATTAGTCACTTAGAAGCAAATCTAATTGTTTACCATGTATTGACTAAACAATACATTCTGACTATTTGTTTCTTGGGCAAAAATATTTCTTTCTGCAATGACAGAACACCAATGAGCTCTTAGTATCTATTTTGTATAAGCTTATTTTATGCTGTAAAGCTAAACAGAACCCTAGAGGTATGTGCAGACACCCCCCACGCTTTCTGCCATTTACCAGGTTCAGGTACTGGAGGCCACCACTGCAGCAGTGGGCAATCTGATGTAAGGCAGCCACCGGAGCAGTCAAATTATATTTCTCATGGGTTTGGCATCCCACCCAGGGTTTCCATCTTTCCCAATAGCTAGCTTGTCTAAAGCTGGCCCACGATACCCTACACAAGCTGCAGATGAAGCAGTGAGCGATGTGATCACTGAGAACTTCTTTGGAGCAATTTCAAGTGGCTGCACAATGTGTGCAATTGTGTGCAATACTTCAAGCAACACTTCCATGTGATGAGAACTCAGAAATTTTGCTTGAAGCTCAAGCTTTAAAAGAGGTTAAAGATACTGTCAGAAGTAGGAGAGTACTGAGGACAGAAAAGAGAAGGGTTTCATTTTTTGACATTTTGTCTTGGGAATCTCTTGGGGTTTTGAGCCTCTTCAGTTAAGATGAGTCCTTGGCTACCAGTGATAAACATGTTACAGCATCTCATTAGAAGCCAAGCTTCTTTTTACACTGCAGAGGTTTCTTTAACTCAGAGTATCTCTTTTGGAAATCTCTTGCTTGACTTTTTTTTAGGATAACATTGGATTTTTTTCCCCTCAGCTTTCATTGCATTGATGATTTATAACCACCCTGTGACTGATAAGATGCATTCAGATATTTCTTAAGTCTTTTTCCGGTGATGACCTCCTAGCAGAAGTTCTAGTCACAACTTCTGAAATGCACAAACTTGTATTTGTCATAGCTGAAATTCAACCCCTGCCTGTAACTCCAGGTCTCAAGGTCATCCAGTTCTTCCTGTATGATATGCCAAACCTTCTCTGAACTAATGATGGCCCCAAACACCTGTCATCAGTAAACTTTATTGAAAAATATCCCATGGATGTGTCAGATCTGTTTTGAAAATACATAACAAGAGACATTTCAAGATTTCATCCCTACCTTTAGAAGCCTTCCCTGTTAAAGTCCCAACACGACAGTATTTCCTTCAATACCAGACATAATTTCCTCTCTGAACTAATGATGACAACAACAACAGAGTAAACAAAGGCAGAAAAAAAAGAAACAAAAAATAAAGCCATCAGATTGATCACTTTATAGTCCTTGTCTTTCTTCTAGTATAGTCCTATACTTTCTTCTCCAGCGTCAACAATAAATTATGTGGGGCAGTTTGTCGCCTACTCCATGGAAATCCAGATAGATCAGATCCATCGCAGAGTCTAGAGACATTTTTTTCTGACAATCAGATTCTTACTGAAAAGAGATATTCTGTGGCATGAGCCACCTTTGATAGCTCATATTCTATTTTATCCTGTTTTCCTTTTGCTTCTTCGGCTTTGTTTCAAAAATTCAAGATTTGCCCTGAAGCCATGCATACTACTGAGGCTGTAATATTTGCCAGTGTTGCCCAAGTGATTAATCTGCTTTTCTCTGTTTCTCTCCCTTTCTGTCTCTTGAATTGGTTTATTTTTTGCTGTTCTTTATCATACCACTTCTCATTTCAGAGATTTAGTAGAAAATAGTTAATCTTCTATCTTTGTTTTCCTCTTCAGTTTCAGTATTTTGGGAAGGAAATACTCAGGCCTCACATATTTGCATTCATGAGTTTTTGTTCCAGATCTGTTGCAGTAATTTTCATAACCTTGTTCCCATTAGCTGTGTGTTCATTTAGAGCCCTTAATTTCTCAAAAAAAAAAAGAAAAAGAAAAAAAGAAAATCCCTTGGAAGTCAGAATCCTTAATTACAACATTTAGTTTTGTTTATCCTTCAACTTAATTTAAATTGAATGATTTCGGTTCCCAAAATCCCAGATTATTTTCAACAGCTACCAGTAATTAAAATCAGCTAAAATAGCATTGCCTCTGCCTGATGGCAGGACAGCCACAGGAGCTTTGTACTGAGAGTGGTAGGCAAGCATGGAGCAGATCTGCAAATCTGCTTGCAGTTGCTGATGTGAAGTGAAGGGTGAGATTATCCAGAGAGAGCATAAGAAGGGAGAAGAACAAGCCAAGGACAGACCCTCATGAATAAAAAAGGACTCAAAGAGAAAGACTTGCAGAGAAGCCCCTGGTGAGATCACGGTATATTATTGTTGTGGAAATAAATGACACCAAAAGCTCTGTGGTGAATGTGTGAGAGTAAATTGAGCAATCTTAGATGATTGATGATTCCTCTTGGTAGGGCTGAAAAGCTCTGGAAAACAAATATGGACAACACACACTCCCCTGCTGAAATAGAGGATAAAATTCTGGTGTAACTCTAACTTGTGAATGTGTTTATGTAGCATGAGTCGTATACTAGTTGTTCCCAGACATTTCTAAGTTAAATTGTAGTTGTTAATGTGGTGTTATATACATCTAGAACAATTTCAGAACTGCATATGAACTGTTGTTTAAGTCTTGTGTTATTGCTTATCTATGGCTTAAAAGAAAAGCTAATGTGCCTTGATTCTCTTATTGCACAGGTCTGCGTTCAAACACAGTAGCTGTGGTCTAAGCACCCCCTCAGTGGATGCTCTTTTGCAGCCTTGCTACTGCAAGTTAGTTGTGCCTGAGAACTGAATGCATTAGGATCAAGAATAACCATGTGTGGTGCCTGGTGATGGGGTCCTAGAAATGTAATGCTTGGTTGGCTGCTCATGGCTAAGTTATCAGCATTCTAGTATGTTCTTGATAGCTCAAGCAAAATCACCACGGGTCTTGAGGTGTCGCGGTCAGGAGCGCAAGGGCTTCAAATCAGGTGGTAAAAAAAGAGACTGTTACCACTCTGTCAGAACATCTTTTCTTTTTGAATTAGTGACAAAACTGCCACTTTACCTTGCTGAGAGATAGCCAGCTCAGGATTGGGACAATACAGGGAGAAGTTCTTGCTCCATGGTAAGTTAGCGTGTAAGTTAAGAAGCCTAAAACGGGATAGGTTTTTTCCCTCATTTTGTTTTACATATTTGAAAAGTGAGCAGTGAGAATCTAAGTCCTGAATTTGCAGTTAGGAGTTTAGAGGTACGTTCCTTCAGACAGTAAGTTCCCTCACTTTTTTTTTATTGACTTGCCTTAATGCTGCCACAGAGGCCTGAGCACTGTTTGACGTGCTGGAGTACTGTGTGCGAGTGGTGTCCTTTCCTCTGAGCATATGGGGCAGTACAACTTGCATGAGTGCTGAGAGTTAAACTATGTTTTCTGAAGGAAGTACATAAACATCTGCTTAATAATACAATTCACATTTTTATACTGATGGTTCATTTGGGGATACATAAAACTGTATTGGGCAAAGCAGTATTTAATATATACCCAGCAGTAGGCTTCACTGGTAAGAAAGAAACAAAGATCATCAGAAGCTCAGCTGGATATCAGGTAGGTATCTAGGGAATCTGTACCAGATCTATGGGGGATCCTGATTGTTTGTTCTCTTAATGTTAGTCACTTCATATTGTTACTGATTTGTATTGTTAAATCTTTGTTGCTTTTGTCATTTTCCAGTTCAATATGCTTTTGATTCCCTACATTTTCTTCTTTCTATCTCCCTATCTTTGGTAGAGAAGAAAAAAAAAAGCATAATTTTGGATCTGCTAGCACGTTTTTCATATTTGTTCACATTTCATGTCTAATAGACAGGAAAGGAAAAAAGTGGAGTTAGAAGAAAATTTGGCACTCCTGAGAGTAGGATAGCCTTCCTATAGGTGGGGAGCTCCAACTGGAACATTCCTTTTCCTAGATATTGACAGTTTAGAATTATGCTTCTACTTACTGCTTTTGTTTCACGCTGTCCATATTCCTGAGGTTTCCACTCTTGATACCTGTGCATTCAAAGACAGAGGTGCCAAAAGAAAAACTGCTCCCTCAGGGGTGGATTGCCTTCCTCCAGTACACAAGTGCTAATTAGAAATGTAAACAATATCCTTTATAGTTTCAAATAGAATTTAGTAGTTGAAGGAAGGTTAATTCTTCTGTGAATGCTTTGAAAATTCTTTCTCTGTATAAACAATCTCCACAAGGCATTGCATTTTTTTTTCTATTTTCCCGGCTTCATTATGGTCTAATCATAACACAAACACACATCTGATTTTCAACACAGCATTTGTTTGCCAATAATTGGAGCTCAGATCTTTGCACAGGGAAGAGAGACATCATTAAAAATGTTATTAATCTGAAAACAAAGAAGATAAGCAACAAAGTACCAGATCAGAACAGGCCCTCCCCTTTGCACTTCAAGTCATGTTTTCCTTGCATGGCTGGTATGTGTGTTGCAAATACCATGTTGCAAAGTGTTTCTTTTGCCCTTGGAGGGAAACTGTTGGAAGAAAAACCAAACTTGGCATGAGGTTCTTCCCCAAGAAGGTGCAGAAGGCAGAGGATAACAAGACTATTGTCAATAATTCATCTGGAAGATTTATGTTTGGTATAGTTGAGATGAGGGATGGCAAAACCATGCTGTAAACTACCTTTCGTCCTGCCTTGCCCTTGGCCTTGTAGGCTATTGCATGTGCTCATATGCTCAGGCATCCTTCCCAGGGCAGGAGTGGCATGTGGAGGGTATAAGTTTATTGCAACTTCCTCTGCTACCCATTAGGGCAGATTTACAGCTGCTTTGTTCTGTTGCAGGAGCCAGAAAAGAAGCTCTAGGTTCCACCCCCTACTTTTCCCACATGAATAAATAACAGTAGTTGATAAAGAAAAATTAAGCTACTGTTGTCTTTGCTTTCATGGTGGGACTTATCAGCAAATGTGGGCAACTTACTGCTTGCATATAAAAACTCAGTCTAGATATCCCATTTTCTAAACCTTCCAAACATCTAGTAATCCATTTAGTAAGCACGTTTTTATCTTTCCTACAGAACACAATCATGTTGTCAATATTTTTTCCTCTCCAATGTCATTACAATGTTATCTGCAGTCTTCCAAGGTCAGCAACCTAAACGCAGTGCTCTTTCTTCTCAACACAGTATGTACGCAGTAGGCACTTTGCAACTGATTTTCATCTAAAACCTTTTGGTAAGACTTCTTGTGAAATCAGATGCTACAAGAAAGCATTTCTTTATCCAGCTTTTTACATGCTCGTTTATTGCATTGTCCAACAACAACAACAAATGTTTTCTGTAATTCTTACACTGTGTATAACTTTGAAAATTTAAATCTGCAAATAGCTAATCACTCTATCTTCTCTCAGCTTTTGCCTCCTGCGTGGATCTATAGAATCATCGAATCATGGAATGGTTTGGGTTGGAAGGGACCTGAAATTATTGAAAGGCCACAATAAGGTCTCTGTGGAACCTTCTCCAGGCTTAAAACCCCCCAATTTCTCATCCTGTCCTCATGGGAGGAGTGTTCCAGCCCTCTCATGGCCCTTCTCTGGACCCACTATAACAGGTCCATGTCTGTCTTTTACTGGGGACCCCAGAGCTGGATGCAGTGCTCCAGGTGGGGCCTCATGAGAGCAGAGTAGAGGGAGAGAATCGCCTCCCTCGACCTGCTGACGGTACTTCTTTTGATGTAGCCCAGGATACAGATGGCTTTCTGGGCTGCAAGCACACACTCCTGGCTCATGTCCAATTTTTCATCCACCAGTATCCCCAAGTCCTTCTCCACTGAGCTGCTCTCAATCCATTCATCCTCCAGTCTGTACTGATACTGGTGATTGCCCTGACCCAGGTGCAGGACCTTGCACTTGGCCTTGTTGAACTTTGTGAGGTTTGCATGGGCAAGTTAACAGAATGAAGGATGGTATCTCACATGGTGACAGGAGCAAGATCATGAGCTGTACAGCCAAAGCCTTCCCAGAAGCCCAGCATGAAGTAGACTTCCCTGAGACTTTATCATTTATTGACATTCATACTCAGTAAAAAGATCTCAAAACAGCAAATACTTTAGATATCTTTGATCTGTTAAGTTTGTAAAATCCAGAAAATGAAACATCTTGAAGTTAAGAGAAGGTTTAAGCATTTCATATTTGGGATAGGCTGACGATGCACACATCAAAAATTTCTGCTGGCTATTGTGACTTGGCTATCATGGAATACTAATGATCATGCACCTGAGGCACTAGGTAACACAGTTCCAGCTCAAACCTGGAAGGTTGTATGTCTGGAGGCTTCAGGTTTTCAGGATAGGACTGACTTCAAGGTGCGAAGCCTAATGAGGTTCAAGTATTCCCAGCTTCTTCAGCTCAGCAAGTTTGTCCTGGCTGTAAAGTTTTGTTAGCCCTTGGTCCCTCGGAAGAATTCTGATGTTTAATTTGCTGAAGCCCCGTCTTTTGGTGGAGCAGAAGAAAACTGTGAAAACCTCTCACTGGAGAACAGAGAAAGCCTTGTATCCAGATGGCAGCACCTGCAGAAGAATTTGGGGTGAAGACAGCTGAGCCACAGCTGTGGGACTCATCTGGCTTCCCAATCTATCCACCATTGTGGATTCTTATGATTGATCCTCCACCCCGGAACTGCAGAATGCCTTTTAGTTACTCTTTGTTTTATTACTTCTTTTTATTCTTCTTGGATGCAATCAATTATCCTTTGACATGATGACACTTTAAAAGATGGATCCTGACATAATTTTGTAGTCTTAATTTTCTGTCTGCCGTTTCTCTTTTAAATTTTCTTTTTTGCAGTGCTAGAACTTGATACAGTAGTTATCTCAGCTGGTGCTACCTATTAGATACATATGCTTTATTTCCCTTCATCAGTTGCCTTCCTCTAGTCTTGATTTTAGTTTCAGATTCAAACTTGTCTTCACTGCATTGACTCAGAGAAAAAATGAGAACCATTTAAACTTTGCCAGCGGTGGGGGAAGAACAGAAATAGGAAAACTTTTGGCACATTTGATTTTTCAAAATTTTTCCTCATGATAATAAGAAAACTTGATGAAGATTGAATGCCCTGGCTAAGTGGTTTTGTTTAGCTTTAAAAATTCAGTTAAAATGAATTTTTATTACAAAAGGAGGGGTTCTGAATAAGTGCTAAATGTTTCACATAAGGATTGCTTGGCTGGAAATAAACAGGAGAGGAGGAAGATAAGGGTCTGTTAGCTAACAGAAAAACTAAATCTCCATGTTATGTTGAATAGGATACTGGAAAATAGTATATAGGAATACGAGCTACAAGATGAGACCTTATGTGGAACTGCATTCTCTGATGTTAAAAAATGATAGACTCAAACTGAGACATATGTACATAGGGGCTGTCTGAAGGATCATGGGTACATCTTCACAGAAGGAAAATGAAAGAGCTTTGCTCTTGTTCAGCCTAGCACTACAAAGGCTGAGCTAAGATTGCTGTGTCTAATAACTTTGTAAGAGCAAATGTCAGGGCAAGAAAAGCAGTCTTTAGGGTAAATAAGAAGGCAAAAATGCCCCAAATGAGATATTAGTACATTTTGGCTGGAACTGGGGTAGCTGCCCAGAAGGAGGTGTCTGATACAAAGCACTTTAATTTAAAATAAGAGCTCAAAGAGTTCATTAATGTTTATGTGCACAAAGGAAAATGATGTTTGCAGAAGATACTGTGAGCAGCTCCAGTGCTGCGCCCATGCCAGGATGCTTCAGCCAGAGGAAGAATTTGGGGGACGGCAGAGAGGCCACACGCATGGCAGATTCCCGTGGCCAGAAGAAACAACTGAACCTGTCCTAAACCCAGACCTGTGCTTTTAACTGCTGAGGTGCTGCCTAAACGGACACGTCCTCTTGTGACTGACTTGTGGGTGTAGTGACACAGCTAACTTGGCCAAAAATGGTGGGAAGTTTTGGAGTGACCTGACCTATACTTTTTGTAACATTCAATATTCATCAAAACCAAATCCATTAGCTCCATTCAGATCTTCCAGAAAATCTGACTTAACATGGTGCCATTTGCACCAAGGAAAAGCTCTCTTTAACACCATGCATTACAGAAGTAATAAAGTGAAAACTAAATTTAAATGGTCGTTGATTTGTTTTGACTTGACATAAGTAACATTCTAAATTGTTTATTTACCAAGCATGGGATCTTCATTCTCCCACTTTTAAGACATTCCATTTATCTGAAAAATATTACCAAACCCCAGGTTATTAATGAAAATGTAAGAATGAAATTTTAATTAGAAGCTTTGGTAAGAGGTGTGGTTTGGTCAGTGCAAGCAATCCTCTTCTCTGACAAGACTATATTTATTTACAAGATTTTGTAGAAGAGGGGTTTAAAGTCACTCATTTTGCCAACTTAAGAACCTGTATTGCTGGGAAAAGCTCAGCCCCTGCCAAAAGCCCTTGGCCAGGGGCTGATATGGCGTTACCATGTCTTAAAGAGCTGGATGCAGTTCAGTGCTACAGCTTGCTGATTTCTTACTACTTTAGACCCCAACTCCTTTGCAGTGCATTAGTTTGCCCTTGTGACAGGCAAATGATGTACATCTGTGACCAAACTGACCCGTACTGGTATGCGCAGAGCAAGGAACCAGTGGGAGCACTGCACTGCTGCCAGACTGCACCTATGAGAAGGCATTTCTGCAAATACCGCGAAGCTGGCCAAAGGCCTTTTCTCCTACCCCTGGCAAACGCGTGCAAACTGGCTGAGCATGCTCCATGCATGCTCCGTGTCTGGATCTCCACACCTTAGCTCTCTGCCTCTGCGGTGGGAGCAAGTAGGGCTAGGTGGAAAGCTGGAGGGAGTTGCAAAACTTGCTACAGATAGTAAATCAATTTGTCTTGCTAGCTTTGTTGAGCTTGAAAACTGATGTTCTTTTCTCATCTTTGCCTCAGCACCTTCCTTTTCCCTGTTTTGATCACTCAAGATTATAAGCTTTTTGGGGCAGGGACTATGTCTTATTGGCAAAAGTATAAAGACATCTCAGCAAAAAGGATGAAAAACCGGGGCAGCTTGTTAACAGAAAATGAAAAGGAACTTTTAGTTCCATAAAGGTGATGAGGCCAAAATGTAGCCTAAATTGTAAAAATATGCTCTTTTATTCTTCAGGTTATACATTACATCACCCACAGTGTTTTGAAGTTTGTGCTGGAACAAACGGCCAGGCTTGCACATATTGTTAGCCTAAAATCTAATTTCTCAGCTAGTTGTTGTTCATTCTAAATAGAAAGTATCCGGTCTTACAGCTTCTCTGAAATTTTGTCTCATGCAAAAGAGCAAATTAGAGAACCATGTGCTTGCGTGTGGGTGTAGTAGAGTAGAAAGGGAAGAGAATGGATTTCTGTTTACTTCATATCCCCAAATGCTCTGTTAATTGCTTTCCTTTCTCCCTCCCTCTTCGCCCATGATGACAACAAAATCAGCTCTTGTCTATTGCTGTAAATTGCTCCTGTGCCAAATGAACGCATGGTTATAGAATCAGATAGTTTTAATGATATAAATTCAAGTCTGAAAAAAAAAAGATGTCTTCTAAAATATAGAAGAAATGAGTCATAGGTTTCCTTCTTTTGGTAAAAGAAAGAATATTCAGCTTTTCACCGCTCACATACAGTGAGGACAGGCCTCCTGCCTGACGTGTTGTGGAGGGGAGGAAGGGGATGTTTTTATACGAACTCCTGAATCCTCTTCCCTGCCTGAGGTGCCACTACACTGTTGGGCTAATGCCTCTCATCAAATTAACTGAGAAACAAACCAAAAGAAACCCCTTCGTCCCTGAACTATGCTGAAGTAAGAGGTCAGATACAGACATACATTTAAATACTCTTCTGGACACGGCCACGTGTGTGCTGTTCAGTGCGACGCTGCCACAGCATTTGTAAGCTTCTGATGAGAGAGCACAACTATTTACAGATGTGAAACTGGAGGAGAACACCTTTATCACAAAACCTCTGGTAGCTCCAGTGGCATTCTGAGCTTTTGGCTCTTTCTTGGAAAGCCACCCGAAACCAGCCACGGCATGTGCAGATCTACACTTCTCGTCAGCATGTCAGCAGCGAGTGCTCCTGGGCGTTCACTGAGTCTGCAGGCAGGTTTCCTCCTTCCTTCTCGTGGTACTACAAGAAAAATGCACCGACTGTGAAACCCTTTACCCAGGGCTGTGCATGACATTGGTGACAGAGCAGCTTTCTGGCCTGCTGATAAGAGAAAATCCCTGAGCGAGGGTGTGATGGGCTGGGGGAGGGCAACCGCACCACACTGCACCCCCTGCCTGGGCAGCACAGCCAGGTGTGAAAATCCCCCCAGAACACCTCCTGCTTCCTAGCAAGGGACACCACTGAGCAGTTTGTCACTAAGGGAAAAAACCATGAGCTCAGGAAGGAAAAAGGAGGAAAGGGCTCAGTATTTAAAACAGGTATGAAAGAGTGCCCTACTACCTTTCACAGCCTGCAGGATAAGTTTGGTTGTGAGCAGCCAGCAGGTAGGCAAGCACACTAGTGAGTACCCAGTTGCAGGAAAAGAGACAGTTTACGCAGACTGAAACCGGTGAGAAGCAGTTGCTCGGAAGTGCATGTGTACAAAAGCTACAGCTTCTGTGAGTTTTAGGGTGTCCTGCTATTCTAGGTGTGAAATACATATACATTTTTGATTTGACAGGCACTGCATTGACAACTTTCCATTGCCATGTGTAATGGAGGAAGTTCTATTTGCAGGAAATTTATTTTCCCTAAACCTCATCCCAGCAGTTTCTTTAATGAACCCCAGAGCTTCTGTTTACTTATTAACACTTGCAGAATACAAAAGCCCTAGTATTACACAGGATGCATTTCCTTTTCTTTCACCCTACTTCTCTCTCCCTGAAAGTCAATATTCCTCACAAAAGTAATTTGTTTTGCTGTAAATTTAGAGTGTGTTCAATAGTTATTGAAGTAGAGGATTAATGGATCTGTCTGGGGGCAGGCAAAGACAGCAAACGTTGCCCCACAGCTCTTCTAATACAGTGCAACCCTTGATATGTTATTTTGTTCCTCATGTCTCTTTTCAAGTCCGTTATGGGACTAAGACGACCATACGTAGGCAGAGGAATCAGTTGTGCATATGCCTAGGAGGAATTTTCCCAACTGACTGACCTACTGAGGAGCCTTTCAGCACCTGTGCAAAATTACTTGGCTAGAAAAATACACGGTATCAATGCTGACCATTTTTTTTAGCATCTACACAGAACATGTACAAATGCAAAGAGCCCCTCCTGTGTTTGCTACAGGCTCATGCCAGGCATCATGCCAGCTGATGTGTTAATTCTGCACTTGGATTATAAAAATATAGCTGTAACAGGGTTCACTTTTAAAAATCATTATTTTCTGGCACCCCTTCAACCACAAAAAGACTGTCCTGTTTTACATGTCATCCTTCTGATAAACAGTCTCTCATTATGTATGAGATTTTAGCACGATGGATGAATGCCAGTTGGCATAACTTCGTATCATAACGATGAGCACCTTCTCCACCAGTCAACACCAGCTGAGCGCGGTGATTTACATGCCCTTTGCACTGCAGATGAAGCTGCCTGACAGATTTTTATGGGGGAAGGAAGAGAAAATGACAGATGCTCCAAGCTGCACCCTTCGTTGTCACATAGGGGTGAGTTTCCTGGTGTGCGCACATCTTACACCTGGAGTCAGGGCTTCCCAAAGGAAGTCAGCTGTTACTCAGGCTGTTGCTTAGAAGAGCTCTCAGCTCATCAGGCATCAAGTACTTGAGAAGTCAACATCACATGTGTCACAATCCTTCCTTTTTTTTTGGTCCCAATTCACCTGTGTATCATTCCAATGTTAATTTAATCTATCTGCTGAGTTTGGAGGAATCAAACTAGCATGAGGCCAAAATGAATATATGCTGCCTCTTTTGGTTAGACAAACAAGACTTTGTTTCAGGTGTTGTTCTCCATGTGTTTGCATGGTGCACGCTGGACAAAACTGACACAGCTTGGTAAAAGTGCCATGGGCAATGCAATTGCACCAGCTTACTAATGGCACGCTATAAAGGGGGCTGCTCTGAGGTCAGTCTGTCAACCTCCTGGGGCTACACCTGCGTGCTTGGGCCTCTTTTTGATGCCAAATAACTCAACTGGAACCTGGCAAGGTATCTACAAGGCTCAGAAACTGATTTCTGGATATATTGTATAGGACTGTGTTGTGGCACGCTCAACCCTGCTGATGTTGACCCATACGGTCAGCAAAGGTGAGACCCTGGGCCCCGCTAAAATCATCGGATGTGCCCAGGCACTTCACTCCTCACCTTTGGAGAAAGGTCAGGGTCCCAAGCAAATCTCGTGTGGGGGAAGGAAGAGAAAATGACAGATGCTCCAAGCTGCACCCTTCGTTGTCACATAGGGGTGAGTTTCCTGGTGTGCGCACATCTTACACCTGGAGTCAGGGCTTCCCAAAGGAAGTCAGCTGTTACTCAGGCTGTTGCTTAGAAGAGCTCTCAGCTCATCAGGCATCAAGTACTTGAGAAGTCAACATCACATGTGTCACAATCCTTCCTTTTTTTTGGTCCCAATTCACCTGTGTATCATTCCAATGTTAATTTAATCTATCTGCTGAGTTTGGAGGAATCAAACTAGCATGAGGCCAAAATGAATATATGCTGCCTCTTTTGGTTAGACAAACAAGACTTTGTTTCAGGTGTTGTTCTCCATGTGTTTGCATGGTGCACGCTGGACAAAACTGACACAGCTTGGTAAAAGTGCCATGGGCAATGCAATTGCACCAGCTTACTAA
This sequence comes from Egretta garzetta, assembly GCF_000687185.1. Taxonomy (NCBI): domain Eukaryota; kingdom Metazoa; phylum Chordata; class Aves; order Pelecaniformes; family Ardeidae; genus Egretta; species Egretta garzetta. The sequence continues at coordinate 859,270 of NW_009259855.1, forward strand.
TGGCACGCTATAAAGGGGGCTGCTCTGAGGTCAGTCTGTCAACCTCCTGGGGCTACACCTGCGTGCTTGGGCCTCTTTTTGATGCCAAATAACTCAACTGGAACCTGGCAAGGTATCTACAAGGCTCAGAAACTGATTTCTGGATATATTGTATAGGACTGTGCTGTGGCACGCTCAACCCTGCTGATGTTGACCCATACGGTCAGCAAAGGTGAGACCCTGGGCCCCGCTAAAATCATCGGATGTGCCCAGGCACTTCACTCCTCACCTTTGGAGAAAGGTCAGGGTCCCAAGCAAATCTCGTGTGTGATGCACATGGTGGGCAAGACTGGCATGGGGAAAGGGGCAGGATAGGTTGTGTCCATGAGTCTGGACTATTCTGTCTGTCTGAACAATTTGAGTTAATATTTAGGCTTAGAGTCATCTTGCTGCTGGAGTTATACCAGACAAAACTGAAATGATGTATGAGTGAATAATCCCAGGCTCCCCCACTGGCTAGTGGGAAGAAACAGGCATTTCCAGGCTGGATTCATTCTTCTTCGGACAGAGATGAATCACTCTGTAGAGATGTCTCTTTCTCTTCGTTGACCACAGAGGGAGCCCAGGGTGACAACTTCAATGAACCTATCTGTAATGTAAAAGCCTACCTCTGGTGAGATGGAACTCACAACTAGTGTCACTTTCCAGTACTTTAAAAAGGGAAAGCAGCTTAAAAGAGAGAAATGCTCCCTGATTTCTAAGATGAGAGTTTCCCTCGTTTCTATGATAATCTTGCTAAGTCACATTTGGCAAGATGAGCAGGGAGATGCTACCACAAACAGATGCCCTGGGGTCAG
>NW_009259855.1:860122-869995 GCF_000687185.1 Egretta garzetta
GGGAAAGACAAGAAACAGAAATCTACTGACCTTTTCATTATTTGAAACAAAACAAAACAGAGAGTGGGATGTAAGAAACAGAGGAATTGTGATTAATCATGAATTAGCTAGCTTTGATTCCTGCCGTGACCCATCAGGAGTCTGCCATTTGAAGCTGAATCATTCTCTAAGGTCAGGCGTAGAGGCAGTCATTTCCACTGAGCTGGTACTGAGCATGGTTTACAGTCTAAACACGAGAAGCAAAAATATCCTTCAGCATTGTTACTCTTCAGCAGGCTCAGGGGTATCTTTCCAAAAATAAACAGTAAGCTGCTTTTAACTATACTTGATCTCCAGGTGAGCAAGGATCAGACACTGTTTTTTTGCACCTGCATCACAATTTGTGCTGTTTAAACTACAAAGGTGCGTCAGCACTGTAACACACCCCTTAAGGAAGCTCTTTGGCAGCTCTGGTTTGTTTTTCTGGTTGGAGTTTTGTTTTGCGCAGTCAGAGAGTATATCCATCACCTGATGAAAGTTTTTAATAAACTGTCACCTGATCCTTTGCTGATCATTAAGCATGCAATACTTTGAAAAATAGCCTTATTGTGCACCATCAGAAACCGCTTCAATTGCTGTCTAAAAGGTTTTCGCAAAGACATAAAACATTAGGTGAAGGAGGAGATAATGCATTGGCCTCTTATTGCCTGGATACCGCTGCTATCACTGCACTATTACCTAAGTGAATGCATTGGGTCGGGCTGAGATGGAGTTAATCTTCCCCATAGCAGCCCTCACCATGCTGTCCTTTGTATCAGGAGCTAGAGCGGTGTTGAGAACGCACCCACACCCGTGTTTTGGCTACTGCTGAGCAGCGCCCGCACAGCATGGAGGCTGCCTCTCCAACATTTCAAGCCCCCTCACCAGTGGGCTGGGAGGGGGCAAGATCCTGGGAGGGGGCACAGCCAGGACAGCTGACCCAAAGTGACCAAAGGGATATTCCAGACCATATGACATTGGCTCAGAGATAAAAGCAAAGGGAAAAAAGGAGGAAGGAGAGGTATTCGTTATTTATGACGTTTGTCTTCCAGAGCAATGCTACGTGTACTGAAGCCCTGCTTCCTAGGAAGCGGCTGGACATCGCCTGCTGATGGGAAGTAGAGAATAAAATCTTTGTTTTCCTTTTGCTTCCATGCACAGCCTTTGCTCTTGCTTTTATTAAACTGCCTTTATCTTGACCTACAAGATTTTTTTTTCCATCTCATTTTCTCCCCGCCTGTCCTGCTGAGGAGGGGAGTGACAGAGCAGCTTGGTGGCACCTGGCGTCCAGCCAAGGTCAACCCACCACAGTGAACAAACAACCTGGGGATAAAACAGAGAGCACCACTGCACTTCAGCTGTGGCCAGAAAGAAAAGAAAATGGCAGCTACAACTGCCTTTTCCGTGGAAAGGATCGTGCTGGAGTGTCTCAGCTACCCAGGGAAGGCTATCAGGGGAGGAATGTCACAGCCCTGTGTCCTGGCCAGGTGTCGGGGTGAGACACCCCTAAGTGCTGTCTCCAGGGTGCTGGGACCAGCATGGTCAGGGACAAGCACAGAAACACAGCAGTGAGACTGTGGTCAAGTGTGTGGCGGTCCACAGGTGCCTGTGGGGTTGTGCAATAAGAGACTAAAGTTTGTCAAGGCCATAATTTTGTGCTTTGATAGTTTTAAGAAGAGGGCATATGGATTTTTTTGAGGATCAGTCCTCACCATGCCATGACGTGGCAGACTTGTCTGCTGATGACAAAAAGTAACGTTGTCATCACAGTCTTCATGGGAGTGATGGAAGATTGGAGAAAAGGGACGTTACTGGAGACAGGGGTAATAAAAAACCCAGTTCCTGCCGCATCTCAGAAACAGAGTTTTATCAGGTATTCCCAAAGGAAAATGAAGCAAGAATGTTGGCCAATATCCTTGGAAATTATTACTGAAATAATTGGCAGAAATGCTTTTGGGCTTGAGTAGGTTGTTGCAAAGTTTATAGATGCTTCAGTCTGCATCCGCACAAACTCTCCTGTGTGCATATTTCTTTGCCTGGAGTTTTTAACATGGCTGTTTAATACAGTGTTTGACATCTGCAAAACATTATTTGCCTGTGTGGAGAAGTAGTGGTTAATACTAGTAGACAATTTCTTGTTACAAGAAGTCCACAGCCTTTAATCAGAATGGGCGCTGGGAGGAGGTCTGTCCCTAAGAAACAGGCAATGTCTGAAGAAAACAGACAGAAAAAGTAATATATTTAAGTATTTGCCTTTTCCTCCCCTTTTCTAATGTAATTAACTACTTGTTTGTTCCAACCCTTATGTCTGCTGGTCTTGTTACTACTCCTTCCCTAACAGCCCAGTTCTTTCTTTCTTGTCTGTTTGCTGGATTTCTTGTCTCTGTTTCTGCATGGGCCATCTCAGCTTCCTTTAGCAAGTCTGACCGCCTCCTTGGCCTCATTCAAACAGCCCCAATGGGATCCTATGCCCCGCGGTCTTGGGCACTCCCTCTCACTTCTTGACAACTGTATCTTTGAAATCTGTTATGGCGTTATGGTTCAGTCCCTCTTTAAGCATCTTGTAGTTTGGGGGTTGACTCTAATCCACCCCACTACCCATCCCTGCCACAAGTATCTTCACTTCTTGCTTGCTGATTCCGTTTGTTCGATACCCTTCCCCATCACCTGGTCCTCCTCATGACCCACATTTTCAATCATCTATTTTTGCAGGAATGTAACACGTACTTCACTCCCACTTAACTTTTATTCTTGAACCACAGCTTCTTTACTACAGGTTCTGTGGCTCGGCTTCTACAGTTTGGCAAACAGCAATGCTTTGATCATAGAATCATAGAATCATAGAATGTTTTGGGTTGGAAGGGACCCCTAGAGGTCATCTAGTCCACCCCCCCTGCAGGAGCAGGGACACCGCTAACTGGATCAGGTTGCTCAGAGCCCCATCCAACCTGGCCTTGAATGCTTCCAGGGATGGGGCCTCCACCACCTCTCTGGGCAACCTGTTCCAATGTTTCACCACCCTCATTGTAAAGAATTTCTTCCTTATATCCAGTCTAAACCTACCCTGGTTTAGTTTAAAACCATTACCCCTTGTCCTGTCACAGCTGGCCCTACTAAAAAGATTTTCCCCATCTTTCCTATAGACTCCCTTTAAGTACTGAAAGGCCGCAATCAGGTCTCCCCGCAGCCTTCTCTTCTCCAGGCTGAACAAGCCCAACTCTCTCAGCCTGTCCTCATAGGAGAGCTGCTCCAGCCCTCGGATCATTTTTGTGGCCCTCCTCTGGACCCGCTCCAACAGTTCCATGTCCTTCTTGTGCTGAGGGCTCCAGAACTGGACGCAGTCCATTCTCCATTCAGTCAAAGAAAAATCTGAAGTATTTTTCATCTTTGAGAAGCTATGGCTAATTAAATTTTCATACATCTCTGCATCACAGGCCCACCTCTCCAGCCTGTCCAGGTCTCTTTGGATGACATCCCTTCCTTCTGGTGTGTCAACCGCACCACTCAGCTTGGTATCATCCGCAAACTTGCTGAGGGTGCACTCGATCTCGCTGTCTAAGTCATTGATGAAAACATTAAACAGCACCGATCCCAGTACGGACCCCTGAGGGACACCACTCATCACCGGTCTCCATCCGGACATCGAGCCATTGACCACTACCCTCTGGACGCGACCATCCAGCCAGTTCCTTATCCACCGAACAGTCAACCCATCAAATCCATAGCTCTCCAATTTAGAGAGAAGGATGTTGTGGGGGACCATGTCAAAGGCTTTGCAGAAGTCCAGATAGATGACGTCTGTTGGTTTTCCCTTGTCCACTGATGTTGTCACTCCATCATAGAAAGCCACTAGGTTCTTGAGATTTGCTGTGAAAATACTATAGAATAAAATACTTCTTAGCTGGAAGATACAGGGGGTTGGAGACAACTAAACTGCTCGCTGAAAACTGCTTACCTCTTCTGCCTTGTGTGGAAGCTAAGGACTCCAGCTGCAATATGCTGTATACCATAATAGCGGACAGTAAGATTTGAAGTAAATAAACTAACAACAAATACAAAAGTGACATTCCAGTTTGGCCCATTTAGCCACCCCTGGAGGAAGCTTGGACTGTTGTAGTGAATCCAGCTGAACACAGTTTTCTTCAGGGCTCTAACCCACTCACCTGCTTTTACTGTCCTTGGAAAGGAAGGGAAAGGCAAACATTTTCAACTGAAAGTCCAACAAGTTTTTGTGAAATTTTATACCACATAGTCTAACCACTTCCAAACTCTTACAGATATTTTCAAGCTCCTTTTTCCTCTCAAAGTAGTTAAACCACTGTATGAGGATGACACCAGGGGAAAAAAAGGGATTACTGTTATTTTGTTGTGAGGGCTCCAGTGGGATTTTGAGGGAATTGATTCAACAAAAAATACACAGAACAAATTTGCAGGGCAAGTGGAGGGGAATAATAGTCTCATACTCTGCCTGTCTGTATCATCATTATTCTTAATGGTCTGCTCTTGCATTTCTAGGATACAGTGTACCTAAAAGTGGGAGGACTAGCTGTTCTTTGGGCCTCAGTGCATTTGGATTCAAAGCTGCATTTTTGCTGGATACAGGATGCAAACCTGAGCAATACTCATGACAGAATTATTATCTCTGTTAATGTTTCTCAGGCAGTCTCAGGTGCCGTACATGTGCCTTTTTGTGCTTTTTTCTTTTCTTCCCCCCTCTCCGCCCCCGATTTGTTAAGGACTGCTGGGGATAATGCTGAAACCCAGTCTGACTTCTCATGCACCTTTAGAGAACTACTGGATGAATTGCTTTTCTTCTGTCAACAGAATTTTGTTTCTCCTGCACATCATTTATGGCATCTGTCTGCCATTTGCACCATAACTTTGGAATGGGTTCTCCCAGACCCGTGGTTGTCATCATCTTCTTCAAATTATTTTGCACAGGAAATTAAGATGTCCATGCTGTTTACATTGAGACATAGTCAAGCAAGTGCACACTTTTTTACTGTACACACAATAGTCTGACAATGTTCTTTAATTTTAGAAGGCTAATCTACATTCATGCTTTTGGGATGCCTTTACTTCTAACAGCCAGCAAAGGAAGAAGCAAACTTGTCAAACCAGGAATGAGGTCACTCTCACGGATCAGATTTGCAGGTGTATTCATGTAGTCAGAAATCTTTTGCTATCCAAATACTATACACCTAATTTTCAGAAGTAGCTATTTAGAAAAGTTCATTTATTGATGTTCTTCAGGAAAATTAATGGATATGCTAACTTCTTAGAGTTTTGCCTGTCAGATATGCTAAAGAAGTTTTTTTACCATCCATCTCTCCTCCCAAACTCTATACTTACATGCAAAGAGACTTGCCCTTCCTGAATAGATCTTACACACAAAGACTAAGCATAACTAAGAAATACTAGAAATGGACTGTAAAAAGTATTCCATTTGGACCGAACTAAAGGCAGCATAAACGGTGGTGTTACTTGAAGTAGCATTTTTTTTAAAACATAGATAGTTAAAATGAAGCTTCTAGAAACAATGAGGCACTGAAGAGTAAGTATTTATAACTTATGGCCCAATTACTGATATGGCTAAACCTGCATTTGAGAGCTTAATTTTGGGAAGGCATTAAAAAGAGAAGACAAAATAGGATGTTGTATAACTTTTAGTAGAGAGATTTGCTTTTCTAAGTCTCTAACAAACACATCAGTTGGTCATTTCTTAAGGAAAAAAGGTAAAAAGACGACCCATAGCAGGCTAAAGGCTAATGAACACTGAAGTGTCAGAACTCCTCTAAAACATTTTCTTAGACTCTTGTAATCTCTGTCCTGAAATTCCCACATGCAATAAAACTCCTTTTCTCTGTATTTTACTGTAGAACCAGGAGAAAAAAGAACTGACCAAGACATCTCTATTTCTGCATCTTTGTTAGTGTTCATGAACAGTAGAAATCAGGATGCCTCTTTCAGCTTCTCTTTATTTACACAAAGAAAGCTAGCTCTGCCTAACTATAGGCCAGTGCTGATTTCTAATGCAATTGGCAATATGAACTGGACACCTGATACCAACCAAGAAGCTAGCCCACATTTCATCTCTGCTGGGCCAGTTAATTCAAATGTATTAACTCCCTAAATCCTTCCTCCCCACTCCCAGGAAATCAGGCATGGGAATGCAGTGTGGAGTTCAGTATCTGCAACTTCAGGATGTTGCCTGGTACAGAATTTAAAACAAGAAGCAGGGATCCACACCAAGGCAAGGCATGAAAAAACCAGAACTGAACCCCAAACAGAATTTAAAAGATGAAGGGAAAATATTCATTTGGCCGTTGCATTTGTTACTTACCAAAAAGAACAGACTCTTTTGTGAGATGAAGAGTAACCCTTAGACTACAATCGGAACATCCATGGCATGTATTATTTGTGGCATGGAGTAGTTGTGATTTTCAGGTAAGAAAGTGGTAGAAGGAAAAGGAATCAAAGCGTATAGCAGAGCCTTTCATATGAAACACAACTTCATATATCCTCCAGTGAACCACTTTGCTTGCTTGCTTGCTGTCTCCTATCCAACGTCGCTGTCACGTCCCCACGTGGGCTTCTATATGTCCCTATAAACACAGCCACCTTGGACATGCTGTCACTTGTTAATGCAGCCATTCTGTGTTTGGCTCTCATGTGAGAAATGTTGCTCATGATGGGGTTGTGGGAGCCGGAGGATGACCACTCTGAGAGGGCGCAGCTCAGAGACACATCCCACCCTCATGTGAGTTCACAGGTGGATGGGGCGGTGATTAGGACCACAGCACCCACATGCTCAGAACATGCCTCTGTAGCGGTGCATCTTCAATCAGCATAATTAGTGTCATTAACTTCAAAGAAATTATGCAGGCTGCTCTGCCTGGCAATCTGGCCATTCAGATCAAAGGGGTAATGCTGTGTCTGTTCCTTTCTGCAGTACGTGTCCACATTTCCCGCTAACAAAAAAAGTTAAAGCTTTATTTCCAATCAATTTCAGCTTATATCAATGACAACTAACAATTCCCTGTGCCCCTGTGATTAATTCAGACACATGCATGTAATTGTTTGTCTTGGCAGGTTCAGTTCATTGCACAGTAACTTATGGCCTGAACTGCGGAAAGCCCAAGCCGGGCGTTGAAGTCAGCAAGCACTGCAATTGCTCATCGCTTGCAGAGTCGGGCAGTTAATGCCACTTGGCTTCCAAACACCTCTGCCATTGCCTAGAGCACCTCCCCTGTCACCTACCTTCACAAATTGTTCATGATAACGGTTAGAAGATTGAGCATGTTGAACGAATTAGTAATCAGACACATATATAAAAAGCACAGTAACTTTTTAGATGATAAAATAATAAATCTGTGTTAGACTTTTCTGGAAATTGCATAAATGGTTACTGCTCCTATTTAGGGCCTTAATTTCCCTCCATATAGCATGAATCCACTACATCTGTAGCACTAGTAAATAATATAAAGTCCCAGTGTAGGAGAATGTCTCAGCACGAGTTCTCTTTAACTGGTGTACAGGAGATTGGGTACTCGAGTACCTGTACATCTCAGCCTCAGAAGCATACCAAGTGCACTCTTCTAGTGTCAGTGTTGCCCTGAAGCAGAGATGTGCTTTTCCAGGTACTTCAATAGTCCCTTTCCAGTGGCATCCTTCTTTAATTTCCCAGTTGGAAGGTCTGCGTCCAGCTCCCTTTTCTCCATCTACTGGCTCTCGTTAGACTTTGCTCCCCAGAGCTAAGGAACCACTGAGTAGTGTTGAACTCTCCCAGTCCATTCTTCAGGGTGACCTTTTCTGTTCACCCTTTTTGCCAAAGCATTTTCCATAGAGATTGCTTCTCCTCCGAAAGACCAACACACCTTGCAGATGCCCTGATTTTCCAGGCACAGGCCCTTCTTCAATAGGAATGCCTGTCTTCTCTCCTGCCTTGATGTATAACTTCCATTTAGCTACACCCAAATACACTTTCCTCAGTGTGGGAATCTACTGAATGAGCAAAGTGCTCCATTTCCCCAGTCCTTAGTGTTTGTTGACCTCCCTGCTAACCTCTGTCATGCCTGTGATTTACCAGAAGTGACTGACTGTATATCTGCTTGCAGATCACTGATGAGGATGCTGAGTACCTGGGGTAGATCCATGAGGAAGATATATATCCCCATTCAGAGACCTCCCTGCTGACAGAAGCTTGAAATTCTGTCAATGAGCTAATAATTTTTCTCTCCAGCCTGTGTTTTTTTCTCTCCTATAATTCTACATTTTTAATCAGAATATTGTGAGTTACTAAATCAAATGGCTTTACACAGTATAAGTCTATTGTATCAATGCAGTTATCTTTAATCATTAAACCTGTCATCTTATTGAAGAATGAAATCACATTTGTTTCACAAGATTTTTGTTATCCAGAAAATTGTGCTGAGCAACACTAACTAGATTTCTATAATTTAATTCTTTTTTAATCAAATCCTTATATTAGCTTTTCTGGTATTTTAACTGCAATTTATGTCAGGCTGGGGTATGAAAAAATGCTCCATGGGTGGAGAAAATAAGAGGTTATCCTCTCCCATCCACCACTGGGCACTTTGTTCTGTCTATTTATAAGAAAAATAGCTTAGTTATAATATAAAAAATACTTCACACAAAGTAGGCAAAGATAGATGAAAGAATAACTTTTTCTCCTTTCTTAAGAGGAAGTACAGAGCATTGAACTGTTAAAATTTTGGATACATTTTATTTGAAAGTTGCCAAGAAAATCCCATAATTGAATTATTAATGAATAGTATTTGTTTCTATTTGTTTATTTAGATGTATTATTATACAACAGTTTCTGGGAAGACACTCTGCTTTCACTCAAATATTTATTTTGCATAGCCCAGACCCTTTCAATGACTCTGCTTATCTGCTTTTTTTCAAAGCAAGAGCTCTGGACATTCCCAGATGTGTTGGCTGTTCCTGCTTTTAAGTCAAATTTTCCTTTGATAAGCCAAGGGTTTCAACATTCTATTCAATTTTATTTAGGTATTCTGTTGGGAAGTATTTCCACCCAAATCCACTTGACAGTCCCTGGTCAGTAATGGTGCATGTCCCACTAGAGCCTTCCTTTTGAGGCTCAGTTCCCTGAGGATCTGCATGGACTGGGTCTCAGACATCTTGCAGAGCCTAAATGAGTGACCTTGCTGGAATATCCATTGCTGCAGGAGAGCACTAGGGAGCAGGGTCCCTGGGCCAGCCATGGAGAGCTGGATGAGCACCTGAGGTGATGTGACCACATGGGGGGAAGGCCACATGGCATTTTTGCTGGAGTTGGACAGCATGACAGCTGTGACCACGATCAGAGCTGGCCTTAGCCCCACTGTTGCAAGCACAGACATACTCAGGGCAGTGTGGTTCCTGCACTGTCATCTCTATCCTAGGGCCCTGGTTTTGACCAGAGGTGTGCTGGCAGGTGGTCCCTCTTTGCCTAGCCAATACTCATCTTAAAAGCTGAGAAGGGCTGTCAGAAAGTCAGAGCCTGACATTTCAGCCTGTGCCACAGCTCATTTTTCTCCATTTCCTCCCAGCCAGTGGGAGTCAACAGTCCACCACAGTGGGTGACAACCCTGTATGTGTGCTGGAGGCACAGGCACACAAGTATGTGTTACAGGAACAGGAATGTGTTTTATTCAGTATGAAGTTCTTTGCTGCTGAGATATTGATGTGCTCAGGTCACTGCCTGCCTTGTTCCCTCCTAACTCAATGCGTTCTTTCCTTCCACAGCCAGTGAATTACGAAAGCAGTGGAAAAGCAAGCTGACTGCGCATAACAGAGTTGTGTCTGCTCCCAGCCTGACCCTGCCCAGCC
>NW_009259855.1:870035-897829 GCF_000687185.1 Egretta garzetta
CAGGATAGGTGGGAACAACTCAGGTCATCCCTTGCACAGCTGCTCTTCTGCACCCTTCTGCCACCTTACCCAGCTTCTGCCACCTTACCCAACTTCTGCCCTCTGTGATGGTCTGTCTCAGCTTGCCTGTCCACATCACTGACTTCCACTAGTGCCATGCTAAATCCACCTCCCACAACAAATCAGATTTGGCAGGAGCTTGGCTAAAATGCAGAGTGGAAAAAAGACATTGCTACTCAATGCCTTTTCTAAGCATGTGTTTCAGAATTGTCATGTCAGGTTATGAATCTGGAGACTGAAGGAAGAGGCCACCATGAGTGGTGAGCTTTCTCATAATTTATGTTTGACCCAGTCAGCTGGTCTAGTATATGATTTCCATAACAATCATTTTGCTTCCCTCCTCTTCTTAGAAGGAGCCATCTCATTTGTTCAGGTCAATGGTAGTGACTCTCCCAATAAACATGAAAAAAGAGGATGTGAAGAATTACACACCAATGAGCTTAAGAAATTATTTGAATCAAATGATGAAGTATTTAGAAAGTAACTGGAAGATAAAGAAAGAGTTAAGGAGACAGTGGAGATTTGCAAGGAACAAACTGTATAAAAACAATCTAATTTTCCTCTGCAGCAGAAAAGCAGATGTGAAACTAACCTATAGAACTTCACTGTGGGAACTCTTTTGATTTGATCTTATGTGACATTCTTATAAACCAGCAAAAGAAATACAGTCTGGGTGAAATCACTAGATGGTGTACACAAAATATGTTCTGTATCTATACTTAGAATTATTCAATGGCAAAACAGAAAGAGGCAGCAAGAGCTCTTCCAGATGTCTTTCTGCTCTGATTCTGCTGAGTGATTGCATCAGTGATCCCACTCATACACTTACAGAAGACACAAAGCTGGTTTATTGTTATGAAAAAGGCAAACATTGTACCATGATATATAAACACACGAGGAGTTGGCAAAACACCTAATGTATCAGTAAGGCCTGAGTGGGAATATCTTGTCCAGTTTTGGACACTGTGGTTCAGTGAAGATGTAGGCCAATTGGGGAGTGTCAAAAGAAGAGCAATGTGAGTGTGTCCATACTGTTGAACTCTTTTACCCTCTGAAATTGGCTGTAGGCAGACAGCTCTTTGGCCTGCCCTAATTCACCAAGCATGACCTGCAGCTCTCCAGGAGAGTGCTAGCTTACCCAGGCCACACTGGCCCAGCAACTGGTTGTCATGACCTACAGGGTTACCCAGCCTGTGGGTATATAGAGATTGTGACTGTGGGTTTGCAGGATTCTTGATTACACAAGGACACAGAGGCTTTATCCTCTGAATTCCTCTACTTTATTGTAGCTCACAAATCCCAAACAAAATCACTACTAGCAAGTATATGTATTATTAATAAAGTGAATATATATAAAGCTATTACAAATCACTATCAGCAATCAATAATATAGTATCAACCAATAGTATGGCAACAATCAATTGTATAGCAACAATCAATATCATAGCAACCAATAGCCAACAATTAGTAACAGCAACAAGTGTATATGCTATTACTACTAGGTTACTACAAACTTACCATGAGCGAAGCAAGCTTATCAACCATGTAGCAGCAGATATACTTATGACAGGTTACTTCTATAGATGTATAATACCAGTGTCAAGTGAGTTAGATTTCAGAAGGGGCCAAACCATCCCAGAGGTGGGAGAACAAACCAAACTGATCCCAAAGATGGGCCCAAAGGGTGACCAATAAAATAACAGAGTCTCAGCTCTAAGATGATCCATGTCACAGAGCCTGGAGTCAGGTAACCAGGTCTCTGATGAGAGTCCAAGATCTTGTAGAAAGTTCATGTGGAGAATTCAACCTGTTTAAGATAGGAAAAGTATGTGTAGTACACATTGTTCTTAGAGAAAGGGGCTCCATTTTGGATAAAAATTAAGTCCTTTTCATATCACAGAGACATAAGAGAGTGTAGACATCATCAATTCAAGCAGCCAATAGATGCTGTAAATTTTGATTTTTCACATGTAACAGACAATAGATGATGACGCTATTTTCTGTTTTTTCAGAGCAATTTTTATTTTTCCAGACTATTCCACATTTTCAGATTATAAATTGCCATTACAGTCCCTTATTTTGCACTTATCGGTGGTATCTCAGGACATCTCTTGTTTCTAGGTACCCTGGGTGTACTTGAACGTTCCAAGGATTTTTTTGGTTCACAGGCCTGATTACCAAGCTCACAGCTCACAGGCTGGCAAGCATTTTTTCTGTCAATATATTTCAGCAGATGTTTTCTTCTGTTCAGTAATTTTCCCCTTCTAACCTGGTTGCCTTTGTGGTTGCTCACATCACTGAACTAACACCTACTACCCCGAAATACACTCTGATGTTGTTTGAATTATAAAAATAGGCAAAATCTATGATTTTATGACCTTCACCTTGGTCTGAAATGCCTGGCATCACCATATGAAAGAGAGCTTTTTTCTTTGCACATTGGTCAGATTCTGAACTACGTGTCTCCAATAATAGTTTTGGGGCATGATCCTTAGTGTTGTCTTTTGCCCTCAGAAGAATCTGTGGATTTCATTCATTTGGTCTGAAATCAGTAATAGTCTGAGTCTCACTGGTATATAGAGCAACACACACATACACACTTTGTGAAGAGGTCTTAGATCATCTCCAGACTCAACTCTTGGACCAAGAAGACTAAGACTTTGTATTGAAACACCTACTATGCATTGTAGATGCCAACAATAGGCCTTTGAGCCATACCTGGCTATACTGATTTCTTTGGTATTTTTTCTTTTGACTGAGTCATATTGACTCAGTAGTTTAAAAGGCAGCTCTTTCAATTGATTTAGAGTCTATCATAGGAGAAGACAGAGCCCTCCAGCTTTTTGTAGGACAAAATGCTGTCTCAAGGGAACACATACGGTGAAGTTCCCCTTGCTATTATGGGGTCTTTGCTTCAGGGTCCAGGTGAGAAAAGGCTGGCTCCCTACGAAGTGTCTGCTTTCAGAAAGCTCAGAGAGGGTGGCCTAGGAGGAGAGGGGGAATCCTCCCATTAATGTGCCAACCAGATTTCAAATAATGAAGTGACATGGAAATGTTGTTTCTTGAAGAGCACCTGTATGGGTCTGTTCCTTGACCACCACTCTTGTAAGTGAGAAGATTTTTAATCTGAATGAGGTAACTCTTCCGCTATCTCCCCAAGGATACCTTGTATGACGCTTAGATCTTTTCTTCTTGTGTTGCTCAGGGAAGGTTCTTGGCTCTACTTTTGCCCTTGTCCCAAAGAGAGACATACAGACCCTGAGAGGTGTCTGGAACTTGCTTTTGTCAAGATGGCCTGAGCTTTGCATCTCTGCTCCCTGTGATTGTCATGGATGGAGTGAGAGGGAGGCAAAAATAATGTGGTTTATTGGTGTAAAACAGTGAGTTAACAAAGGTCAGTGGTAACTGTGACAATAGTTTATGAGATTTGATAGCAGGGTACACTTTGTTATTTACTGCACAGAGGACAGGGTCAGACAAGACTGTCAGAGTGACCCTCCCGTTGAGTCATGAGGTTCAGAAAAGATCCCCTTGCTTTCTAAACTCCCTCAGAGAGGAGTCTAGGTGCGGCTGGATCCAATCCTAGTCCCAGACTTGGTCAACAGTTTATGTCTAAAGGATTATATATGCGCAATTAATCCTTTATGTCACTTAGCTAAGATTTCCAAGTTAGCATGCTATTAGTCACTTACCGAGAATCTGTCGTGGTAAGGAATCTCTCAACCTCGGGGAGTAACCTTGAGAGGCATCCCTGCTTAAGGGGAGATCCTGGCGTGCAGCCCACTGCCATGCAGGAGAGCTCAGAGGGCTCTTGGGCTGCTCACTATTTATGGGGGTAAGATGATCAGCTCATAGTCATATTTTCATACTGACCACTGTGCTTAGGTGGGCACATTCCACAATAGCCCTTGGCTATTGTATTGTTATCTGTCTCCCCCCACATCCAGTGGGTGCATCCTTCAGGACCAGACAGACCAGATGCACCTATCACCACAGCCACAGGTGGTTATCACTTGAAAGAGGTCAAAGGAGAGGGAGTCAGAGACGAGGGGGGAGCACACCGCCACAGGGATGCATTGGAAAATCAGGTCTAGGCCTCTAAGATCCCACAAGGGAGAGGCCACCCCAGGAACATAATGGAGAAAAGGCACAGGACATGCTGGGAGGGTTTAACCATAGTGTCTTCAGCAAGAGTCTCAGCTAATTCTGTGTCCTGTCCCCAATTTGGGCTGGTAAAAGAGTCTTAGGGAAGTGGTATAAAAACAGTGCATGTGTGAAGAGTTACTTCCTGAGCCAACGATAATACCCAGACCGATTAGTAGTCTTGGATGGGCTTTCTCCCCACTAACTGATCTAATAGTTTTCTGAATCAATCTAAACTTCAGGCAGCCACAAGATTGTGTGATGATTAATCCATGGATAAGTTATTCACTTTACAACCCCCCTAACCCTCATCTCCTTTAAAATTTTATACGTGCTACCTGAGAATTTAATCAGTTGACCGTTGCAGATTTTGTTGTGAGAAATAGTGAATGTGAGCTCCTATTCACTCCTACGTGCCGTTCATGACTGTAAACACACGAATATACACAGGCTCCTCTCTGAGCCTTTTCTTTCAAAGGTGAAAACATTTTGAGCTCTTTCACCTTTCCTCATATAAAATTTATTCTATACCTTTGACTGCTCTTGCCTTTCTCTCTGTATTTTCAACTTCTGTCCTTTTGGAGGATGAAAGAATCAGGACAGAATATAACATTCGTGATACGAGCATGCTCGACATGCATACAGTGGTAGAAGATTGTTATTCTGTTTTTTCTCTGTTCCTTTCTTAAGTATTCTTAATGTTTTGTTTACTTTTTTGATGGATCCTGAGTGTGGCATTGAGATTTTAATGGAATTGTCAACAGTAGCTCAAAGATCTATTTTCCTGCGTGTTGATAGCTAATTTAGAGCCCATCGCTGTTATGCATGGCTAAGAATGGTTTTATCCATGTGCAATACTTTGTATTTATGAGCATCTCATCTGCCATTTTTTTTCCCAATCACTCAGTATTGCGAGCCATCTGCAACTCTTCACAGTTGAATTCCATTTTATTGCCTTAAATAATAGAGTATCATCAGGAAAGTTCATTATTTCATTTTTCCAGATGACTTATGAACATGTGGGATAACATGAGTTCCAGCACAGATCCTTTCAAAGAGCTACAAAGTGCAAAGGCTGTCTGTTAACTTAGTGATTTAAGGACATGCAATGACGAAAAAGAAATTTCGTAATAGGTGAGCAGTAGATGGTGTCTCAGCCTTTCCCCGTGATTTTTTTTTTGGCCTTTAGTGGTTGTCTGGGGACTCAGATGGAAGAGTATCTACAGAGGATATCACTGAGAGTTTCTAAAGATTCTGCCTTTTACTTTGACTATTGCATTGGTGCTACTTTTGCATAATAATCTGCCCTGCCCTGTATCAGGGCAAGATCTTGTTTACCACTCTTTGGGTGCTACTGGTCCTTCATGCCACATTGTACTTAGGCTTCTCATCATCTTATCCAGAGATATATTTTTCATTTTCATCCTATGCTCTCCACCTGTAATGTCACAGAATGAGAAGTCTTTAAGTCATGCCTTCCCATAGAATTTTCAAACAAGTGGTGCAAAATCAGTTGTGATTTCACATTGTCTTTTGTTTGCTCTACTAGCTCCATAGCACAGATGAGAATTTCTCCATCCCGCACCACTGCCCTTTCTCCCGAATACAGTAAAAGGCTGAATAATAAAAAATTTTTCAGAAAGGACCTGTTGATGTCCTCTTAAACAGCTAATTTGTAGTCAGCAGCTTTTCCCCTTTCCCAAGCCTATTACATTGTATACAGTAGCTTTGTATTTCATCAGGGGGTCTGGTGTATTGTGAACCATATCTCAGTTTTAATGTCTGCTTTGAGACATACACATATGCAGTTCCTTTCTTTTCATCATCTTTGAGGCCAGGCTTCAGCAATTACATTTTTTTCCCAGGCACGATGCCACGGTAGTATGCAGTCTCAGTTGCAGCATCAAGAAGTGACATGCTTCATTAGGCCTCTGAGACCCTCCCAGCAGAGAGGAGAAGATGGTCTCAGTGGGAGTACCTAGCCACAAGAGCATTAATTTCTCACTCTCCTTGGGGCAGCTGGAGGATTATATTAATGGTTTTGCTCCTCCTCTCTCTTCTGCTTGGTCTGGAGTATTTACAGATCAGAAATGACTGTACATCTATAAAAATGCTTGCCTGTAGGACTTCCCCCACCCCATTAGGTGGTGCAGGAAAAAAGGTCACACTGGAGCCAGGAGTCAGAGTACAAGAAGCAGCACAGTTCTGCACCCTGTTCCCATCACTGCTCTCCAGTTATTACTGGTGCCTGGGCACACAGGGGGGCAACCAGGATGCAACAGTGGGCTGCTCCCTCCTGGGGATGGCGGCCACTGGAGCCAACGAGGATCACTGCATGGTCTCCAAGGTCCTCTTTATTGATGGAGCTCTGCCATGGACACTGCACTGTGTTGAGCCTATGCTTCCTGTAAATCCCTCTGTGAAACTTTTGGAATTCACTTTACCTGTCATCATTATTTACCCACCAAAGTCTTCATATTCAGCACTTGCATCACTCAGTGCTGAAGTGGGCATCCCTTTCCACAGAGCAGATACACTTGGGCTCATGTCAGGAAGGAAGGTATTAAACTGGGTGGCGGCTTGGATGGAAAAGAAAGAGGAAGGCAGCTAAATTAATGCTCCTTGGGATGAGGAATCTGCTGAAGGCACTCATAGTGGATGGATCTCTCTTGCCTGAAAAAACAGAGTCCATGTGAACCTCCCAAAGGGATTTGGGGAGGGGACAGGCATTCCTCATGTTTGGTGAGGTGAGATAAGCCCTGCTCCTCAGGACACAGCTGTCTCCCTCTTCTCCAGGAGAGGAGTGAGATGGTGTTGTGGAGTGGGATAAAGTGTGGATCAAACAGAAACCCTTCACAGAGTAAAGCTATCCAAGGAGCAAATCACAAGGGGATATTTACTGCTGGATACATAAAAGAGAAGTTCAGGAAGGGGTCTGGCAAAATCTCTGTATTTAGCTACCTGAGGCAGCACTGGCTTATGTCTGTGATGGAGGAGAAACTACTCAGACCCCTTCACAAATCCCTCTGAAGTTTATTCTGTTTTCTAGACTTCTCATTTGAGCCAGTCACTGTGACAGAGAACAGCAGTCAAAAATCTTTAATCAGGATAGTTAATGTGACTTGTAACACGATCATTGCATGAACAAAGTCTACTACAAATTTTTGCCCCACTGCAGATGTGTGGGACTGCCCCCACAGTACTCTGCTAAATGAAACTTGTGGGTCCTATCTTGTGGGTCCTATCTTGTAGCCCCCTAAAATGAAAGCAGCTAAAATAGTTTCTTTGGTGGTTTTGTCTATATTGAGAGAATGGGTTAAAAATGGAAGTGAGGAAGCTTCATTTACCACTTTTAAACCTTATCACAGAGCCAATCCATTATTTGCAGACGGCAAGCTGCTTTCATAGGACTTCACCTCTTGACACTTCCCCATGCCCAGTTTCCTGAGTACTTCAACACCGTTCACCTCTAGCTCCTGTGACGGGTGCGCAGGATGGCAAGAAGTGTCACTGATTACTTACAGAAGCATGGAATAAGCCTGAGACCCAAATTCTCAGAAAAATGAGCTTGTAATAATTGGCATGTTTGGGAGGCTGTGGAAGAACAGCTATAGGTGGCCAGGGGGCATATAAAGGATGGAAAAGGAAAAAGAATTATTTGCAAAATACTAAGTACCTGTTTAGAAGCTGCTTATCAGGATAGGCAGAATAACAATAAAAAGAGGCAGGATCTAAAGGAAGACACAGAAGGCAGAAAGGCAGCTGAATTAATATGGTCTTTGAAAGCCGAGCAGCTGCAGAAACAATTACAGGAAGAAAAGGATTAAAAACAAAAGTTGGAAGAAAAGGTCAAAATGACGTTTATGCAGGCTCCCCCTGACATCGTACAGATAAGGAAATTAATTTTATCTCCTGAAGAATGGGATGGGAACACATGGGGTGACCCCGACGATAGCGAGCCAGGGGAGGATGATTCTTTGTTTCCCTCAAATCCCCCTGAGTATGAAACCAGACCCATCATTAAAACAGAATAGTCTGAAGGACCTCGGGGTGGTGCTCTGCGATAGACTGTGCGAATCACTCCCTGGGATCCATTACAATTAGCAAAATTACAAGAAAAATACGGCAGAAACCCAGGTGAAACTGAAACAGAGCCTTTGTGGTGACTCTGCCTACGTGGCAGGGACTGAATAATTCTGAGTGGAGACGAAGCAAACAGCTTTTGGGGTCCAGGAGTTCTCTTAACCCTAGGACCCAAGCTGGCAAATGGATTCCACTCTATCACCAGCAGGATAACTTATTGGGCTGGGCGAATAGGTGCTATGGAGTGAGGTGAAGCCTCTGTAATCCCCATAAGATCTCTTAATGAGCTCCCTACAGCTGTCGCAAAAGCTGCCTGCATACAAGCCATGCATAAATGAGAATCCAGTGGTATCCCAATATCTGCTATGATTGATTATGTGATGCTAAAACCACTACTTAGAGGAGCCCCAACAGTTCTTAAGCACTACTTAACTGCAAAACGAGATGAAATTAAGGGACACAGAACACAATGAGGGATTAGGCAATAATGATCCCTGCAACCAAGTCCTTACCTGGGCAGAATTAACGTGTGACATTGTAAACCATGCTCATGAAATGGGGTGGGACGATTCGTTAGCTGAAAAATAGGACCCAAGGCCCCGAACAGGAGATCACCAAGTGTTACCAGTAAACCAAGTGCGACCAGTAAAACAAACACCCTCACAGGGAACAGGAACTAAGCCAAAGGAAAATGCACCTAAGGACCCACGAGCAGAGTCTCAGGAATGGAGAAATTCACTGTGGTGGAAAGCGTTGGCACTAGGCATTCCCAGAGCCGTGATTCAGAGACAGCCTGCTGGCATTATCCTGAGCCTGAGTCCAGCGTTCCAGAAACGCGGTGATGGTGAAAGGAGAGAGTGTACTCTGAAAACTCCGGTGCCATCACCAGCTCCAAGAAAGAGCGATAACCCTTTCCTACCCCTTAGGGATGAATTGCAAAACATGGGGCCAAAAATAGGTAATGCCAGGATGGCAACTGGGCCTGCCTGTCTGGCAAGTGGAATCCTATGAATGGATAAATAATAATGCCCATATATTTTGATTCCGGTTGGTCCTCGATGACAATTGGTAAAATTCCTAATAGATACAGGAAAATAATTTTCAATATTAACATAACAGGATGATGAGATGCTAGGTATATGACCTGGACGGCAAAATGTTAAAATCACCAGAGTGAATGGAAAAATTGCTATATGCCAAACTGCGAAAGTTAATTTATGGCCCCTGGGTGAGAAGTGCATGTCGCCTACTTGCTTTGCAGTTAAAGATCACAATGAAATTATTTTGGGTTTTGATGTTTTGAACAGCCAAACCTGGCACCAGCTAGATGACAGCAGGTGGTCCTTCAGTTCAAATGTCAGCCCTAACACTGATAGAAATCAGCAGGCTACAGTGCATGCACTCCATGCAGCCCCTACACTCCCCGATTCGAAGATTACTAATGTACTGCAATACCCAATCTCTGCTGTGGCACGAAACAGAATATCTGAGATAACAGCAGACTTGGAAAAATGGCACATTACTTTCAGAACCTCCTCCCTGTACAATTCACCAGTCTGGCCAGTCCAAAAACCAGATGGAACATGGCATCTAACAATTGATTATCGGTGCTTAAATGCCAACACAGTTCTGCTAACAGCTGCAGTACCTGATATTACAACTTTAATGGCCACACTACAAGCAGCCACACACCCATGGGTGGCAGTGCTGGATGTGAAAGACATGTTCTTTATAGTCCCCTTACAGGAAGAGGGTAAAGAGAAATTTGCTTTTACTTGGGAGGGAATACAATATGCCTTTAATAGACTCCCACAGGGACATAAACATTCACCCATGACTGCTTGTGCTGCACTTGCTGAACTTTTACAAACAGTGTCGCTCCCTCAAAATGTGAAACTGTACCAATATATGGATGATATTCTAATCGGAGGAGCCTCCCCTGAAAAAGTGGAAGAAGCAGCAGCAGCAGCAGTGTAGCAGACACTGTACAAAGCAGAACTTGAAGTTCCACCTGAAAAATATCAGGGACCAAGTAGAGAAGTAAAATTCTTAGGTACTCGGTGGATTGCAGGAAGTGCAGCAATTCCACTGGACAGCCGAAATAAAAAGGAACAATTGTAGATGCCCCAATCTAGTAAAGAATTACAACAATTTATGAGTACTTTAGGATATTGGCGAAAACATGTACCTGGATTTTCTATCATTGCTCACCCACTGTACTCACTGTTACGAAAAAAACCCCCATGGAATAGAACCCAGAGCATGAAAAGGCAGTCAAAACTCTAATAGGGGAATTAAAGACATCCTAGTCACTGGGGCCAGTACACCCCTGCTACCCTATTATAGCAGAATGGGGTTTTGCAGAAGATGGCACTTATTGCAATATATTCCAGACCTGGCCAAGCAGGCCAAAAAGGCCTTTAATATTCAGCTTGACTACATTTAAAGAGACAGAACAGAGATGTTCTGAGCAGGAAAAGGGACTTTTGTCTTTAGTCTGAGCAGTTAAACAAGTTGAGCCATTAAGGGGTAATGCATCCGGAAAAAACCCAGCAAGACTTGTATTGTTTTCTCTTCCCAGGAACGATACGGGGAATGATACCAGCACACCTCCCCTGCAGATTGAGTCAACTGTCAGAGGATTGCTTATCCTTCTCGCAGGAGCAATCATCACCAGCATTGGCCAAATTTGGCTTATATGCCAACAAGCCCAACGCACGGGTGGACACCCTCATTTCTTTTATTTGTGCTAATCAATATGGTAACTATAGTACATTCTGCACCATGCATGTTTCTCAGTTGTAGGTGTAACCTACTGTAACAGCAATTATAAGGGAAGGTGATGAGGGCAACTTGCCCACTGAGATTTGAAAGGCAATTTGGGACGATGTGACTCAATTTGAAAAGGATTTCCAATCTTGGTGGCATCTGATTAATTTCACTCATGACCTCACCTTCAGTAAAACCACAGCTTTTGTTTTGGCAATACGCAATGCTTCGGTATACACCATATACCCAATCATTGCGCTGGGACTAAATCACCATGGGACTGTCCTCTATCCGTTAGAACGTAGACTACTGGCCCAACGAAATGGGAATGAATGGCAAACTATTGATGTTGATGCATGTGTTGTACAGGAACAGCGAGGATTTATTTGTGGTAGTAATACTGTTAAGGCCCAAGATATTTGTCTTGACACTAAACAAAATGTTTGTCATTTTGAAATACATCCTGGTGAAACCCTTGACACTGTACTTGTATATGTTGGAAGTTGATGTATTTGTATGAGAACTCTTTGTGATTCTACATAGACAACACCACTGTAGGTATATATATATCACTGAAATACCTATATTTGTAATTTTACCAAAATTATGGGATGCAGCTTTAACTATTCAGCCTCTGCCACAACCCACCAACTGCTACAATCTCACTATACATTGCATAAATATTTATTACCTACCCCTATTGGAATGAATCTCACATGGGTGAGAAAACTGTTGCAACATGATGACACCATGTCCTAGAAAGAGTGAAAGAAGATGGAGAACATCACTGGTGGGAAACTCTTGGGTGGCGACCAACAGCAGCTGGAATTTTGAATTTGATGCTGCATCCTATTGTAGTTTTGTTAGTTTTAACCTTGTTATGTTTATTACTTATAATCATTCTGTATATCAAATCTTGGCAAAAAATAAAACAAATTACATCAATCCAGCATGTAAAACCTATACATCTTATTAAATAATTTTACTCTTACCACTGTTCTGCAATATGCCACATATTTATGACATAGAGGCAAGAGGTAACCATAGTACCATGCTACGAATTGACAAAGTGGATTAACTGTAGTGTGATGGGTGAGCTCGACCCCTTGACCAGACTGGTGTTGGTTTGGTGCAGGGTCTGGGCTGTAGCTGGGCTGTGAACTCCTCTAGTTTCAATCTGTTCTTGAAAATCCACAAAGAACCAGTGTGACTCAGTGAGCATTGATGCATACGAGCTTGGAACACCAATCATGCAATTAACACATGAATAGCGGGTGTCTTTTCCAAGACCCATTTATCAAGGAACAAAAAAAGTTGTGGGTACAAGGAGTCTCATGCATACCTTCTCCATCACACGTAATTTGACTATGAGCCAACGACTTTATCCCTTAGATATGACAGCCTAAGTGAGCCTTCTTTGAGCTCTCCCTGCTAGGAAGGGTGACTGCATGGCAGGGATCTCCCCTTGAGCTCAGATGCCTCTCAAGGTTGCTCCTTGAAGCAGAGAGACCGATGGCAGATCTTTGGTAAGTGACCGATATCGCGCATAAAATTGTAGTGTGGTGATTTTGATTGCATGCTGAATAGATGCTAATAAAATATTGCATAAACTTTGCATGTACATTCCTTTAGACATAAACCATTGACCAAGTCTGAGATTAGATTTGGATCTAGCCTCACCTAGACTCATCTCTGAAGAGGGAGTTTAGAAAGCAAGGAGGTTCACTCTGAAGCTTGTGACTCAATGGGAGGGTCCTCTGTACCCTTTTGCATCCCTGGTCTTTCTGTGAATCATTCTAACTCGAGTGTAACTCAATTTTCCTTTGTATGTTTCTTCCATGCAGTAATTAATAGAGTGAACTTTGCCATGGAATGTTGTTAAGTTGCACTTTTAAAACATCATATCGAAACCACTTTTGCTAATATCTTTGATGGTGATTCTTTAAGCAATCTAAATCACCCATTTGCGACAGCTCCTTACAAAAGACTACGTGGTCCTGCTCTCAGTGCTGTCAGGTTTGCTCTCTTCCCTTCTCTCACCTGCAGTTAACAACATGCAAAGCCTCATTTCCAGCCTCTGAAATATATTAACTTCACATTTGTCGTAATTTAATTAGCTCAGAGATCATCTATAAACAATTGGAAAAATCAGACAACCAATATGCTATCTAGAAGCTTTATATATCTTTTAAATATAGACAGATATATGGTCTGGTCAAGGGGTCAAGCTCACCCATCACACTACAGTTAGTCCACTTTGTCGACTCATAGCATGGTACTATGGTTACCTCTTGCCTCTATGTCATAAATATGTGGCATATTGCAGAACAGTGGTAAGAGTAAAATTATTTAATAAGTTGTTTAGTTTAAATGTAATAATTAATGTTAGTTATATTTTAAATATAGACCAGACAACTGAGTATAATTCATATTTACAGTAAAGCATGTACAACCATAGTACAACCTGCATAAGGATCACCAAATCCTTAATACATGCAAACCATAGTATTTCCCTGAACCACCCCTGCAGAAGAGAGAAGGAACGAATTCCCAGGGCAGCAAAGAGGAGCAGCAGGTATGTGCTGATCATGGCAGTCTGACGTACTCTGCTCCCTTTGACCACCCGACCCTGCGGGCTCTGGCCAAGTTTCCCGGGTGAGAATTTGTGCAGTGGAGAATTCTGTGCAGTGCCTCTCCCTGGTAATGGAGACATCAGAACAATTCGAGTCCCTCCTCTGCCGGCTCCTCCTGAGTCAGTGCAGCGGGGACTGCTGCAGGGAAGAAGGTCTTTTCATTTCCTGCCCGTTCACCGCTCCTCCTGTCACAGCTCTCTAAGCGTCTTGTTTCCCAAGTCCTTTAGCCTGATGAACCAGAGTAACGATTTTTTTTGTGAAATGCTGACTTAGCTCTGAGAACACCACTCACTGCACATCACCGTGTGAGGTAGCAAAACTTATTACTAGACCTTTCAAGGAATCAGGGCACGAACTACGGGTCACCAAGAGCCAGGGGTGTTTTTTTATTAGCTGCAAAAGCCTTCGGATCCAAGCGTCACAACCAGTTCCCTCTGAAGGGGGCCATGAGGCCGGCTGACCAGAGGGGGAGCTGGAGCGGAGCGTGAATGGGGCGTGCACAGCTTCAGGAGCTCGTGTCACACCTTGCAAACTGAATGGTTTTTAGCTGAGAAACTTTTCCGAGAGAGAGAGGTAATGCTGGATGTTTGATGCAGTCCAAAATTAAAAAAGCAAAGAAAACAAAAGAACTTTTTTTTCCCTTCTTCTAATTTCTGGAGGGAGGGAGGGAGGGGGCGAACTGCACCTCTGAAATCAAGAGAGCACTTAAAGACCCTTTCACATTGTCTGTTCTAGTTCAGCGGGCACAGATAAAAGAAATGATGTATTAAGCTCCGCTTCACCCGCTCTGATTCCGCAAACATGAACATCCACTAGGGGGACAAAAGTAATATGGATTTGTGGCTTGGCAGCACGTCACAGGAGTGGGAAGTTTGGTCTACCCTTCCATCTGTTGCAAGTCACTTTGAATGACAGCAAAATCTGGCAGACAAAACCATAGCACAACAGATTTCTCCCTCGCCTCTTTCCAGCACTTCCAGAGATATCAGTATGGCCAATAATCAAGATAATAAGCAATAAATACCCCAAATATTTGTCTTGGTGTTATATGAAGGATTCTTGCTCACTACTGTTTCTCATGTCCTTGATTCCTGCATATTGTACTGGATGATATCCTAATTTTCTGCTGATAATAATAATTTGCTATTAAAGAGAAGATGAAAAATTATATTTAAATAAAATTTCTCATATCTACAACACTAAAATAATCCTTCCAGAATGCAGGGAGATTTGCACAACTACTGAAAAATCCAAAAGATTTACAAGTTCTGAAAGACAATTTAGAAATAGTAATAGAACTTGTGCCTAGAGAGATTCAAGAAAAGATTCTGCAAAGGCAGGAAGGACAGATGCAGAGCATCTAATAAGCATTTCACTCATGACACATGAGTGATGAGCTACCCTGAAAGGCTTGGGCATTTTGGAAGGTGGTACCCGAGCAGGTGTCATGATGAAATTTATTTCTCCTCTTGGGCTCTTACAAAGTGTCTCAGAAGCGTGCCTTCAAAATGTTACTTAATTAATCTAATGGGAATTTCAGGCTTTGTGATCTACTTCAAGAGGTATAATAAGGCATCTCTTAACAAGGTTTGAAGGAGATTGAATTATCATGGGAATTGAAATTTCCTTGGCATAAGCAGTAAGTCATGATTTTATGCAGGGTGCTATAAATCTTAAATACAAGCATGCCCTCGCTGAGAAATGCCCTTGAATCTCTCAGCACAACTGGTGTTTAGTGTTTTTCTTACAAAAACTGCCATGCAAGCAAGTTACTGGAAGGTAACCTGGAGTGTGAGTTTGCAGTGCTCTGATACAACAGAGCTTATGCATGCTCTGTCTCCATGGTTAAGTGTGAGGTTGCTGACCCCAGGGAGAGAAGACCAGCCTATCTCATGATTACAGCCACGTCCCTTGGGCAAAGAGCTTGTACAAGCTGGTCTTATGATGTCCATATCTGACTGCCGCTGCATTTGCAGCTCCCCGTAGAAAGGCTCCTAGGCATTTCTGTAGGCACTGACAGAATCAGGTCTCAGAGCTTCCTTTGGAAAATGCTGGAATGTGCTAGCACCAGCTAGTATTTACACCTAGCTCAGGTTGCCAGAAGGCAGGTATGCCACCATCAGCTGCAGGCAGACTAGAGGCGTTGTGAGGCAAAACAATTACCACAGTTATATGGAAGTCTTCTAAAAATCCCAGCTTTGTGCAAAATACAGTACTGGAACGAGACACCAGAAAGGGCTAGGGATACCCAGTTGTAACAAGCCTGTGACAGTGGATAGACTCACACCCCATCAAGCATGACTGCTGTCCCCCTGCCCTTTAGCCACTATCAGGGACATGTATTCACCAAAGCACCATTGAAAAGAAGTTTGCACCTATGGGCCAAGTCTTCAGCCTTGCTGGCATCAACACCAAGGATTAGAATGGACTGCTGGGATACAAATGGGAGCTTTCTCAGGATGACTCAGGATGGTGTGTTGCCAGTATCTGTGACTAAGAATATTCCCTTTAATGTGAGAATTTACCATTAATAAACACTCATCACAGGAATGACTCATCATGTACATAGCTCAAATGACAGTTAAAAATTGCAGTATGAGAACTTTTTTAAAAAATCTCTAAATCCACACCACCCCAACTAACTTTCCCTTCAGCCTTTCACCTTTTGTGGAAAAGTGCCCTGACAAGACCCTGCACAGCCAGCTTAGAAAATAAAAGAATCTGAGAGTGCCAAACACAAACACATCTGCTGATGTGGCGTTCTGCATCTCTGCCCTTCAAACACTGCCAGAGAAACACAAGAGCAACCATCAGTAGCCATGGACGACTCAGATACACCCTGGAGAAGGCCCACACTCACGTGACTCTTCAGTATTCAAGACAGACCCATGTTTCTCCACTTTGGGAGGTGCTGAAGGCTATATCCAATCCAAAACAATGCCTAACTCCCTGTATCTTTCTCTAAGAAGAGTCTAATGGGTCCTCACAGTATCCTTAAAGCTGATGGACCATCCATCCCCAAAGCAAGTTAGAGGTGGTGCTGTGCTCTGCCGCGCATCCAGCTCATAATCATTGCAGTGCCCAGGGAGAAGATGAACTTTGTTTGTCATTGGTACTGTAGCTTAAACTGACTGACAAGACTGATAAATGCTTAATCAAAAAGACTACTTTATTAAGGAGCTGTCAAGGTTTCCTATGGCTCATCATTTAGAAGCACGAAAATTAACTTTAGCTTTTTGTTTCATGTTGGTATAAAGCCAAACACTTCCCTCATATCTGTTATGGTAATGAAAGCACAGAACCATTTTTTTTCTGGTGTTTGCATTTTGTCTATATTGTGCCGATTTTAATCATAAAATTCACTGCAGTGAGAAGCAAAATCTAAACTCAAAGAATCACATTTTTGTCTTTAGTTATGTGCCCTTGCTTTTGTTTGGAAATTACATTTAGACCCACCTTAGGGTCCTCCATATTCTGCCAACAGCTATGTTCAGATGAGATGCTGATTCTGTGCTCATAGAAGTCAGCATAACAATTGTGCACATTCAAATAATGTAATGAAAACGATTTAAAAGTTTAGCAGGCGTGAAATCAGTGCAATCCCCTCTTTTCAATGAACAGGGCTCAGCCAAGGCTAGGTAAGGCACAGCTCTAGCTCACTGCAGTGCCCACGCTGGAGGTAATGGCAAGGGGCTGCTCTGCTTTGAGAAGTGTCTTGATGTTTTGACTCTGAAAAAGAGAGTAGGGTAACTCTGTTTTTTCCCCTGAAAGTACTGCTGGCCTCTGTGGCCAGTCACTTTTGCAAACTTCAGCCTTCCTCTTGGATTTGTCCAACACTTTTTTTCTGTTGTCCCTCTGCCCTTTCCCCCAGGCATAGCAAATCGGCCTGCTTTTCTCAAAAGCCATCTTGCATTTCTTCGGAAGACTCCCCTCATTCTTCTCAACAGTTTTCTTTGAAGCCTTATTTTCCCATGGCATCTGGAAAAAATCTGCTAAGAAGTCAGTGCTGCTGGAAAGAGCTGACAGGGACTGTCTTATAGGGACTTCCTATCACCTCTGTGCTTGTACCCCTGGTGTGCTCACAGCTTGTCCTTCTCATCGCCCTTCCCCCTTACCCCTTGGTGGCTCACCAGTTCTGACGCTCGCAATCCGTACCTGCTTGTATGCATAGACTATACATAAGGCAGCAAGGCCCTGCTACAGAAAGCAGAGAGAAGATAACACATTTAATTAATAAGGGTGCATTATAGGGTTTTACAACATTAGTGAGTGTTGGCTCAGCTCCCGCTGTTTGCAGTAAAAGAAGGCTTGCTGTGTGAGCAGCAGAGTGGCACAGGTTTGTGCAGGTCAGCGTATGTTTTTATAGAGTTGCCTTTGTGCTCTCTTATGTGGACCTGAAAAAAGACTTATGTGCATTGGTAGGGTTCAGGAGACTTTTTGAGATTGATCTGCCATTACGGCCTTGGACTCGGAGAGGTTTGTTAACAGGCTACATTAAATGAGATTAGACTGAATGAACAGGAGGCGTTTCCTTTCCATAGGGAACATTTTATCTCCAATGTCGGAAATGCTTCAGCTCAAATTTCTCAGCTGCTGACACATTACAACTCAGTTGTAGCAATGTTTCAGTTGGTCCTTCCTGCATAAACTCCTTTTTGTTCCTGGAAAAGTTTTATGTGTTGGGCAGACTTTGGAGAATGTTTTTGGAGAAAGTTATCCTGGGCTGGCAAGACAGCTGGGAGAGCACATTTCTTCTGCCAGCAAACATTTGTTTGTTTCCCCCATCACCATACCCTGTATTTCCTTTTTCAGTGCAAGAGAATATATTTGTAGATCCTTTGCCTTAATTTGAATTTCATAGTACTTTCTAAGATCTGTTTGTGTTTGTGTGACTGTATAGTGACTTCTTATCGGATCTGTTCCCTTCTTACATGAAAGCTGCAGGCTCGAGTTTACTGGAGTCTCCCTTGGAGTTTTAACAAATTCTGGAACAGTATACTACTAATAAATTCAAACTGATTATAAAGAAAATAATAATCTACCCAAATCAAAGACCAGTATTTTCTGCTCCAGCAAGACTAGCAGGCAGTTGAGGTTACACATTACTTGGCAGGACTGTGCCCTCCATTAAAAGGGGGTGGGGAAAGCATAAGGATTAGTTCTAAGTCAAATTAATTACACTGAATTGATTAAGTGGCCTGAAGGACCCTAGAGGAACTCCCAGTAAAAATATCCTCTGAATGAGAGTGCAGCTAATCCTCCTAATATAAACATAATATGGGAAAAGAGGTTTCATTAGCTCAATTGCCTGGTAAGGGTCTCCTTTAAACCTGTGGCAGAAAATGTAATAAAACCCAATAATCTGAGGATCTACTAGGCAGAGATTTGAAGTATTTTCTTAAACCCCTAAGTCTGTGTTAGGAAACATTGTAGAAAGATATTTTCCCAGTAGAGAGTCTGCAAGACCTCCCACGCAAATGGAAATATGTGTGAACTGATAATTAATGTTAGCATTGGGCACCACGTTGCAGGAACAAAGAAAAGCACAGAAAAGTGGGCAGAGACAGAATTTCTGCTCTG
This sequence comes from Egretta garzetta, assembly GCF_000687185.1. Taxonomy (NCBI): domain Eukaryota; kingdom Metazoa; phylum Chordata; class Aves; order Pelecaniformes; family Ardeidae; genus Egretta; species Egretta garzetta. The sequence goes on from NW_009259855.1 coordinate 889,304, forward strand.
GAACATTTCTACTACCTGCAAGTAACGTAAGGCAGCACAAGGCCATTCTAGGTATTGTGTGATGAAGCTGTTCAAGAATTACTAATGCATGCTACCATACAAAGGTACAAAACTTTTCTAAGGTTGATCAAGAGCCAATTTTGTATCATTTTAGAAGATAATATCTGGCATTAATATCAAATGCCCCATTTACACTTTAAAGCTATTCAGATAATTTCTGGATACTCCAGGATTTTTGAAAATACCAGCAGGCATCCAGATTTCTCTAAAAATGCCAGTCGTAAAAGCTATGCAAAGATACTTAATGATTTTTTCACTCTTTCATGTGCACAAGTCATGAGATTGCTGATGTGCCAGCACATTTCGCACTGGCCTTGTCTGCCTGAGCAGAGAGAAACCAGACTGCAGCCGTGTCGAATTTGCGGTCTCCAGACACTTCATCACGTCCAGTGCTATAAGAGATCTTGTAACACTTTTCTCCACCCTACAGGTTTTCCAAGGAGTACCAGGGACTTTCCAGTTTGTGCAACCTGCTACAGTAAAACCAAAAAAATTTGATGGGAGATTATTGGACTCCATACCTTTTCATGTCAAATTCACAGCGAAAGGTCAGAGTTTTGATACCTATACTGACTGAAAATACCTACTCAAATGCAGTATTCTTCTTATTTGATGGTGTTTATTATCATAATACACCAACCACTGGCACAAAAATGCAACATAAGAAGCAGTTTTGTGCAATATATATAACAGAACTGTAACTAATGGGATGGAAAAAGAAATTCAAGCTTTAAATGGTGGATAGCGCAAACTCCTTCAACAAATGGTCCTGTGTCAGTTACCTATACTGTTTACACTTTAAATAATATTATTAATAGTAAGCCAAACATGGAACAAAGAGCCAGCAGCAATATAAATCTGAATCAATTAATGCCAAGCAGAAGAAACCGAAGTATGAAGCACTCAAACAAACAGCATCTGTTAGTATGACATTCGGCCTCCTGCAGCGCTCTTGCACGTCTAACATCCAGCTTGCGATGTTGTTTGTAGTAAGCGTGGAAAAGACGTTAAAGGTTCGGTGGAATGGATTGCTGACCTTGAGTGCAATAAGGCACAACAGGAGTAGTGTCTCCTTCAAGCTGTGAGCTGTGTTTGATTCTTGGAGGGCCAAACCCGTTGCGTAACAGATGTTGGAAGTGGTATGGATGTTAAAGCAAAGACCACTCACCCTTTCTTTCCAGCAAGCCAGACACAAAGCCCGCTGGTGCCAACGTAGCACAGGAAAGCTTCCATAACATGCCTCTGTATTTTTCCTTTAATTAATCAACCTAATGCCGCTGAGTTTCACAGCCAATAATTGTTAGGCACATTCAATTATTCTAATTCAATTGCTCTGAGCCTTTTGTTTTTACTGGCTTTTCATCACTGTCTCTGGCTGTGGCGTCCTCTGTCCCCTGCTCCATCCCCAGCCCCCTTGCACCGCATCTCCATCCCCATTGCTGCTGCACATCAGTGGTGGCAGAAATGGGAGTACTAAGAATTTAAAAAACCTCTGCCAAGTCCTTGGGGTCTGCACATCTGTTGTCAGTCCAGTGTTGCCAATAGGAGCAAACTGGATCCAGGATGAGGATTCTCAGCAAGAAAAGAGAATTCATGGGGTTTTTTGGTGACTCTGCCTCTGCTGTTGTCTATTTGGTCACTGGAAGATAACCCTTTCTAATGCTTGAAAATTGACAAAAAAGCAAGTGAATAAAAACACTTGAAACTTGAGATATGTTCTAACTAAAAAGCAACAAAAGCCTTCTTATTTTGTCTATCATGCTTTATTAGCTGTAAGCTTTGTGTAATTCAATATTTACCTTTTGATAGTGTTCAGTTTGAGTCCATATTTCTATAGAGGCCATTCATGAGCATTTTTAAAAGCATGATGTATAAAATTAGAAAATATATCCAAAGGCAAAGAAAAAACTCCAAATGAGAAGACATGCTTTCACTTTTTGACTCTTTTCTTCTAAATTTCCTTCTAAATGTTACTTCAAGGGAGATGAAGCATTAACATTCATGCAAATTTGCATTTGATAAGGAAATTACTTTTCAGTGGTTTTCATACCAGATTACACAGCCTCTGGAAAAGAGAAAGCAAAGCATGTTTCAAGTAAAATAAATTGCATTGCCTCTGTACACAGCAATTCAAGACATTTGCATTCTATGCAGATGGCTGAATGCATACATACATTACTTTACAAAGCAATAAGTAATATTCATAGGAGATATTAAATTTACACACACTTTATGAAATATGTACATTCTTGTAGTTCATACCCAAGCTTTTGCACACACGCACCTGGAAACTGATATGAAATGGGTTGTGTCTTCAGCTGTCTTCAGAGTGCACTGCTGGTAAAGCCAGTCTACGATAGGTAACTGCTGCTCTCTGTCATAGGTTTTATAAAAAGAAAATACTGTGTGGTGTCTTTAAGATATTTTTAAGTGCATGTCATGACAATGGATCACCATCCTGAATTGATTCCTGGCTTGTTCTAGACTTCCAGCAACTGGCCCTGAATGCACATTCAAAACAAACAGAAGCACATGATGATTTTTTCTCCAGGAGCAACCAACTGAACTGGAAATGCCCTTCTGGAGTTCAGTGCTCACCTACCATTCATAGGGCTCTGCTTCTTGGAAATGAGATGAGTTCCCCTTGGAGATGCCTAACTGCTGAGTGAGGGAAGCATTTTACGGTTGTAAAATTAGAGGGTTTTTCCACCTAGACTCAATCCCTCAGATTGTACAGCCCAATTTACCTCTTCCCTGAAATGCAATACAACATTTACAGGGAGAAACACACTCAACTTTCCCAAAAGAGCACCACATTTCCTTCTGGACATCAACAAATGATGTTGTTCCTCCAGGTTGCCCCTTTCATGGCAGGTATAACATTAGTGTGTATCAAACCAAGGGCCATGACTAGCCATTGCTCCTGCTCTTCACCTTCAACCTCTGGCATAGAGAGAAAAAGAGTAAAAACTGTAGGCATGAGATTGGCCTGAAAATTTTCTGGATTTGATATTATCTTCTCCTGAATAAGTCTATGCCAATAAGATGTTTTTCTTCTGAGTTTTCCTCCTATTCAGTCTACAACATAAGTAATTACATGGCACAGGGGAGACAGGCAACTGCTCTGTTAGACATGGTCTAACAAAGCCTGAGTGAGATGTCTAGAATCATCCCAAAGGACGACTGTGGCCATTAGGAGTATATTCACAGCAGGTTCCCTCTATCATGCCAGCAGGGAGCTAGGCAACCCCGCAGGGCTCATCAAATGAGAAAACGCCTGAACCACCATCTGAAGAGGTCTCCTATGTGCTTCATTAAGGTGGCTTATGAGGAGTAAAGGCCCCTTTCTCCTTGTTAAATCATCTTAACAGCCTTCCTAATGTGGCATCAGATGGTGGTGACAGGGCTGCAGGCAGCAGTTAGCAAGAACGAAGAATGGGGCATCCCATGTGCCCTTCTGCAGGCCAGCATGGAGGCAGGGCAGGCCAGTGAGGAACCCTGGGCTGAGACTCAGGAGAGGTGTGATGACACTTGGCTGGACAGACATCAGCCATTTAAAAGTTAGGCATCTAGCATGTGCTGGTCATCTAGAGTTGGTCTGGGCGGTCAGAGATGGGGCACTGAGTCTCATGCAAAGGGAGGTGTCCAAAACAGGAGGTATGACGTGCACTGGGTGTGCCTGTCCATCTCCATGGACAGTAGAAAGAAGATGACAGCTCACAGAGGCTGGGTGCCTGATTTTTCAGGGCAACAGGTAGGAGAGAGAGACACACACGCACACCGGGGACTATGCTCAACTATGCTGTTGACCTCCAGAGCCAGTAGGCCATCCATTTCTACCTGATTTGGCTTGGTTTTAGGCCAGTCGTAAAACACAAATAGAAACATCACTTTTATTTGCTAAAATTCCTCAAACCCTTTGGACAAGAAGACTTGTTCGGTGGGCAGGAGTTATTGTTCTCCACCTCATGGTACAGAGATTGGTGTCAAACCCACCTCTTGCTAAAAAGCAACTGCAGGGCGATGGTGGTGGGAACAGCAATAATACACCATCTGACTCCAGAGCTGGAAGTGCTGACACAAAGCCCAGGTCCATCCACTTCAAAGCAACATACTGGATGGACCTAAGGGACCAACTTGCCTTGAGAACAAAGAGCAGCACTTACAAGGAGATGTTCAGCATAAGGCAGGAATTTTACAATGGAGTGTAATTAATCTCATTAAGATAGATTGAATCCTTTATTTCAAAAGAATTCTATGATTGGTTCTCTTTAATTCATATCCACTTATGGTGAAATAGTCAAACTAATAACGGAAATAATTTGAAGTAGCTATTTCCATAAACAAGCAATTAGGCACTTTCAAAGTGAGTTTTGGATGTGATTTTAATATAAAATTAGATATAGTCTTCACTGATAATCTCAACATTAAGCAGAGTGCAATTCAGTCTCTGTTCTTAAAAGATTTTGCAATTGCAGTGATCAATTATTATGAAGTGCAAGGTAGACACAAATACTCGTCCATTCGCCTAGCAGTGATGGAGTTGCCAATGCAGGACTCTTTCCAAAGGGGACTCTTTCATCCCTTTTGTGGTATGACCCACACAGATGCCCTACCTGGGGGAGGACTCATGGGTTAAGTGTGAATCCACATCCAGCTCCACCAATTTCAAGGTGCTGAGCTGTGAAGGTGGCCTGTGCAATTAAACTTTGGGCTTCCTAGAGAAACTATTACAGAGGAGAAATAAGTTGTAGGAGATCTGTAACTTGGATCCAGGTTAACTGCACTTGGAGTGCCTGAAGCATGGTTTGGGGATGAGTGGTGCATCTTCTTCCATGGGTCCTGCAGGATGCTGTGCCCTCCTGCATATCCCAGCTCTCCTCCCCACCTAGCCGCTTACAGCCCCAGCTGTGGGCAGGATGAGTAAGGGCAAACCCCTGCCAGCTGTTTTGGGAAGAGAGAGGGGTTGGGGACAAGGTAGTCTGCCTACAAGAGATGTGGGGGCATCCAGCTGGTACAGGGCTGCTGGCTTTGGGGGAGCAGTCTGGCCATGGTCTGTGCACATGAGCTGTACAGCCCCCGTGCAAGAAACGCTATGTGCAAGGGAGGGCTCGTCCAGCTCACCGTCTGCTGCAGAGACCCAGCTGCAGGCTGGCTGAACTCTCTTGTGAGGGGTGTCTGTAGCTACCCAAGCTAAAATACATTTTACAGCCCAACAACAACTTTTCTATTCCTAAATAAATGTCAATTTACAGAAGACCCAAATCAGGTATCTCTTTATATACTCATTTCTCAGGCTTAAAAGATAGTATCGTGTATGAAAATGGTGTCATAAAAATAAAAAAAAAAAATGGAGTAAGGATAGTACAAATATTTCAGTAAAGTTGCAGAAAACTTTCAATTTTGAATAATGCCATCTACCTATTTCCTCGCCTCCTTGAAATGCTGCCTTCTTCCTCTTGGAAAGAGTAATATAAGAAATCTCTAATGATTTATTGCGAATGATACAGGCCCATCACCCACTGTGTTTTCCCAGGATGGAGAGGATAAGCTACCCCGTTACCTTCGTAGTGCCTAGCACTAACAATGAGCCGCACAGTTAACATTCAGGGGATTGCCTACTGCTCAGATAAGCAGCACTGAACTTCTTGCCTTTAAAGAAGGCTGAAAGAAATTTTTTTTTCCCAACTGAATATACATGGATGATTTTCTGCTGTAAAAAAAAATTTGTATTTTGCCAGAAAAATGAGCAAGAAGGTACAGTATTTCTGCCAAACCGTGCATAAAACTGTAATCTTTCTGGTTTTTGACTGTAACATTCATTCCATATAAATCAAGCTAATTAGGAGAATCAAGATTACACGTATCAGTAACAGATTTCCTGTTTTATTGTTAGGTAAATAGAGGCTCTTTGAATTATTTTTTTCTCTTGATTAAAACAAAGAAAAATTCATTACCTTATATATTATTCGATGGGATTTTTCAATAAAATAAATATTTGTGTTCAACAAATATTTCCATACACAAATATTTGTGTTCAATAATACAACCCTTCCTTTCCACCATGTGACTGTTTTCTTGCTTACAACTATTGTTGCCATGCAGTGGAATCACACACGTTTCATTTTTCATATTTAAACATTTCCTAAAAGGCAGTATTTGGAAACATGGCAACACAAATACCCCTTGTAGGCAGAGCTGAAGAACTATGAATCCTTTACCTGGTGTCAATACTAGAAAATTTCTGTAGTTTTTGATTCTTTGCAGCTATATTCTAAACTGACAAGAAATAATTTTAGAGCCAAACTGCACCAAATAATCATAAACTAAAGCAAGAACAGCTGAAAGCTGTGATTTACTCAGCATCTTCATCTCCCACCACGTTCAATGGAAGGAAAGGGAATTCAAGAATCTCAGAAAGTTCAAATTCTTAATGAAGGACAATGTTTCGCCCTATTTAAATTCTCCTGAGAAAGCATGTGCATAACTCAGTATGTCCCTGTTAAATATGAGTTTCATATATCACTCCAATTCATCTAACGGCAGCCACATACTTTTAATAACCCTCTGACCTGCAGTACTTCTGACCTGGGACTAAAGCATAGCTGCACTGTGGTAAATAGCAATACTGCCCCAGCGTGTAACATAGAGCATCCTGACCCAGAGACGATTTTTTTCCCCACCCACACCCTGCAGCTGGTTGAACATGACACAACTGCCACGTGTTGGAGTCGGACGGGGCAGAGCAGACCGAAGTTTACGGTTGGACTCGATGATCTTAAAGGTCTTTTCCAAACAAATGATTCTATGATTCTGTAAAGGGTCATCTGGTTCAAGGGGAGTTTCACGTGTTTCCAGTTTTGGGGGAGGTCTTGCGTGGACCACAACTAGAAAATTCCTCAGGCTCCCAGGAGCCAGGCATTTCAGAGATGCTGTCTTTCAGAGCCCTGAAACACAGCATTTCCCAAACAACGTGGTCTGAGATGCTACCGCTACACTCCTGGTGTTGGTGGAGAGAGCCGAGAGGAGAACCTGGGTGCAGAGCCACCCCAGGGTCACAGCCAGGGCCTTGCCCCATTGAGGACCGCAAAGCTTCCAGGACCCGGTGGTACCTGAGCACGTGGCTCTGGAGTCGCCTGCCAGTGCAGGGATTTTATCTTGGGCACTTTGAAAATTTATCAAATGCACAAAATGCTGCAAACAACGCTCCAAGCTGAAAGAATTGGCACCGCGGGTGTACCAGCAAACACAGAGTTGGCTCTAGGTAAGGGATCAGACTGCTGCAGCAGTCTAAAGTACATTGTGTTTTTGAAACCGAGGTAATGAGACAAGGAGTGAGAAACAAAAAGCCAATTGCAGCTGCAAATATTTAATTACACGCTGGGGTATTTCAGAAAACTTTCTTGAATCTTCCTTTCCTGACCTCAACTGCTGCATTCATTTTTTTCATTATTTTAATACAAGGATGAAATAGAAACAATTCTAACCTCAGATTTGCTCTTTCTATGGTATTAAAAAATGAGTGCAAGTTTGTGAAATACATTCCAAAATCCTTTTTTGGAAAGAAACTTTTTTCAATGGATTTTTTTTTCCCCCCAGAACCACCTAGTTGTCTTAAAGATACTAAATGGTGGGTAGGGATCTGAATAAAATGAAGAATGTTATGAAAATTTACATCTCATCTGAAAAGGCTTGGTCTAAGTTGCTAAAAATTACAAGAAGTTGTAGATATCTTAGATCCTGATGAAAGGATTAGATTTTGCACAGAAGTCCCCCTACATTTTTGCTTGTCAGCTCCGAAAACAAGAAGAAAAGGAATACATAGCAAATTAAGCAATGGTGAGGCTGTGACACATGTGGACACCTGCAGCTGCATTTGTGGAAAGCACTTCCCAGATCAGAGCCAAACCCATCTTTCCTGTCCTTGGAGGACTCGCTAGCTCTGTTAGGAAGAAAAGGGTAAAATCAATAGCACTTATCTAATTCCACGGTGCCATATCTTCATAACTCTCCTGTGTTCAAAACAGCATCTTTCTCAGGAAGGCAGGGTCTGTGTTCGTCTTAGCCCTGAGGGAGCGGTAGCAATGCTCTTTTCCCCGTGTTTATTATTTTCTCACATCACAGCTGCGCTTTCCCCTTTCCCTTAAAAATAAAAGTTCAGAAACTGTTGGAACCTCTTGTAAAGCATCAGTAATCTGCTGTTTGCTGCCGAACAGGAGGACACATCACGTAATGGGAATGGAGTGGCTGCTGTTGAAGTATGTAATTCCTACTTGCCTTTGATTAAATTCTTACAAGGCTGAAGAAAATACTTGGTAGAAATATCTCAGGCCAGGTAGACGTTTCTCATTTTGAAATGTGGTAAACAACTCCAAACTCGACCAAACTCTGAAATGGTTGCACACTGGGCTTCTGCTGCTGTATGTGGCTTCGTGTTAAAGATCAGAGAAAGAGTCATCCTGCTGA
>NW_009259855.1:897952-930530 GCF_000687185.1 Egretta garzetta
TGAAAATTTTAGTAAATGAGGACCTCATATAACCCAGTAAATTGAAATTCATGCCATAGCTACACAGTCAGCTAAGCAGGGGCATTGACTCGGCTGTAAAATAACCCCATCACATTAGTTTTCAGGCTGATTGGGGTGTCAGGGCACTCGCACCTGCAGGAGGGGGTGACACAGGTGGTGGTGCCCAGGGATGGTTGAGGGAGAGGGCAGGACTGCCCTTAGCGGCTGGTCAGCACGGTGGTGTGGCCACATCCTGAGCTCACAGACCCAGAGGGCACCACTCTCAAAGGCAAAAGAAGCTAAAGTTTTCAGAGCTCTGCCTTAGGCACTGCAGCCCTTTTGCAGGCCCTGGAGACAGCAGCTCCCACCAGCATCCCTGGGCAGCTGCAGATGCAGGGATGAGTGTTTTTATGCTGCATACATGACTTTTTCTACATTCATGGAGCAAGATCAACACGAAGTTTTACTAGCTTTCATTTTTCTTTTGCCGTGGTAAGGAAAGGGATCATCATCAAAAAGGATGAAGGCCATTAAAAACTCAGTATTCCTCTACAGTGATTGGTTTATGGCCTCATTTTACAGCAGCTTTCTTTATCAGGTGTGCGGTTTTATGGCCTGTCCGATAGCCTATGCACCTCAAGAGTTTGTTATCTGCAGGACACCGTGCTCCTGTTTCCAGAATAGCTAGTACCTGGCACAGGAACCACTCTGGAGTGAACATTACAGCAGACCTGATTCTCCAATCTGGTAGCCAGTTTTGGCAGGCTCTCTCCACAGGTTTATATGAAGATGGAAGGAAAAAACCTGTGGGTTCAAGATCAGACCTTGCATCGCTGATAACTTTTACTGAAACACTAAGGTGTTTTACAAACACTACTGCATGAAAAATAGCTGTGCTTCATTTCCTGTTAATAGCTCTGCCTTTAGCCAAACGCAACTAAAATTTTGTGGTACCCCTTAGGTGATGAAACGTTCACTATCTCACACCTTGAAGACAGGAAGAGCAAAATAGTAATGTTTGGAAAATGCCCTGCCATCTCCTCCACAACATGGCCAAGGCTCACACATTTGAAAACTGTAAACATATTCCAACTCACATTTATTCACGTTACTGCTTTCACATTGATGTGGTGCAAGATACTGCTCATTTCAGATGGGGCTACTGACATGCCCCAGTAAACTCTTGGTATCTTCTATACCATGAATTAATACTGTACTCAGAACATTAATAAATACTTGAAAAGTCTGTAAATGACCTACACTGAACTCCTTTGTGAAAGTATTTACCTTATTTAAATGGATTTATTTTGGTGTCAAAAAATATTATACCATGAACTGCTGGATGCAACATTTCCGACAAATTCTGTGCACCTGGTATGGTCTTTGTCACTGCTGTAAGTAAGTCTGCCCGAGCTCAGGATTAAGGAGGAAGTAATGAAGAACCTGCAGAGCCAAGCTAGATTTGATCTTAAGATGCTCACTTTGCTCTCAGTAAAAGCAGCAGGTCTTGAAGCAACGCAGCGCTTCCCAGGAAGCTCCTGTGGCCTGGTGCTCAATGACCTGATGCTCAGATCCATGCCTCAGCCCAGGTTGAAATGTTGGATGCTTCAAGCTCCTCTGAGCACATCAGACTTCCTCACACACACACGTGCATGTGTGTGCGTGCATGTGTGCGTTACTCCCCATCGCCACGGAGGAAAACCAAGCAGCCATGCTAGGTGTGTGGTGCGGCAGTCCCTGACTGTGCCCTTTAGACATAGCCTTCATGGCAGACGTGGTTGCCGTTGATAAGGCTGAAGGTGGCCAGAGAATGGTTGGTGCTCTTGAGGGAGGTCATTCGTGTGGTGCTCCTGGCCATGCTCTGGGACCGGATGAGGAGGCGAGCTCTGCAGCAGAACAGCTGGTTGTTGAACTGTTTCCGAAAGCTCTTGCTGAGCAAGTAGAGAGCAAACGGGTTGACGCAAGAGTTAGTGAATGCCAGGATCCGAGCGCAGATGCTGGCAATGAAATGCAGCACTGAGGTGTCCACCTCGGAGTAGTGGTAGGACCGGTATAAATAGATGATGTGAGTGGGAAGCCAGCAGAAGGCAAAGAGGCACACAAAGACTAGTACAGTCCTGGCCAGGCGCTTACGGGATTCAATCTGGAAGAAGAAAGAGAAGGGCAGGTTAGCAGCTATTCCTAGCTCAGACCAGTAGCTAACTTCTTCCTGGTGCTGCAGCTTTGGGGCCAGAGCGACAGGCCAGAGCAGGGCAACCTGGACCTCAGATGAACACAGAGTCTCTCCTCAATCCCCTTCCCTTAAAACCAAATAATTCTGAAAATCTATTACTTAAGGAAGTAGTCTTTCTTTTCCTTTTTAGAGATAAAACTCCAATGGTTTGTCCCTTCATAAAATCCCAGCTCAGGCAACGGAAGTGTGGACATCTGCACTGGATATCTACACATAATATACAGGATCTTATGTAATTTATATATATTAACTTATTACTATTATTATTATAATTATTAATTATGGGGTAGGGGTTTGCGATTTTTCACAGTGCCCAGAGGCAGGTCCTTCTGCCCTGGGGCCATGTGGTATATGTACACAGAAGTGCTGCCTACAGCTCACGGCCCCTAGAGACCAAGTGCAGCTGTCACAGGCCGAAGGATCTGGAGAATCTGAGAGAGGAAATTCTGTCCTTAGAGAAACACGGAGGCAGCGGCGAGGTGGATGCTTCATCTGAAAGAGCTAGGGCCATGAGGAGAAGGCAGTAGCTGGTGAGTAGAGGAATGACCACCTCTCAGCATAATTTGAGCTTTGTCAGAGAAAGGTGCTTTACAATGTCAGCTAGCACACGGTATAACCTTCAGGCAGGGTTTTTTTGTTGTTTTACTGACATGTACAGATTTGGAGACAACCCAAAGGTATTGCTTAACCAAGGGCAGCTGAGGTAAACCGTACCTTGTCTTATGTCCCCCAGTGCTGCACACTAAGACAGCAACACCACTGGAAAATGTCTGCCTTCCTAATGAAGACAGCCGTGACAGAGGTTGCCCAAAAGGAGAGGACAGACAGAGTTGCCCAGAAAGACCTGCTGAAATACCCTGCTCCCTGAGAGAGGTTGCGCAGCCAGAAGTTTGCAGGCACACAAAGTGTAACACCGCCGACTTTTCAGGGCTTTGTAATATTCTCCTCTCTGGTAAGCCCTGCACCTCTTCCCGGGCACTCCTAGGGAGTTTGTTGCCACCCGCTCCCCGTATCTGAGTATGACGCGAATGGCCTGAAACTTCCCCTGGCCCTGCTGCCCTTGCTCCTGCCCTGCTGTGGCTGGGGCGCCCGGCCCGGCTCCCAGGACACTTCCCCATCCTCACTCCCCTTCCGAGCTGCACAGGTAAATGGAAACTGAGCAGCCCACACAGACTGATCTTTTCTCAGCACAGCCGCGAGCAGGGAGTAGGCAGGAGAGAACCAACAAGCCCATTTTGACTTTATTTTTTGCCCCTTTTACGGCACCAACTGAAAATCAGCCATTGAGCTTAGGAAGGATTGACATGTACCAGATGATAATGTCTCCAGAGAGCAGACTGAAAATTAAATCCTTTGAGAAAGGGCTATCTTTGGCTAAACCATATATTCTTTTTAAATGTATCCTTAATTTGATATAGGGCTATTGAGGCCACATCTGCACTATAAAGAAAGGAAGCAACGCAATAAAGAAATCGATACGAGTTATCTCAGATGGAGACCTATAGCTCCTGAATGCACTGCAGGATGGGAATGATGGACTGACAGTGCTAGACTGCAGCCTGGCCTTTTGCTTTCTTTAGAGTTCTCTCCCCAAAACCAAAGGGGGAAAGGGCTGCTTTTACTACTCACTTTATTGTCACTAATCAAAACAGTCATTGAATCAGCAGAAAAATGGCCTGCATGGGAGAAAGATTTACGCACATTCAGAAAGGGGAAAGGATAAGGATTTCAGGGTTGGTACATCATTTAATGGGCAGAAAACACAGCTTTCCAGCCCTGCTGTTTCACCGTAGCACCTGAAGGCTACATGAGATGATTGCGCTAGGTCAGCCCAAGGTGCAGAGGACAGCTCAGTGTAATTGTACGGACATCTGTTCAGCTGAAGAGAGGCTTGTGTCACTTCAGCTTAGGCTGAAGCACACCTCAGTTGAAAGGAAGAGAGGGAAGGTAAATAAGGTAAATATGTCAAGGTAAATAAGTTTTTTAGAAACAAGTTACCCTGCTGTTGCTTTCTTTCTCGGACAGCCTAAGGCTCAGATGCATTCACATTTTAAGCAGTGACCCAAAGTACCCAGTTGCTCATGTAGGATTCTGATTTTCCCCTGGAGATGACTCTTTTTCTTTCCAGTTTCTTACAACAGGAGCAGTCAAGAGGAAACAGTCTCCACTTGAAAGGCTGGAGTTAGCTTGGCCAAATCCTGGCTGAATTCCCTCACTTGGTTCAGGACTTGCACATTTTCAGCCCCACATTTTCAACCAGAACATGAAACTCACTTGAAATACATGGGTCCCAGCTGAGCCAGCTCAACCATGGGCTCTGCATGGGACAGTCTGGGGAGTTTTATAAATAAACCCCACTCACAAGTGACAGTAACAGAAGGAACTCTGTTTTCAAGGGTACAAAGAGAAGGTTAAAAGGCTCTGCATCATCCCAGAGCAGATGGCCTGCTTATACAAATCAAAGACTGTCTTAAAGTGAAACCTAAGGCTATCAGCCATTGGATCAGAAGAAGATTGACCAGTCTGGCTTATCAGAAGGCAAATAACAGGTGGACAGGTTATTCTGCCCAACACCACTCCCCTCCAGAGACCCTAGAAAAAGAGGCATTTTTAGAAGGACAACTATAATGACCAACGGGTTTAAGGGAACAAGGCAGGACTCTCATTTTCTCCTGAGATTCCACACTGCAAAGACTATACCATCCACAAGGCACGTAACGCCAGTGCCTCTGCAAGGACCCCACACTGTCCTGCCCTGTCCTCCTTCCTGGGGACCCTGTGCCCACCACTGCCCTCCTCTGGTCTTCACCCCTCCAGTCCCTCTCTAGACCATATGGGTTTCTCAACATGGCACAGCACCAGCAGACAGGAGCTGGAGTTGTGGGGAGCACAGGAGGCATCGCTGCTCTTGCGGAGCAGCCGTGCACCTCCCGCCCTGACCGACCGGTGCTCCTGGCTCTGGGGGGCCCTTGCAGAAGGGGCTTTCCCCCACTTCCACTCCCACTCCCCCATTGCTGTCTCCCGTTTGCTTTTCAGTCCTGAGGACAAAATGACAGATCCAGCATTTCCCTCTGTGTGAAGAGGGACACTGCTTCACGGAGCAAGGCTGTATCCAAGGTCCTCTCTCTGACAAAGCAACTTTGAGGAGTTTTGATTTTCTGCTGTGTCACTCCTCAGCTTCAGTGTCCAAACTTGGTCAATATCTTCCCAGGCTTTGGCATGGGTGTCCTGCTGTGTTTGCCATGGTAACCACCCTGCCAAAGCCTCTGAACTTAGAAACACAGAGAAGATGCTTTAACTGTTTAGCGCTGTGCCATGGCTTGTTTCAACCAGTTTAGTTCTTTTAGCCCACCAAATCTATTAAAATCTATTAAAATTAGCACAACAGATGCAGTCTGACCCAGTGTATATTTCCCTGAATACGGACTCTTTACTCCCAGATTCATGGGGAATGTGGATTTTTGAAGAAAGTCAAGTCTCTACCTGCTTCCTCACATGCACGTTTCCTTCCACGGGGATGTTGTAAGCACTCCGGATCAAATTCTTAGCAATGAAATAATAATATACTGAAATGACAGATAGGGGAATGACATAGAAGATCAGAAAGGATGCCATTGAGTGAATTTTGGGATGCAGCCCATCAGAATGCGGATAAGGAGCACAGCTGATGAAGGTTTTATTAGTCCCTTTGTCATGGAAAGGGTGCAGATCTGAAAACACTGCTTCAGGGATGGCAAGCAGCATGGATACAATCCAGATTATAGCAGCTCTCACACAAATCTTCATCAGTGCATGGGATGCTTGGATCTCCATTGGTCTTACTATAGCTTTATACCTAAAAAAAAAAAAAGAAAGAACTAATTTATTGGCCTCAACACTCAGGCATCATATTCTTGCTTGTCCCTTCTATTTAGAAAAAATCCCCCCCCCCCCCTTTACTCAAGACTGTGAATTTTTTTTCTGCTGTCTTAAATTTCAATGTTTTCAATAGATTTTCCATTTTAAAGCAGAGCCACCTGTCATGGGTCCATTCAGTTTCATGTGTATTGATTTTGAGTTCATTTAATTTGTATTAGACCCAGCAAAGCACAGTGCTGCCTGGCATTAATATATATGTGTCCAAATAGCATTAAGATAGGAAGTGCAATCATAGATGTCTCTCCAAAAGCATATGGCAGTTTACACCCCTTCACAGAACAGTGTTGAAGGAAACTGGATTGAGATTTGGCCACACATTTCGTCTTGAGCTGTGAGTACACTGGCCCCCCGCAAGCCAAATCTTATGTTTTCTCAAGATACAATGAGCATGTTGCCCATTTTAATTGCTGTTTGGTGGTGCAGCTGGCAATTAAGAGTTGTCCATAACTCAATGCACCCAGGCTAAGTAGCCAGAGCTGCTAACTGACTTTCTTGAAGAAAAAAATCTTATTGCTTGCTATGCTAGATATGTAGAAGACTTTTTTTGATTTGCAGTTCTGTCTTTCATGATTTCAGCCTTTCAAAAAATTGTACTTTAGAATCCAAGAAAATGAAAGAAGCAAACTTATTTGAACCTGATGTGTGTAATGAGAGGACCAGAAAACAGAAAAGCTTCATATCTGCTGTAGCCCTGCTTTGGCAGGAGCATACACTCCAAGTAAATCACAATTCATATATGCATATAAGGAAAACAGTAGAAGATAAAAAGATAATTAGGAAGGTTTCATAAGTTATTATTTAGGGTCATTATCATAACAATTACAATCTGTTGGATGTTTTTTTTCAGGATCTACCTCACACTGCTCACGGCCCATTTGGTCCTTTGGTCACTGTCAGCTCTCTGGGGAATGATGGGTGCCTAGGTCCTAAGCTGTCCCAGCCCACTTTTGGCATGGCAGGGTGCAACCCCAATTCCCATGTGGCTGCTCCAGAGTCCGTTTCTAATCTCCTACCAGGATCCCGGCTCTTTCAGCCAGCTAAATTTCCACTGGGATGGGAGCAGAGGTAGCCAGAATAACGCCCTGCCTGAGACCACGGAGCACGGAGCAGGGGCGATGCGCCTGGTGGCCCAAACCGGGGATGCTTCAGGTATGCAATTGATTCCCTACATACTGTAGCCTGTGTTATCCTAAAGTTCAGCATTTCAGAGAGGACTCTTCCCAGTCCTGAACTGTTTTAACTGGGTCATTGCCTTATTTGCAGGATAAGCACAGATTCAACTTCCAGATATAAGCCATACCCTGTTCAGCACACCTGCCTTTTCCTTCTATGTACATGTGTGTATATGTGTGTACATCTGTGTGTGTGTATTTTATATACATACACATATATTTATATGCATAGATTTTATACATAGGGATGTATATACATGTATATATAAGTATATACATACTTACATTTACATTTATTTATATTTATTTTCATAAAGACTGTATCTGGACCTCTCGTCATTTGCAGATCTTTCTTCATACAATCCCACAGGTGTCTTGTGTAGATGATGTTTCCTTTAATGGACTGCAAACACCTTGCTCATAAGCCTTCTGTTTAATCACTTATTCTCCAAGCTCTCCAGCTCCCCTTTATTCCTGCTATACAGCTGCAGCAGCCAGAGAGAGTATTTTTCAGGCTTGCTTAGCACCTCTTTAACTTGCACTCTGAAGCTGGGGATTAAGTGGTGTCACACTACAAAGCACAGTCTTCCAGTGCAAGATCCTCATCTCAGGTGAAGACAATCACAGCACTTAAAAATGATGTTGCCACTATTGCAGTAATAAAAGGGAAGAGCTAGACAGATTGCTAAAACAACGTCGCTGAAATAGCTCAATTTATAGTCTGATTCACCAGTTATAGATTATTGACAGAAACACTAGCTAACTGAACATCTTCAGTAAACCCTAGGGAAGATAAATGCAAAAGGAAATTAATTACATATCAAGGTATTAATAAATTTAGTTAATTCAAAGGTATTTCAGCAGGTGCTTATTGTATGTTTATCAACATGGCATTTTTGCATAATTATTTCAGGGATTTTCTTCCACAATATAGCCAGCTGAGAGAATATTTTCCAGTATTAATTTCCAGTAACATGAATGAATTAAAGAATACAGAGAGAGATTCTGTTTTATTTTTGTTAACTTTAATAGAGTAGGGAGAATCAGAAAATGAATCCATTTTAAGTTATTAGTGCATTTTAATTAGAGTTGACATTCCAAACAATATAATTTTGAAAGAACAGAACTAGAAATGGCTAGGAATGCTGGCAATGATTATGAGGCATTCAGTTTATTTTTTAAAGCCTGCTACAGCAGATATGAAAGAAGATCTGAGAGGCAGTTTGCTTGCAAGGGGCTCAGTGTAGACCCAAATCATGAGGCCGAAAGCGCAAAAAGATAAAACAGAAAAAACAAAGCTAGAAAATAGGTTTTGAAAATATAAGTTCTCAGATGTGGGAACACAGGTAGATGTTTTCTTAAGAACCTGGCAATTGAATCAAATTATTTTGCTGACTATCTGCATGACTTCTTTGATGGTGGGCTAACTTATATCAGAAATCTTCAGTAATCGCTGTTATCCTCTGAGTATTAGTGCTTATGTCATCAGTATCGTTCTGGTGGGAATCTCCATTTCCAGTCACCTTGCTGATGCGTTGATGGGTCTCTCCTCAGCTCACATCTCAGCAGCTCTACTCTCCCACGCCAGCTTGGGTCCTGGACAGCAGCTGAAGGGGCTGCTCTGTGTAAGGGTACAGGGGGGCACACATGGCCCATTGGACTCCCGGGCTGGGGCTTGGGCTGGGAGACCACTGGTAGATGCACCTGTGGTCAGTGCTCAGGGAGTGAAAAAGCTGCACCTCCTGGCTGGTTTCTGTATGGGGCGTGGAAACTCCTTCAGTCCTTTCCTTTCTACACCACTTTCCTGGTAAGGTCAACCCTGGATTTCATAATTTATTTGACATTTCTGAAGAACTTCAGCAAGGTAGATTGGATTTGAGCAGCAGCTGGTCCTGTTTTTCAGCATCTGTATTTCCAGCTTATTGGGTCAAGTATTATTTCAAGCTTTCTGTAGCTTTGTCATCTTCAACTTCTTTTTCAATGAGTTAGCCTGAGGCACATAACTTTCTCATATTTAACATTCAGCATTTGAATAATCCAATCTACTTTGAAAGGGATGTTTGTTGAATATGCTTATATACTTCAGTGGAGCCATGGACCGAGGTTGCCAGCCGAGTGAGCCCTCATGCAAAGGTCTTGCAACAGCGTTATTTTCAACCCATGCAATAACACGGGTTCTGAGAGAGTACATGTCACATCACATGCTCAGCTCATCTGCAGTAGATCCAGACACAGCCCTGGATTTATCACCTCTGGTTGGTCTCACATTCAGTCTCTAATTACTGTTTGATACCAATTTTTTTCACCTGAACTCCTTTCCAGACCCACTTTTAAAAAAACTTTTGAAAAAGATTAAAAACCAGAGGTATGATTCATGTCTTACAACAAAGGCCAAAACTTAAAAGGAAAAATATGCCTTCTGAAGATTCAGTTGGATAAAAAATGATATGGTCAAGAACTTGTGTCAACTCCAGTCTGTCTCCAGTTGTCAAGCGGCCCAGATGAAAATGACTGTATTGCTGATCTAATAGGAAATATGAAAGAGATGCTGACCTTTACTACTGCTCTGCCTTTGAACTTCTTTGTTCCCACTGCGCTTGTGAAGCAGCAACCTGCCTCGTGCACAGCAGCTACCAATGACCTTGTGACCAGGATGGATGCCAATGATCTCTCTGTCTCATGGTCTCATTCAAAGAAGCCCACACAAAGAAATGACGCATGGGGCTATCTTAAGTGCAAGTAATATAATAACAGTTCATGAGGCAGCATGAGGATTCACCCTGTAGGGCCATCCTCCTCTCCACCAGCCACGGTGGTTCTGGTGCCATCCTTCTTCTCCAGATTGGTCTCCAGGCCTCCCGGAGGAGCCTGTTGAGACGGTTGCTTCAGCCCAGAATGCTAGAATTCAATAACATATAATGCATGATCACTTCTTAACCTATTCCCCAACATTCATTTGGAGAGGCCCACAGAATGCGTGCCTCTCCATTGAATCCTGGAAAATGTCTTATACATGTCTCTTTGGATCTCTGTCCTGCTCATTGAATAATTGTTTCTCATAATCAAAACTACTGAAATAACCGTGAACAGCTAAAATATGACACACACAAGGTTTTTCTGTGGTAAATACTTTTCCCACTGAAGTAAAAATGACAGGGAAACTGGAAAACTGTATCATTATCCTTGTGTTAATAATAGTGTAACTGCCAACAGCACCACTTAATGTACTCTAAAACTTTGACTATGCAAACATTGGTTAACACCATACACTTAGCCCCAAAGCTGCAACTTCTCATACAAACACAGAAGCAGCTTTTTTCCTGTCACCTTCATCCACTTACTTGTGCCTGCTACAACAGCCACAAACATTAAATGAAAACAAGTAAAGCATGGGAGGAAAATCAGGTGTTTCCCTTGGATTTTAAATTTAGTTCCATATGTACCACTGGTTTTTGTTTTTTTTAGGGAGGTACATTTATGCTGTGTGGGGAAGCTGGTGCTGTAGGCAGCCTTAGCTCGCTTTCCTCCTTTATGATTGCTTGGTATTAAAGTCTTTTCCCCTTCCCTTATGTCAGCAATCAAAGCTGATGTAGATGGCCCATACAACAGCCCTCACCGTATATCTGGTAGGTATGGGGTGCGAAAAAAGAGACAGGCTTTCTTAAGCTGCAGTGTCTTTACAAGTGGGTCAGTAGATCTTAATTTCAGCCAAAATAATTTGTGTCCTCTGTAACAACTGCAGTTGCTGCCAGCAGCAAAGGGAAGGAAGCATCCCTCCCTCCCGGCAGCGAAGGCGGCTGGTGACACAGGTAGGTGGCTGTCAGAGATGTTCCTGGTGACTGAGTATGACAGCAAGAATTGTATAGCAGCTATGTGCTGGCCACTACATCCCTCTTATCCATTGAATTTGACTTAATGAGAGGCACTAAGTTGCTTTCAAAGCTCTTTCTCCCTTACTTTTTTCAGCAGTAGGAGTGTAGCAAGAGAAAATGGCTGAAGTAGGCTCTGCCACGGAGTACTGCCCTTTTTTAACACGGTCCTTCCAAGCATTCTTATCTTCTTGCAGCTGAACGTCACGCTTGCAAGAAATATACAAAGAGGAAAAAAAATCCTCCCTGTCCTTCCTACAGGGAAATGGGACACTGCCACTCCAAAATGAATTTGAAGGTGTATGTCAGAGTCAAGGAAAGTTTCCTCTAAATAGTATCATCCATTATTATGTATTACACTGGTTACATGAAAAGATCCTGGGCCCCACTCCTGAATTTATATAATGGTTTAAAAACGCAAGTGCATTAAAACCTGTTCAAACAAAATTTCAGAAGGCTTGCCCACCCTTGCTTCATTACCAGTCCCACTGTTTAGACTGCATCAGGGTGACGGCAAGATTTGCCATATTGCTGCTGTTTTTTCTCTGAAGTGAGAAATCCACTTACAGACTTTTGAATCTGTTTAAATGGAGATCTATTTTGAGATGTTGAGCTAATGTGAACCTGAAACTTAAATAAAAAAGCAGGGATTAGTTGGAATGGACCGATGTCTTACAAAAACAGTCATGTAAATTACTGTGAACTGAAAACGTGGAGTTCTTCCCAGCTCTAGAAAATGAGCTCCTGAAATTGCAACCACTTCCTATTTTAATGATGAAAGAACTGCCTCTCAGTCAACATGTCCCCATATGTCTTCTGTTCTCACCTGTAACCAAAAGAGGGAGAAAAGATGTGCAATTCACAGTTCCTCTGATCCCCAGTCATCTGTTCCCATTTATATGCTTAATGTGTGCGCATTGATTCATGGGTCTTGGCCCATCAAGAGACTGAATGACAATCTTCTCATTAAAATTTTGTAATTGTGTTCTACTAGTATCACATTATTGTTTTGCCCATGTAATATGAAGGACTTGCTCAATTACCGTGCAACAATCCTCAAGCAACAGAGAAAAAGTTGATGCTATGCAAAGACTGCATAAATGAAACATATGTAGGCTTGTTGAGTGGGAAGCTCCATTTGGAAAGTAAAGAAAAAGTCTTACTGAGAAGAAATTTATGAGAAATGCAATGCCCCAAACTTTCTTTGTTTCCGTCATGAATGTTATGAATATTTATAGCTCTGAAGACAAATAATTCAATAAATCCAAAAAAATGCTACATTGTCTAACCCATCAACACACTCTGACAGTCTATTCTGGATCTATTTGCTTTCCACATACTTAGTTAAGATTATCATTATTATTCATGATTCTTGGGTGAACATCTGCTATTAAAATCTTTAGTAAATTGCATATGGGCACAAAGACATCTCTGATGGGCTAGTCTTACGTACCTAGGCAGCTACTGCCTACTTTCTCTCTCTTTGTATTAATTAACATCTAAATGAAAAGGAAAAGGAGGCACTGATGAAAGTGGCATAGTTCTCATGTCATAGTGTCATAGTTCTCATAGAAGTCTCATGATCACTAGCCCTTGTGGGGAACTTCAACTTACCAGATGTCTGCTGGAAGTACAATACAGCAGAAGGGAAACAGTTAAGGAGGTTCCTGGAGTATGTGGAAGACAACTTCCTGACACAACTGGTGACTGAACCAATTAGGGAAGGTGCCCTGCTGGACCTGGGTTTTTTTGCGAACTGAGAAGGCCTTGTGGGTAATGTGATGGTTGGAGGACACCTGGGGTGCAGTGACCATGAAATGGTAGAATTCTCAGTTCTTGGAGAAGTAAGGAGGGGGGTCCGCAGAACTGCCACCTTGGACTTCCAGAGAGCAGACTTTGGACTGTTCAGAAGGTTGGTTGACAGAGTCCCTTTGGAGGCGGTCCTAAAGGGCAAAGGAGCCCAAGAAGGTTGGTCGCTCTTCAAGAAGGAAATCCTGGAGGTGCAAGAGCAGGCCATCTCCATGTGCCAAAAGATGAGCTGTAGGGGAAGAAAACCAGCCTGTCTGAACAGAGAGCTTTGGCTGGATCTCAGAAAAAAGAGGAAAGTCTGTGAACTTTGGAAGAAGGGGCCACACCATTTTTGGGCCCCTCACTACATGAAGGACATTGAGGCACTGGAGCGTGTCCAGAGAAGGGCAATGAAGCTGGTGAGGGGTCTGGAGCACAAGTCTTATGAGGAGCAGCTAAGGGAACTGCAGTTGTTTAGCCTGGAGAAGAGAAGGCTGAGAGGAGACCTTCTTGCCCTCTACAACTGCCTGAAAGGAGGGTGTAGTGAGGTGGGTGTTGGTCTCTTCTCCCACGTAACAAGCAATAGGACAAGAGGAAATGGCCTCAAGTTGTGCCAGGGCAGGTTTAGATTGGACATTAGGAAAATTTTTTTCAATGAAAGGGTTGTCAAGCATTGGAATGGGCTGCCCAGGGAAGTGGGGGAGTCCACATTCCTGGAGGTATTTAAAAGACAGGTAGATGAGGTGTTTAGAGACATGGTTTAGTGGCAGACAGGTATGGTTGGACTTGATGATCTTAAGGGTCTTTTCCAACCAAGTGATTCTATGATTCTGTGTTTTGAAGCATGTGTTCAAATTTCAATCTGTATGCCTGCCTACTCCTACATCATGATGGAAGCTGGATGAATGGGGATTTCAGTCCAGGAATGACTAAGGTCAAAATTGAGACAGAGTGTTTTAGAGACTGTCGAACTGCACTACACATTGGAAAAAGGAGAGCTTAAATAATAACCATTTGATAGTTACTGTGCTATTCCTAACCATAACCATCTAGAGCATAAAATATTTCAGAAATTAATTATCCATATGGAAAACAATGGATGTAAAGATTACTGCAGGAAATAGTGGGAGCACCATGGATGATGCTTTCCTTACTAGAAAGACCCCCTTTACACCCAGGGTATTTATTCCCTGTAGGTGATCTTGAGCCAAGTCCCTGAATGAAACCCCAATCCCAAACCAAAGATTTCAGTGAGGCCATCCTCACAGTTTGTCACAGTCCTTGCAATTGGATGTAAGACCGCCTGTACGAAGGAGGATGGGGACCCATTCATTTAAAAACATCCTTTGACTTCAAAACCAGTGAGTTCCCCCATGCAGTCAATCCCCCAGTGCCTCAGCACCAGCTAATCACTGTGCACCTTTCCAGGTGCTCAGTGCCCAGTACAGGCAGAGGGATGTGCCCGTGCTCACGCTGCATGGTGCCCCATCAAGTCCTGGGGGAGCAGCTTGTTGGTGCTGGGGTTGCAATGTGGTGTGTGTCCGGAGCTGAGCTGGGAGGGAAGGTGCTGGCACCCAAGCTGCAGGGTGTGGGAAGGAGCAAGCCCTGGTCATGCCTTCCATTCAAGGCTTTGCTCTCTCAGCCCAAGTCACCAGGGATGTCAATGGTGCAGGACCAGGGGCTCAGCATGCCTGAGGACTGAACTCTTACCAGGGACACGAAAGCTGGGGCTTCAGATGCAGACCCCTCATCTCACTACAGAATCAGCTTAATTTCTCCTGAAAACACCACCTTTGGTGCCTAAAACCAGCATCACTGGATAACCTAAACATGTGGCATAATTGCTGGATATCTCACAGAGCCAGTTATAGAAATTCATTGAAGTTTCTAAAAATGGCAGTTTCTCAACACAAAAAGTCCTGCCTGTGATGTGCAATAAATCAATATTGTACCTTGTTCCGACAGAGAAAGAAGAGTTCATCATTGACCTAAAAATTAGCAGTTCCTTAAGCTATAGCAGCCGTGGTGTGCTTATCTTAATTTGGTGGAAAGAGAACAAATATATAGAGACATATTTACATATATGTATATGTAATTCACATATAATTACATATTTGTAAATGGAACTTCAGACAAGCAGGTTTCCTAAAGATAAAAGCAGCTGCCAGGTCGACTGACTGGGAACATAAATGTAAATGGGGCATGCTAACGATACATTAGTATCTGACCCCCAGCCTCCTCCTTTGTATCCCCTACCTTGCCCTGAAAAAACTGCAGGGCAAAAAGGTCCCTTGAATAAGAGAAAATGAGGAGTCATGCTAAAAGCTCAAAGAATTAATTAATAAAACCAATACACAACAGGTGGGAAAAAAAGCAAGTGAATGACAGCAAATATCAGAGTTTAAAAATGCTGGTGACTGATAAGGGAAGCTGGAGGAGCCAACAAAGTATCAAAGGTCGCTGTGTAACAGAGAAATGTGCGTTTTTAAATACAACAGGAACAAAAAAATCAGTAAGTCAGGCATACACATAAAGATAAGAATGATGATGAGCCAAGGTGAAATGCAATGACTAGATACTTGTCCTTAAGAGCAAACGTGGAGGAGGGATCTACACCATGTGTGCAGTGCTATAGATGTAGCAGAAATCCCATCAACTGTATTAAAGAAGATGTGAGCCAACACCTGCTAACACAAAACACTTTCACACCAGCAGGCCTGAGTAATTCACACCTAGGAATATTAAAGGAACTAGCTGGGGAACAACCGGTGTTAAGTTTTTTACAAATCTTGAAAATGTGGAGAAATTCCCCAGAAGTGGTTCCAAAGTTGTGAAGTTCAGAAAGCTGGAAGGTGTGACCGAAAAAACTGCAAGTATTTGGGCTGCCCAAGGCCAGTTGTAGATAAAATACTGGAGAGGTTAATCCTCCTAACAGATGATGTCTGTTTTGGTCAATGGCAGTTTTAGTATTTTTTTTTATTTTGTCGCAACACTGTAGGTGATGTAAAAAGGGTGTGGGCCATGCTGGCGTACACGGGAGGTGCAGCCTGCATGAACACATGTGCATGGGTGACCGTGCATGTAGATAGGCGCATGCATGTGCCAGGGCATGTGTGGTCCTCCCTCCCCTATCCACAGCCATGCAATCCCAACCCCTCTCCCATGGGACAAGGGTTAAAATTAGCAGTCCTGGCCTGGGAGATGGAGTCGTGCTAGATGGGGACCCTAAGCCCCATGGCTTCCCCAGCAGTTCCTCAAACTCACTGCTGAAAAACGTAGCAGTGTGTGGAGCCATTTCTAGCCTGGGTCCTGGGAACCTGCTCTAGCTGCAGTGCTATTTATTGCATACACCAGCTGCCTTGGCAGGCTATAAAACCTTTGCTGGGAACGTTTGCAGGTGACACAGTGGCTGATCAGGCTGTAAAAATATTGTAGAGTCATTGGGATAAATGGCCATAGTCTAGAAGAAGCCATTTTAACTCAGCCAGGTGTAAAATATTATATCTAGGACCCAAGCGAGGAGATTATGCCAAAAAATTGGGGATCTTTCAAGGAAAGAGGAGACCAAGATAAGATCTTAGAGTGTCTGTTCTGCACTTAACAAAATGAGATCTCCTGTGCCATTCTCACTGTGTCATGGCTTTAGTGTAATCAGTATGTAGTGTTATAAGAGACCATGACCTCTATATGAACTTCCAGCTGCATGTTGGGGCTGAACAGTCTACTGCTGTCCTTGACTGCTGTTATCATAGAATCGCAGAACGGTTTGGGTTGGAGGGGACCTTTAAAGACCATCTAGTCCAAACCCCCTGCCATAGGCAGGGACATCTTTCACTAGGTCAGGTTTCTCAGAGCCCTGTGCAACCTGACCCTGAAGATTCCAATGATGGGGAATCCATAACACCTCTGGGCAACCTGTTCCAGTGTCTCACCACCCTCATTGTAAAAAATATCTTCCTTATGTCCAACATAAACCATCCCTCTTTCAATGTAAAACTGTTGCCCCCTGTCCTGTCACTACAGGCCTTGGTAAAAAATCTCTCTCCGTCTTCATTATAAGCCCCTTCAAGTATTGAAAGGCCACAATTAGTTAGATTATTATACACAGTTAGATTTATTATGCAGTGCTTAGAGGTCGGATGAATTTCAATGTGAAATATGGCATAATTTCTAAGCAGTGAGGGTAACGGAATGCCAGAGACACAAGGGGGACAGGGTGATATGTGCACCTTTAGTCTGAAGACTCAGAAAGCTGCCAGGTGTCACTGGAAACTTCTGGTTTAATCCAAATGCTGTGAGATATTCAGCAGCCTCCGTGCAGGTGTGGGGGGACAAGAAGAGCTGCTGAACTGGGTGGCTAGTGCAGTTGGTGCTAGCCTAATATCTGCATCTCTGGCTCTCCCAGGTCATTAGACCATCCATGACTAAATCTCATGCTTCAGGGCTGTCTGCAGGTGTGAAGAAACAGTTTTTCCTCTCAGGGTGCTGTTTTCTGTTCCACCTTCCCACAGAGCTGCAGAGACTGGCCGTAGCCAGAGGGCAGGCAAGGACAGGATGGGCAGAACTCTGGCAACACTTCCCCCTTTGATGTTCCACAGCCGTCTGCACTCTGGTTAAACTGTTCACCAGCTTGGCATCAGGAGGGGAGTTTCCTAAAAGGGACTCCAGCTTCCTGCCTTTCTCTACACCATAGCACTTGGCTTGCTGCCTTCTGGTGCCTCACCACTGCAAGGGGCCCAGGCATCATCCTTGGTTTCTGCCCCAAGACACAGGCTGGTCTTCTGGGCACTGAAATCCCCTGCTCCACCTTAGGTCATATGCAGCAGGAGGGGTGGGTGCAAACTGAAGAGCCTGCTATGGGCAGGAGCTCGGACAGGATCCCATGGCCCCTGCTATCTTACGTGGTATGGGGTGAGGTGGGCATGTGGGTGCAGAACTGGGGACAGACAAGGCGAGGGGACTCAGCAGGGCTAGCGCTGGAGCCTCTTTTCAAAAATAAAAGGAAAACAGGTTATTGCATGGGCTGTCTGTGAGCAAAGCACCTACTGGACATTTCACCGCACGTACAGGACAGGCTGTGCCTGCTTCTCCTTTTTTAGCTCAAATCCCTTTTCGGCCAGGCTGTTGTCCAGATCTGAATGTACTAACACCTGAGTCGATGGGTCCACTGCAGTGATGTGGATGTCCCAGCCCACCACGTTCAGTCCGACACACAGCCAGCAAATTCTCTGCGGTCAGTTGCTCTCCTTATTAACGGTGTGTACAGCACCTCGTACCATGAGACCATGACAACTGATTGAGGTTTTTAGGTTTTACTGAAATGTAAACAATAGGTAATCCAACTTTTCTTCCTTTTGATTGCTTAAATATTGACAGTTTCCAGCACATTAGCACTGACTCTAACCTTGGATTTGCACACCGGTCCCACTGATATAAATGGGAGCTCTAATGTTCCTGGCTATAGACGTGCATCTATTGTGTTTTGGCCATCTGCTCCCAGCTAATCAAGGTATTCAGAAAGTTTGTGCTGTTTGATCTGTTTCTCTTGGTGCAGATGGATGCAGGGGCTGAGGAAATGAGAGCTAAAACCAAGGATGTTGTGAGGTTTATATTATACTGACACAGTGGCCAGCAACACAGGATCTAAGACCTGATCGAAGATCAGCTGAAAGAGATTGGTGTTTCTTGCCGCACGTACCCTGTGCCATCAGCACAGGAAGAGCAGTGGCAGGGGCACCGTGCCAGAGGCAGGGGTCGAGGAGGGGCTGCCCAGTGCTTCTGTGGGAGGGAAGGGAGGCCTCACTACAGGAAAGATGTTGTGTTGCTGGAACATGTCCAGAGAAGGGCAAGAAAGCTGGTGAGGGGTCTGGAGCACAAGTCTGATGAGGAGCGGCTGAGGGAACTGGGGTTGTTCAGCCTGGAGAAGAGGAGGTTGAGGGGAGACCTTATCGCCCTCTACAGCTGCCTGACAGGAGGCTGTAGCAAGGTGGGGGTTGGTCTCTTCTCCCAGGTAATGGGTGATAGGACAAGAGGAAATGGTCTCAAGTCACTTGAGGGCAGGTTTAGATTGGATATTAGGAAAAATTTCTTCACCGAAAGGGTTGTTAAGCATTGGAACGGGCTGCCCAGGGAAGTGGTTGAGTCCCCATCCCTGTAGGTATTTAAAAGATGGGTAGATGTGATGCTTAGGGACATGGTTTAGTGGTGGACTTGTCAGTGCTAGGTTAATGATTGGACTTGATGATCCTAAAGGTCTTTTCCAACCTAAATGAGTCTATGATTCTGTGATTCTATTCTATGGTTCTAAGGCTTTGGGCTGGGGTCTGAAGCCTCTCAGGTTTTCTTTCCTGGCTTGGAAGGACCAGTGTTTGAGCTGACTTCACAGCAGTGGATCCGAAATGTACATGTGGGGGTATCATGTTGCCAACTCTCATCGACCAGATTAGAGGCTGTCTTGGTAGTACAGAGAGCGTTTTTCTCCTCCACCCTCTCAAAATGTTCCTGAGGCTGCACAGTAAATTACAGCACAAGTAAATTGCCCCAAAATAGTACCTTACTGACCAGAAGAGATTTCATGAATGCTGTGACTAGACTGCCCAGAATAAATTTATAGCCACTATGGACCTGTCACTTTACAACTGATGGCATTAAAAAAAAAGTGTCATGCCATAAATCAACTCAATGGGAATCCGATCTGGCTTTCCATAGCTTTATTTTAGAGTGGCACACTTCCCTTAATCCTCTTATGGAGACATAATCCAATGACTATAAAACAAAGCAAATGAACTGACATGTAGATATTACTCCTCCTCTGGTATTGTATGCAGTATTAATAGTAGGCACTGGAGACCTCCAAATCACAGAAGAGCTGAGTCCACTAAACAAAGATTTTTGCATATTTAAAGGAATCTTTCTAGAAATTCTGGATTTGTTTCTTTCCTTCCACCACTGTTTTGGGGGGGGCAGAAAAGGTTGTTTGAATTTTTTTATTTCTTAGATAAACAAACTGTTATATGATTTCAGAGGAACATCTAAAGTTGTGTTTGTAACTCATTCTAAGGGACCCAGGGCAGCTAGAAGCACTGCAGCATCCCTGCATCCATCCCTGCATCCAAGCACCGAGGTCAACATTTCCAAAGCTAACATCCTCACTTCAGGTCTCCCACACGACTGCAATCCCTGCCATCTGCAGCTGGTCTTACCAAGGTAAGCCAGCTAACCTCACACATAACGTCACCCCATGTGTCTCACCACACCATCACTCTCTTCCACCACAGGCCAGCAGGCAGCTCCGGCTGGCAGGCATTGCTGCAGTTTTCCAGTGCTAAAATCCAGGTAATCCAAAGTGCTTGAAGTAAAGATCCTGCTTGTAAACTCTAATTACGCTTTACCCTTGCTCTGCTGTGTGCTTGTGAAAACACCATTACCTCAGGAAGGTTTCACTGCATGAGCACCAGGGCATTTTGATTTTTTACAATGTCAGCAAAATGGTGGGGAAATATGATCAGTGCTTGACAGCTTGGGTAATTCAAATGCAAATGTATAAACCCTGTCAGTCACGGGAGAAACAGTCAATGAAATAAAAATATCTCCCATGACAAGGCCAATTAAATGGGCGGATATTCCTCTTACTGTGCAAAGATTTTCCTTAATTTGCTGTCACTTGCCTTGGTTTTTCTGCCTGGGCCAGAGGCCCATGTGCGACTGCTCTCACAGGCGCCTCTATACCCCTTCCCCTCGCACCGAGGAGGAGGAGGGCAGACAAACCCAAGCTCCCTCTTTGCTGGGATGAGCTGAAGAAATCTGCTGCCTCTGCAGAGCAGAGCAGCAGGGCAGACAGATGTCCTTCCCCCGCCAGCCTCATTTACAGTCCTTCTAAAGCACACAAACATGCATACACACCCATCGACTGCTTGTTTCCTTGCTCTTGTATACTCAGCACCGGCACCTTATCGCTCATGGAGGGAGGCTGTAAGCACACCACAGGCCTTAACCCTCTCCTGGCTGCTCTGCAAAATTGCCGAGCTTGCAGGACAACAGGTCTCACAGGCAGCTCCCGCGGCTCCTGCAAACGCAACTACTCCTGCAAACAGAGTAGTCCTATGGAAAATCCATTTCTAATATCGTTAACTCTTTTTTTGCCCTTTCTCACACACTGTCTCAAATAATTTAGCTTTAGCCTGATGGGATCTCATGATTGTACTAGAGCCAACCTAAGCACTTGGGGATCCTTTGGCTATGTCCTACCTAACCAAACCTGTGCAGGCATGCTCGTCTGCATCCCTGCGCACGCCAAGCACCTTGCAGGCTGGGAGATTCCCACTGCAGGAAAAGCTGAGATCAGCAGTTTGTCCCCCTGTTTCTCCTTGAGAAAAGTTTGCAAGTGTGCAGTCAATCCTCTGGACAACCACTAGGTCTTGGTGGGTCAAACCACTGAGAAGCTGTAGGTGACTGTAGGCACTTAGCTGAGCATCTGCAGTCACCAGGAGATGGTAGATCCGGTATTATTAACCTTGCCTAACACATGGGAAAGTGGAAATGGAAAGAATGAGTGTACTTCAGGAAGGTACACCCTTGCGCCCATGATGTGGGCTGTGCAAAAATCTGTTAAAAACAGGCCCCTCGTCTTCAAAAGTTGATCCAAAGCAACCAAGGAGCAGCTGAGGTCACTTGGTTTGTTCAGCTTGGAGAAGAGAAGGCTGAGGGGTGACCCCATCGCAGTCTTCACCTTTCTCAAGGGGGCAGCAGAGGGGAAGGTGCTGATCTCCTCTCTGGTGACCAGTGACAGGACACAAGGAAATGGAATGAAGCTGTGTCAAGGGAAGGTCAGACTGGATATTAGGAAGAGGTTCTTCACTGAGAGGGTGGTTGGTCATTGGAACAGGCTCCCCAAGGAAGTGGTCACAGCACCAAGCCTGTCAGAGTGCAAGGAGCACCTGGACGATGCTCTGAGCCATATGGCTTAGTTTTAGGTAGTCCTGTGAGGAGCAGGGAGTTGGACTCAAAGATCCCTATCAGCCCCTTCCAACTTGAGATATTCTATGATTCTACAAGATGATTTGTACCATTATTGTAGCATGCAGCATATGTGTTCCACCACTCTCTCACGTACTGTATCTGCCTATCACATCTACCCACTGCCTTTTATCTCATGTTTTGATGGCCACGTCTTTGGAAACTACCCTGTTGTATCACACTCCAATGCTTTTCTTTACACAGCAGACTTCTGATCCCAGAGATGCCAGGTCTCTCTAGGCATCACCACAATACCTTCAGTAACACCAGCAGCTGTTCCCACTTGCTTTTGTGAATGAAAGGACACTGGAATGGTGAGGGGTTTATTATTTTTTGCAGAAAAGAAATTATAGACAAAAGGTCTCTTGTGCACTGACAAGCGTCCCTTTCCTTGGAGACAGTGCCATGTGATGCTCTTCACAACAGATGGTTTAAGAGGTTTTTTCTCTCCCATGGTCCATGGCTTTGAATCATGAGAACAGGGACATTCACATGCCTCATGAGCATCTCAGGTAGGGTTCACATCACTGAACATGAGCAAATATGGGCATCTAATCTGTCCTAAATCGCAAGGCTTCCTCTACACCCAAGGAGGGAGGGAGGTATCCCTGACAGGGTGATTTATCCTGTCTCCTCTGGATGCATCTCTCTCCATGGACTAAGGGGCATCTTGCTGGCTATCCTGGAGTAGCTCCTCACCTCAGACAGCAAAAGCCAAGTGAGAGGCGCTGTGCCTGAGCATCATTACCTGCTGGACTCCTGAGTCCTCGTGTTACCCTGCTCTCACCACCGTGCCCTGTTTTCTGCAGGTGTTTCCCTGCAGGGCTGAGCTGCCGTGCACCCTTCATGCAACGCCACGTCTGACCTCAGAAATGATTGTCTGTGAAACCATCCCAGGTGCCAGGCTCAGCATCCCCCTGCCCGAGGGGCCACAGCAGGGTGTTGGGCTGCCAGTCCCTTCACAGACCCAGGCAGGTGTCACCATGCTGGTCACAGTCCACTCTCATCATGGAAGTTTTCCCTGCATGTTTTAAGTTGAATTTCCTAATGATCCTGACAGGATTAAGAAGAGCTCCTAGAGTTCAGGTTGACAGCTTTAAGAAAATAAAGATAGACTAACAGGCTGTGAGCTGACAAAATACAGACCATATTATTTTGTAATAAAATTATCCCAGCACTGTTGTTAATATACCAAAACAGAAATTTCAGTAAACATAACAGATAAGGCCCATTTGTGGTTCAATGCACATCTTTTAAGCTTCATAGATCTAATAAAGGTAAAAGTTTTGTTATTATCCCCTTCTGCAGTGGACAACAGGTGCATTAACAGAGGGTAAAAGGAACCCTTAGAAATGGGAACATAGAGTCTTCTCCCACAGGCATGCCTGTCTCCTTTATAGCCGAGCAGCCTTGCCTTGAGAAGTGTGGTAACATTTGATTACCAGTGCGGCTCGGTGGTTAACCAGATCCCGACAAAGCTGAGGTTGAGAATTTAAAGTCACCAAACCCCAAGCTTGCCACAGCTGCTGTTTTCTGTTCTGTTCACTCACCGGGCAAAAAACACTATTGACGTGCTGCTCAGTAAAAGCATTTGCAATGTTTACTTTATGTGGCACGTGATCAGATAGCAACAAATCTCTGAGATAATCTTCTTTATGATGCACTTTTCTTTTCCTGACACTCATTACAACAGCTTACATTACAGCTTTGGAAAGATGAGCTTCCTGGAGACATACTTATTATTTTCCTAACATTTTCTTCAGAGCAGGCACAGGGGGGTCCAGTCACCACATGAAATTCAGGAGTGAAAGTGTAGGTGGTCCTTTACTAGACGATTTGTGCACTTTTCCTATTTTCCCAGCTCTTTTAGAGCAAATTGCTTGAAGAATTTTGTCTTCCACATAGGTCTGTTTGTCATCTGCTATTGGGGCAGGCAGTGCTATTTTTATACATATGCCAACATGGAGGAGTTAATAAACATATTGAGCATTCTGTCCTGAAAAACTAGAGTCATCTGCTCTCATTGAGACCACATACTGTATACTGAAATAGGTGTATGAACCACCTTGAAAGTGGAACAAAACTAATCTGATGTTTTAAAGTAGGAAGTTAAGAGGAGAGACACAG
The DNA here is from genome assembly GCF_000687185.1 of Egretta garzetta. Lineage (NCBI taxonomy): Eukaryota > Metazoa > Chordata > Aves > Pelecaniformes > Ardeidae > Egretta > Egretta garzetta. The sequence goes on from NW_009259855.1 coordinate 922,075, forward strand.
AGTTGCATGCAAGGGACTACCTGAAGCAAGCCTAGTTTCACTTCTTTGTGACCAAGAAATACAATCCCCAGGTCTTTTTTGAGCAAAACAAAACTGAAATAATTTTTCTCGTTGGAAATCTTAGTACTTCTGTGAGATTTTGTAACTTTAGCATGGTGACAATATATTCCTTAACCTCTTTCCGAAGCATCCAAATTAGAACCAAAATATCCTGGCTTCTCTGACATACATAGGAGTTTCTATAAAAGCCAACAGTCTGAAAAAAGTTTCCAGAAAGGTAGGCTTCATCCTTCCAAATAATATTAAAAATAAAATGTCTTTTGAATTCAAATCTGAATGCTCTGATGCAGTTTTCCAAAGCCGCACAGAAATCTAAAATAGAGCTGGCTAATTAGAAGCATATAATTTGTTAAAGTCAAACTTGTTTTCACATATTCTAAAGTAGCATAGCTATTACATGTTATTTTACCAAACTTTATTGGAAGATAAATTTTCCAAACTTTGGTTGGGTAAGGGGCAAACGGTTTAATCGAGGGAAATACACTGGCTGTAGTGAACTAGATGTCTGGCTTCAGCCATTCTCATTTGAATATTTGGAACATATTTCATGAAATATTGCCGCACATATAATTAGCCTGAAGGAAGAAAGCCACTAGAAAGAATTGATTCTAACTGCACTTTAAATTGCTGCTCCAGTGCCTTCACACTTCATGAAATACAGATCAATTCTCTTTTTGGAAACCATGAACATGCTATCTTTTAACAGGGATTCATTAATGGGTTTTTTCTCTCTCTGGTCTTTAGCTTGATCTGCTCTTGTTTTTCTTTTAATTAAGCTAGACTATTAGCTAAACTACACATCCATTTAGTTTAGCCTAGAAAAAGTATCCTGTGTATCCAGCCTGCATTCCTCCTCAAGTTGTGTGCTCATAACCACCGGAAATTAACTGCAGTGGTTCTTTTTCCCCCATTAGGTTAGAAACATACTTGTTACCTGAAAATATGCGTTCATAATCATGCATTTTACGGAGTTGTAATTAGGCGGACTTCTTTTCAAGGCTTACAGCAGCCGGCTTACCTGTCAGCTGAGAGAGCAGTGAGAGTAAACACTGACACCCCTACAGACGTGAGCTGTATGAAGGGGATGAGTTTGCATCCAGTTCTGCCGAACAGCCACTCATCAGCAAGGTACCTGCTGGCATCCACGGGCACGCAAGTCACTAAAAGCAGCAGGTCCCCCAGAGCCAAACTGGAGATGAACAAATTAGGGATATTTCTCATGGATTTCACAGTGCAGAATATCTTAATCAAAGTGATATTGCCAATAAGGCCTATCAAAATGATGATCCCGTAGATGGTGGGGATGGCGTAGAGGAACGCTGGGTAGAACCAGTCGTCGCCGAGGAGGGAGAGGTTTGCACTCTGGTTGACAGAGACGTTGTAGAGAATGAAGTTTTCTGTTTCTAGGTCTAGCAGAAGGCACTCTCCAGATGCCATCGTCCTGCTTAGCTCTTCTCAGAAGAGAGCTTTCTTCTTTGAAAATCCTCAAAGAAATTTCTTCCTTTAATTTTGCTGCTGCTTGCTGGCTTTAAACAGTCAGAATAGTTTAAAAGTCACATGGCTTCGTGACACATCTTGACAATAAACAAAACAAAAAGCAACTGCAGCTTGCTCAAGAGTACTCTTTCCATAAGGTGAAAGGAGAACATCTTTTAGCACAGACTGAATCCTGAAACTTGCTTTTTCCTCATTGACTTTGTCTTGCTGTTAGGTACTCCTGGCCTCCGGAAGGCCATTTATCAAATTCAAAGACCAGTAAGCAGGAGGCATTTTCAAAATCGAGGCTCATTAAATTCCCAGCTTCAGGTCTGCTGAGCAGAACCGAGCCTGAAACAAGGGAATTACAAAAAGCAAGAACTTTTGGGAGTCGCCGGCACGCTGCATCGCCAATCTCTCCCGGCTTTCAGCACCTGCGCTCGCCGGCGGGATTTAAAGTGAGGAAAAAGCAGGGCTCGGAGGGCGGCTGGGATCCTATAGGCAGGATCTGCGGGACGTCAATTCTTCCCCTGCTTCCCATGATGAGAGCAGGCTCGCTTAAATGAGTGCGGTAAATGCCGGGGGAGCCGCCGGCGAGCGCCGGAGAATGCCAGCCACCTACCGGACAATCTGCTCACTGCCTGGGTAGAAGGGGAAATAAAAAGCACGCCAAAACCACCATTAACTCTTTAAGTGAAAAAAAAAATAATTAAAAAAAAGATAAAAAAACCCCTGCTCATTTCTAGGTCGTGGGATGATATTCACCCCCTCGCCAAAATAAAACAAAATAATTAGAAAAAATCAGTTTGTTTCATCCTGCAAATACCGTGATCAGAAAAGCCATCGCACCTTCTTAAATAAGAGCATGCATACTTTGTTTGCGCTCTGATGTTCAGTTGTTCCAATGAAAGAGAATAACGATGCAAAGCCAAATTCATCCCCCAGGGCAAATGAACCAAATGAAGCCAATTAAGATAAAAATCAACATTATAGTTAAGGTAGGCAAACGAGTATTAGCACTATGCACCTGCAGTTAACCAGGGAAGCCTGAACTCTGCACAGGTTTTGTTAATGTTTTAATTTGGAGGTAACAATAACGAGGAACAAAGTTTACCGTTCAATGCGATCATTTCCATTTATGAGGTACCCATCATGCTGGCATCTATAGGTAATGCATGGTTAGATGGAGCAGAGAGAAACCTGCTTGGCTTATAACAGTCTGAAAATGGTCTTTCTTAGAGCTTAATTAAGATATAACTATTACTGATGCCTTACTGCTTTATAACAGGCTATTTATGATTATATACAAGGACTTCCTGGACTGCGGAGAAATATAGTTAATTTGGAAACCAGCCTGCAGAATTAAATGAAGCTGCAATTTACATTTCCCCTTGCAACTGCTCATTTTTGCAGGCAAAAGAATGTTTTACCAACTGCTAGAATTACTTGGAAGTGAGGGGGGAGGCAATTCGAATCAGACGTTAAAGTGTGGTCACTGGTTTCTAGATAAAAGATGCATTTCATGACGCAATCTGGAAAATCTCCAGGTGCTCAGGAGCCGTGTCCCGGGGTGGGATTCGGAGCGGGAGACTTCAGTAGCTGTTTTTCTGCCTCATTCTTGTGACCTGGTTCAGCTGCTTTGCCGCTGTTCACTTTAAGTCAACAAAGGACTTATCTGTACCCTAAACTTTAAGTAGGGCTACTTACATATTTTTTCCAAGCCAAACACCCAAGAAAGTACCATGCTGAGACCTCGAGGGAACAGAGGAGAAGCTAAATTTTCTGGTATTCCTTTCCTTCAAAAGCCTGCTTTTAAAAGTCAACCTGAGGTTGCCACTGTTACGAGCAGAGGATGCAGAGAGCTACTGTGTACGGTCTGATCAGGGCGTGCGGGCAAAAGCACTTGGGTAGGTCAGGGCCAGCTCTCTGCGAGGCTGCCAGGTTGGGCAGAGGCCAGCCGGAGGCAGTGTCCATGCTGGGCACAGCAGGAGGTGCCGAAGGCACGGAGAGGCACTGTGGAGCTGCTGAAATAGCCTGGCCACACCATGTGGCGGGACGCCTCTCCCAGAACTTTCCCCAGGATATTTGGGAGTCTGGTCAGAGGGGCTGCATGACAAAGGGATGCACGCTTCCCCCTCTTTGCTTTCTGAGCTTTGTGGTAAAGCATAAAGGACATTGCTGGAAGTGAGAGGAAGAAGGGGGAGCAGCCACTCAGTGTAATCCTGATGGACCCCCATGCCAAGCAGCCTGGTCAGCAGTTGGCAGTCACCTGCTCCGAAGCAGGAGCCCAGACCAGAGACCTCCCCTGGTCCCTTCCCCTTATAGAATCATAGAATTGTTTAGGTTGGAAAAGACCTTTAAGATCATCAAGTCCAACCACTAACCTAACCCTGCCATCCCACCACTAAACCATGTCCCTAAGCACCTCGTCTGCCCAGCTTTTAAATACCTCCAGGGACAGTGATTCAACCACTTCCCTGGGCAGCCCGTTCCAATGCTTGACAAAAAAAGCATACGTTGGTCAGAATTAGTGCCTTCAAGTGCCTTGGTGACTCAGGGATTTGTAAACCCACCACTCAGAGACATAACAGCTCTAGCTCTCATAGTGAGCCTTTATTCTTCCAGATAGACAACAAAATGGTCTGTTTGCCAAACCCCTCTAACAGAACCTCTAAGTCATCGTTCGTCAGAATCTACACTCTTCTACACTGAAATCTCTCATACCATTACATAGCAAACTACGTGGGGCGAGCAAAGCGAGGTGAGGGAAGCAACACTAGAACCACTTACTGTCTTCCAGATGGTGGTGGTGTTGATCACTCTTCTTTTGAGGTGAGTGTAGGCAGATCACCATGTCCCAGGTGTCTCCATCAGTGCCAGAAGGGGCTCTCATGACCTCTGGGAGGATTCACTTCGCCTTCATCTTTGCAAGGCTCATTTTTTATTCCAGAAAGCACTTCAAGTTTACAGCTACAGCTTTCTAATTCTTTGTTTTGCCAAACATAGGCTTCGGGTTTTAGGACAACTTTTTTTTGTCCACAGAGAATGAGAAATTGAAAAGACAAATGCAGAAACAAACAAACAAACAAATAAACAAACCAAACAGATCCTATGAAGTTTGAAACTTAATTTAGATTTTCAAAATATTCCTTATTTATGTATGTCAGCTGTAATAGGCTGTTTCAGGGCACATGACTACTACCAACACGAAGGGCACAGCTTTTATTCACAACTGTCTAGCCTGCAAACATTCCCCAGAAGTAACTTAGAAAAGTTGAGGATGTTTCCCAGAGATGTTTTTGTCTTGTCATAAGTTGCATATGAGAGGTTTTGTTTATTATAAATGGTGAACCTTTTTCACCCTGTCACTCTAGCATTTCTCTTCCCTGAGCAGGCAAAATGTCTGGGCATGCGTATGAGCATAGCCACCTCTGCCACAGCATTCATTTCAAGCCCTCGGACCTCTCTCCAAAGGAAGGTAAGTATGAATACTTGTATTTCACCAGTGGAGTAACCTTATGCGTGCACACAAAAAAGAAGTGACTGGCACAAAGTTACTTAAGAGGCTGTTGGCAGAGTGGTGAATAGAAAAACGCAGGTCTCCTGAGCCTGGTCCTGCATGATAATGGTTTTCTGTTGGACAATGAGAGATTCCACAGATACTTTCAATAGATGCTTTTTTCCAGCTCTCAACCTTTATCCAACCTCTAAATGACAGCTGCAAAGAGACAATCTTCTTACTCCTTAATGGTGCACAATGGGGGAGATTTGTAAAAGAGCTCAATGGATAAAATTTTCAAAAGCAGTTAAACCTATTTGAAAGGTAATGAAATTTAGGCTCCTACATAGCTCATGAGCTCACCACCCAGAAATGGAGCCAGGGTTTCGAACAAATGCAATCTGCATTGAGAAAAGTGCACGAGGACCCGCTTTTCAAAGGCGTTCGGAGAGCTGCAGCTGCCACAGTGACAGCTACAGGCAGATTTTCAAAGCCCCCTAAAACCCAGTGTACTGAGGCCTTTTGAAAGACACTGATCATTTATTCTACATAGTTAAATGGACTTCTTTTGAAAATCTAGTGCAACAGGGGGTTTCTGAGCCCCTTTTAGGTCCCATGGGTGACGGTCTGGTGGTGGGAGCCAGAGGATGCCGCTGCAGCACAGCCATTGCCTCCGAGGGCAGGAGCGCGCTGGCTGCACCGGCACACCTCCAGCACCCAGGGGATGGGGCGGGGGGTGACAGGGATCATCTCCCAGAGAGCGCGGCTCTTCGCCAAGGGTGTCACATTTGTTATCTTGCCACAATACGACTTTCCTTTGTAGTGGCCTCTTGCATATCTCCTCAGAGGAGATGGATTAAACTCCCTTCCACAGTCAAGTGTCAGGAGAGAAGCCCCTGGGCTCAGGGCTCCGCTGTTCCCTGATAACTGGATTACTGGGGCTAGGAGCCAGTGAACCAGGGATTGCTCCCTGCTGAGCTTGTGGAGTGCATTATCTGATGATTTACCAAATATTCTTCTGCACACTGTTCATCTCCCAGAGGGAACAAAGCGGTGGAAAGCATCCTGCCTATAATCTCTTCAAGCAAATTCTTCATTTTTATTGCTGTCACCCCTACCTGCTCATATCACGCTCCGTGTCTCAGTTCGCCACTCTGTTTCAGTCACCAAAGTTAACAATAACTGTTCACAAAAGGGTGATTTTCTAACCCAGTCCATTCCAGGGATCTGATTTACAGCAGGGCTTTACAGACAGCTAATTACATGAAAATATTTTTCTTTTTTGTGCAGTGAACCGGGCTCATACCCTGACAGGAGGTCAGAGGGGCTGGGGAGGTAACTGAATATAACTCGCAGTGTAAAAGTCCCCCGAGTGGATACTGTGTGCTGGTTTCTTGCGTGTGTAAAAATGGAAATGAAGCATTGTCAAATTTTCTCCTCCATCGCACCGCCTTGCTGATGCACAGCCCGCACTGCAAATGAAGATGCAGGCCACACAGTGTGAAACGCTCCCACTGTGCCTTTGAAAATAGTGTATTCATCCGAAATTAGACAACTCCTTCAGTTTGTTATTGAACTTCATAAATCCCTTACTCACTCCCAGCATCTCATCATGACACACAGTCATCAAAAATTGACACAGCTGGAAGGGATGTCTGAACCGCAAAACACCTTGGATGCATGCTCTTGGAGAGGGAAGTATTTGAAGGAGAGACCATGCACATATTTATTTGCAAGAATCTCCTGCCAGGCTTGAAGAGTAACACAGCCAAAAGCATAACAGCACCTGAAAACACAGCAATTGAGAGAGTAAGGTTGCATGGTGGGCCAGTAGGAGCAAGGAACCAGCCTGTGCCTGGTAAACGAGGGATGAGAAAGAACTTGAGAATGAAGACAGCTGCCTGTGTGAGATGCTCTTAAGGAGGGGGCAGCTGGGAGAAGTGCACAGAGAGTGCTGGTGTGAGCCAATTGCAAGGAAAAGGACCTTGGCAGCAGCCCTCTGCACAGATTGGAGGAGCAACACTGTGCTTTTTGAGAGCAAAGAATGCTTAACAGGCAAGATATGAGATAGCAGGCATCTGGGCAAGCTATAAAAGTGGTAGGAAAAGCTACTTCCCACATACTTTATACACAACTCCCCTGGCAAGACAGATAGACCTGAGGATGCAGAGAGAGGAACAAGTAGAAAGTGGGCTTGAGGGATAAGCAATCCAGAAAAATGCTGCCACCTTGGTGCAGAGAAAACATTAACATCTCTTTTAACCATACTGAGCTCCCTCTGGGAACAGATCATTCCCAAGAAAACACTGCAGGACAAGATTTCCATCCTGATAGATGGAGGCTAAGCAAAGTCACAGAGATACAAAAGTCATCTACATGAACAGAAGACATAAGCTTGTGGATGGGAGGGGCAAAGAAAGGTAGAAAGGGAAGAACATCCCAATATCCCACAAACTGCTGATGGGAGATGAAAAGAAGCCATCAAAAATCCTGCAGAAGGGAAAAAGTGGGCAGAAAAAAGAGAGGGCAGCTGAGGAAAGCAGGGGAAGCCAAGATTTTGAGTTAATGTATAGTCAAATATATCATCCTAATCATCCATATATATCACCTGGCCAAGGAAGGTGAGGCTAGTGACACAGTTTAGGCTAGATTAGGCTAAAAAGAAAGAATTATAGACTGTTGTGCAAGAAAATTCAGTGCAGTGGAAGGGGGGGAAGCCAGATTAAAAGTCTGGACTGGAGCTGAAAAAGAAGATGCTCTTCCTCCATGCAGTTTTCCAGGGTAAGAGAAAAAAAAAAAAATGCAGCTGGGCGCACGGAGGTTGGGGACAGCAGCATTAGGAAGGGCAAGGAAAGTGCACATATCCCATGCTTGTCCTCAGTATCCTATTTCTTCCTGGAGGGCACTTCATAGTGGGGCACTTTGGTCAAAAGTTCCTGAAAGCAGAACTTCTGCTCTCGGCTGCCAGCAGAGCCAGCACTTCCCAGTGGTTGCTAGCCCTTAGCAGGGATGTGGAATTATTCCCCTGGAGAGACAGCTGAGGAGAGCAGAGCACGGGACGGTGAACAGGCAAAACATCGTATCGCCTGTAACAGCAACCTCAAGGCTACAAACCCACCCTATTAACACAGTTCTCTTCAGAACCTCCTGCCAGAGAGCACTGAACTCTCCTGGGACCATTTTGGGTTACCTCAGTACCAATTCCAAAGACATGGTAGGTGAAATGTGGGCAGAGTCAGCCTGAGTGTTTAATCACATCTTAACTCCGGCAAGGCTGGACAGGAATGCTAAATGTTGAGACCTCAAATGGTGAGCGTCAGCCCTTAGCTGTACCACTTCACAGGCATCTGTAGATGCTGATTTAAGAAGACTAAATCCTCCCTCCTGGCCCCTGGCTGGCAGAAGCAGCGTTCAGGACCTG
>NW_009259855.1:930582-931148 GCF_000687185.1 Egretta garzetta
CTCCCTTCCCTGCGACATCCCAGTGCCCTCCTGTGGGCTCCTGGGGTTGGAACAAATTTTTTCTTCCAGTGCTGTCGCTGACAGGCAGCTGGTGCAATAAATGACTGCTGAACGCATGCTATTCTTTCCCTTCTATGAGAAAAGATGTATTGAAGATTTACTTCCTTTTTTATTTTTCATCTTAGTTGTTATGGGAGAGGACAATTCCCTACCTAACAGGAAAACAGACAAAAATGGCAGTATTGTTATTATCAATAAAGAAATTGTACTCTGGGACATGGGAACAAGTGAAACAACACAGGATCGAATAAATATTTTAAGAAAAAAAACAAAAACCAAACCCAGTAAAACTCGTTGTCAACAAGACTGTTTAAACTTTTTTTTTTCTAAACAAGTGATTCCAAAGCTAGCTGGCAAAAATCACGAAGAAACAAACTGGAGGAACACAGCAGTGTAGTATTACCACTTACCATCTTTGTGTTGCACTTGAGGGGTGTTTCAGAAAGAAAAAAGAAATAAAATCAAATCATGCAATATAGAGGCACTCAATAACGCTAACTCTGAAC
>NW_009259855.1:931641-938442 GCF_000687185.1 Egretta garzetta
CGCCTGCGGGCTGGCACGTCCCCTTGCCGGGGCGGTAGAAGGTGGAGGGGGCTCCCCCCGCTCCCCGGGCCGGCTCCTTGCAGGGTACAAATTTTCTCCCGGAGGCAAAGGCTCCGGAGCGGGCAGAGCGGCGCTGGCCTGGGGGGCTTCTCCCTCCTGGGCGGGACAGCGAGCAGGAGCCGGGAGAGACGCTGCCCGAGTGGGTAGGTAGAGACTGCCCCTGGTTTTTGCGGTCAGTGTCAGCAGGAGACCTCTACAACTGCCTGACAGGAGGCTGTAGTGAGGTGGGTGTTGGTCTCTTCTCCCAGGAAGCGGGCGATAGGACAAGAGGAAATGGCCTCAAGCTGAGCCAGGGCAGGTTTAGGTTGGACATCAGGAAAATTTTTTTCACTGAAAGGGGTGTCAAGTATTGGAGCAGGCTGCCCAGGGAAGTGGTGGAGTCCCCATCCCTGGAGGTATTTAAAAGACAGGTAGATGAGGTGCTTAGGGCCATGGTTTAGTGCTGGAATGGCGGTGTTGGATTAACAGACTTGATGATCTTAAAGGTCTTTTCCAACCTAAACGATTCTACAATTCTATAAGCTGGCAAGGAACACGTAGAAAATCATAAAGGACCAAAAAAAAAAAAGTAATTAAAAAAAAAGTCTTTAAGAAGGTCACAAAGCAAGCCATGTAAGAATGCTAGAGAGCCAGATGTGAAGGTGTTTGGAAAGCATCCCATGCAGGCACTTGAAGACCAGTCCACACTCTGGGGTGCAGAAAGGACTAAGAAGATGTCACTGTGCTCTTGGCAGGACACAGGGGAAATGGGAAAATGAGATGCCACCAAACTACACCACTGAGATGAGCCATGCCAATGGGTGACAGATTTGGAGGATACTCCTACTGCAGTTTTAATTTAACTCTGGACTTAATTTGGTGGGCTCTGCACCCTTATTCCCACCACCCATTCGCAGATTCATTTTAGTGGTGTTGCGTATCAACAGAGCATCTGTCTGTCCGGCTCCATCCTTATTGCTGCACTCCAGATGGATTTAAGATGTGAACATGTCTGAGGAGCAAGGGAAGACTGGGGTTTTCTGGAAAGCAAACCCACCTACCAGTGTAGTCTAGTTTCTTAAAACACCTCCTATGAATTTGATAGTGCTGGGTTTTGTGCCAAGGAATGGGTTTGCTCTGACAAAGGGTAGCAGAAGGAAAGATGGTGCAACTGTCATGTGGATGTCCAAAAATTGTGGAGAGAGAAGGGTGCTGCAGGACAGACACCTTGCTTGTAGTGTCTGAAGAAGCGTATTAAAGAATAAAATCAGTAGCTATGTGGAGGAATACACATTACGAGGGAAAAATCAACACAAAATTCATAGAGGCAAGTCATAGATCACAAACCTAATGCAGCTTAAGTTAGGCATCAGTGAGGCTGTAAATAAGGGTAACCAGAAAATACATGTGTGCTTGGACTCTCTGAAAGCTTTCAAAAACTTACAGTTTAATAACAGTTACAAAATAGGACACCAAGAGTGGGAGTGAGTCACTCTTTGTCAAGGAGAAAGGCAACCAGGGGCAGTCTGGGCAGCAGTCCTGCACACTGTGCAGGCCAAAATATTCAGAAGTGATCCGGAAAAGGGGGTGAGCTGTGAGGGACCGAAGTCTGTTGGCGGTCCTGAGTTGCTCAAGGCAGTAACAAGGAAAGCTGATTGCTAAGACTGGCAGAAAATTTAGTGTTTGGGTTGAGGGGATGGACAATAAAGGACAAGAAACACAGTGTAATGCTCATGGGAGTAAATGACTTTGACTAACCATACCCATATTTGATAGGATCTAAACACCCTCTTTCCAGTAAGAAAAGCAACCTTGGAATCACTTTGATTAATTCTCTGGAAACATCAGCTCAGTGCACACAGACATAAAGGTAAACACTGAGGAAGGAGTGATGAAGGATAAGGAGGGAAGAGCCACTCATTTTAATGCCCAGGCTTCCTGTCCCTTACAAACTGTAGCAATAATTGCATTACAGAATGGGAACTACTCTGCCTGGCATGAAATGCCTTAATCTGCATTTACCAGGAGTTATCACCTGGTAGTGTTTGAGGCAGCTGAGACATACTTGTCCTGGTTTCAGCTGGGATAGAGTTAATTTTCTTCATAGTAGCTAGCATAGTGCTGTGTTTTGGATTTAGTACCAGAAGAATGTTGATAACACACTGATGTTTTCAGCTGTTGCCAAGTAGTGCTCAGACTACTCAAGGACTTTTTGAGCTTCTCCTGCTCGCCCAGGTGCATAACAAGCTGGGAGGGAGCACAGCTAGCACAGCTAACCCAAACGGACCAGTATATTCTGTATATTCTGTTATCATTCTCATTATTACTATTATTATTATTTTCTCTTATTAAACTGTCTTTATCTCAGCCCTCGGCTCTAACCTTTTATTTTCTTTCCGATTCTCTCCCCCATCCCACTGAGGGAGGGGGGGAGTGAGCGAGCGGCTGCGTGGTGCTGAGTTGCCAGCCGGGTTAAACCATGACAATACTCTTTTGCAATACAGCAGAAAACTGGACAGTGCTGAAGCATTGGCTGGCAATCTTTAGTTTCTAGTGCATTTGAATTGAAGTACTTACATTTTCTTGTGCTGAGAAACTGGTTATGTGCTACCAGAATCCCAGACGTTATCATCCACACCTCCAGAATTCAACTGCAGGCTGATCAGAAAGACATACAAACATTGGCCCAGATCCGCAAAAATATTTAGGAATAGAAGTGCCATTGTAGTGACTGGGAGTTAAGTACCTAAATGCTTTGCGAATCCAATCATCTGCAGCCGACTTCTTATTCGGTGGCTATAGATCAACAGAACTGATAAAACATGGATTAAATTTTAAATAATGATCTTTGGATGCTCTTGACATTCTTGTGCTAATTAACATATTGACATATCCAAGGCTTACATTCTCTGATGGACACTTGTATTTCATCTACAAAGACAAGATATGAGCCCTGGGTTCTGCCAATACGCTAGCCAATACATCACTGTCAAGAATCTCCCAGTATCATCAGAACCCAAGCTGAGATGAAGGTTACAGTCTATCAATACTCATTCCCAGGCTCAGAGGAGAGAGTTGATGTTTGGTGTAATCACCACCTCAGTGACAGCTGAAAGAGCTCCACAGCTCTGCTCATCGGTGAAGTTTGCATTGACTGCTAGAGGTGCCATAGACTTAAGAAGTCAGAATATTAGAAAAAAAAATTTAAAAGTCATTATCTGCTATCACCATTATTAGATCTTCTAATTATCTGGACAGAAAGGCAATGAAAGAGAACTACAATCTCAGACAAATATGGTTTTCTGTGGTAGTAACCGTGCTCTTAGTTTCACATTCAGTTCTCCTGAATGAAATCCCAGATTCCCGTCATAAACTGAGGCAGCTCAGTTTGGTTTTTTTCAACCCAGATGAGGACAACTGACAACTCACTCAAAAAGTTTCATTTTAGTGTTCTCCAATAAATTCAAATTCATTGGTTTCAAATCAGCTAAATAAGTCATTGCATTTCCCATTTTGTGACATTATCATGTGAAAGTTTTATTTAGGGAGGTAACTGTCATAACTCTCTCTTGTAAGCCAAATCTTACAGCACCCTCTGTGATGCCCCACATCACTGACTCCACCAGAAAAACTACATTTGCACTCTGGAAAAATACAGCTGGATCCATAAAAGAGAACAGGGCCGTAAATTACAGCTCTATGCAGGAGCAGACTGATACGTTATACAATTTTATATTTTTTTTATAATTGATGCTGAATGAGAATTTTCTAATCTGTTCAGGAAAATTGAGGATTCCAGTCTGAAGAAACCCAAATCTAAAGACTTAATCTGGAGTTTTCTGATGGGAAATTTGATTTTGTATTTTCAGTCAGAAAGTCATTCTTACAAAAAACATGAGAGTGTCTGTAGCATGCCATGTATGTCGTGCTGTCCTTGCCCCTCCTGTAGACTGCACAGTCATCCTTCTGCTCTTGAAGGGGAAGAAGATTCAGACTCAAATAAATGAAGCTAAGGCATTGTCCCTTGAAAAAAAAGCAAAACTCACTAATGCAAAAGAAATGAACAGACTCTTGGATTGCTTTGTATCTCGTTTAAATGTAGCTTGTAACGAACTACTGTTTTATCAGTTTATGAACAGTTGAAGGAAATATTTGATGACTGTGCCAAATCCTAATGATGTAGATGAGTGGATCTGACAGCAAAACTTGGACTTTCTGCAATTTAAAACTTCAGGAAGTGGAGAGGTAAAAAACAAAATAAAGCAGAAAGTTGGAAGTTACGACCAGGTGAACAGTTATTAAAAACCTAGATACCTGTACTGAACCAGGCTCTCAACTGAACAGAGTGTTCAGTAATCACAGTGTGGTGATAAGCTGCCAGCAGCCTGGTAGATGAAACTATCTTACTTTACCTGTCTGTGCGTGCTCTCTCTGACATAAGACCCAATTCAGTAGCTCCCTGAAAGAGGACTTTGAGGACAAGCAGAGGCTTAAATAATTCCCCTTTCCTCTCCACTAGCAAGAAAATTTCTTTCACCATCGTGGTGAGAAGGAAGAGAAAGGTGGGCAAGGAAAATACAGCACAGCCGTGAGGCAACGCGCACTGGTGTGGGGCTGGGAGCAAGCACCTGGGGGGACTGGGACTGAGTGGGACCTCCTCACACCACGACCTCCACTGTAGCCCTCCCCATGTGAAGTCGCAGCCTTGCTGCAGGCCCAGTGGTTTCAACTGAAGACCAGACTCTGTTAGAGGAAGGCAAGGCTAACTGGCCAAAGAGAGGTTGTATTCAGAGGAGGACTTCCTATAAACAACTTCTGAAAATATATGGGTGGACAGATATTCAGAGAGGTCTTGTGATCTCTCTGAGCATCTAATGTGTGATGAACTAACGAAGGAAAAAAAAGGGGGAAATCAATCATTTTCAACAAGCAATTAGATTAACTACAGTGAAGACAGAGGGAAGGTGAAGGCTTTGAAATAGAATTACAAGGCTGAAATAACTGAGCTTTTATCCCCAGAATAGGTACAGCATCAGAAGGGAACCTGAAAGTGTGGAATTGTTGAAGCTTTGTCTTATTTGGAATATAACTTTGCCTGCCATGAGACAGAGCCAATTCTGATATCACACTGGTTTTCTAATGGCATAACTTCCCTGAACTCAGTGGTTTACTGTCTTGATTTACCACAAAAATGCACATAGCAATGTTCAGGAAATTCAATTCTGAATTTATAGCCAGTGCAGGGAGAGACAAGAGTGAGATGCAGAACTATGCGTGCACTTGGAAAAGCCAGCCCTTGAATCAGAAGAAGAAAGCTCACCACCCTTCCTAAACAAGAAAGGCACGGTGTGCAATTCCTGCTCCACCTGCAGAGAATTCATTCATAAACACGTTCCTAAAATTCACTGGGAAATTAGATTGAAAAAGGTTTGCAGAGAATGTGCTGATGGATATGATTTACCAAGTTATGTCATTCCACTAAAATCTCTCTCTTCTTCGGCCGCAGCTTCCCATGCTGGATGTTATCTGTATGAAATAAGAGAGACGGGAGATCCCTGGGGTTTATAGCCCCAGCAGTGGCTGTAATGCCTCATTGTAAGTGCTACTGGGAAAAAATCTTGCAGAAAGATGCATAAACCCTCAGCTAAAATTAAATCAAAGCCAGAGTTAAACACTGTATTCATGTATGTATTGACAGCTCTCAACACTCCTTTCTAAGTTTTGGCAAGTTGGTGCCCCATCTTATTTAACTGAATAAACAAATTATCAGTTTTCTGGGCAGACAGACAAGTAGGTGGAAAATGAATGACTGAATCATTTCCTCAGTTTATCACTGTGCTTCAGCAAACATCCTATTCCAAATAAGTGGCTTCTGATACAATGCAACAACAAGTATAACTATTTCTCTTTCTGCATTTCATGGAAATATTCCCATTATCTGTCAGACTGCAATATTAGAAGAGACACAATTCAAGTACAAAGTGAATATGTAACCCTGGAATTCAGTGAAACTTTGAATAAAGGAAAAGACAAAAGTATCTGACTAACGCTTTGAGGATCCTTTACTAAGAAACGATTCTACGCAATCATTCAGCTGGAGTTGTGACACCTTTATCCCTTTGTTTTATCCGTTTTCTTGGGACGCGTGCACTGTTATTTTGGATATGATATGCTGTGCTAGAAAATGCTAAAGAACTGTTAATAGCTGTCAGTAAATTTGTGCTCACAGAGATTGCTTCCAGCTGAATTAAACAGTTTTTATCATAATATGCTCCTGTATGCTCAGTAGATGTATGACACTTCTAGAAATATAAAGTATGATCATTGATAGTTTCCCTGCTAGCTGGATTCCCTCTCAAACTATCCCTGACACTTACATTGAAAGCTAGGATGGAAGAAAGGGCAAGGAAGTTCCCCATCATGAGCAGGTGCTGTACCATCACCTACACAGTATCTTCCAAAAAGTCACAGGTGAGTAGAGTGAAAAATAAAGAAAGATATAAACTATGTTTATACAGCCAAAAGACAGCTCTCCAGTTCATTCCCAGATCCTGGTCCACTCATTGTCCGTGCTGCTTAAAACATGACCCCAAGGCTGAACCAATTAGTTCCCTCCCAAACAACACCAGCGACCACTCTCAACAGTCAACGAGTGAGTAGGCTTCATCAGGTTTGCCTCCTTTAACCCAGCGCAGTCTTCCAACACTATTTGTGTGGGTCTGACACCCTTACATATTCTACAAATGTTCTTATGCCACCACA
>NW_009259855.1:938484-968502 GCF_000687185.1 Egretta garzetta
GCTGCAGCCCAGACCTTCATGTTATTTCAGACACTACAAGCTGAGAAAACACATGACAAAGTATGTGAGTACCGGGCCATGAATTGGCACCCAGAGGAGACCTGCATCGAGTGCTGTACAGTGTGGATGCATCAGCAGGCTTGAACGGCGAGGGTGAGACGCTGTGAACCCTGGCAGTCAGCAACCACTTCCCAGACCAGGAGCACTCAGCAGTGCAGAAAATGCCAGAAAAGTGAAAAATGATCTTGCACTCTCATGAGTGGCACTTTATTAGCTGTGAATTCTGACTGTCCCAAAATGGCTGCATGCGTCTTTTGTTAAAATTAAATCAGCATCAGAAATTCGTGACTGACGCGTACACAAATACCAGTATTGGGTCTGGCTGATACGTGGCTGGAGCTGAGTTATTCACTTCTTTTCAGGCAAAAGAGTTAAAATCTTATACAATATGAACATTTTGGAAGAACATCTGGGTCCTCAGCTTCCACCTAACAAATCTGAGAGGGAAGATAAGAACTTTAGCAGGTGTTTATTTTGCAAAGCAAAAAGTATTTATATTGAAAAGTAAAGGAGAACAGCCACCCTCAGAAAAATAACTGTTCTGGTGGGGTATTTGACAGACAGAAGAAAGCCATCAAAGGAGCTTGAATTATCAACATCTGTAACACACCAGTTACGCTGCCACGCTGCAAATCCTTTCTAGGAACTTGAGCGATGACTCAGCTTCTGCGAGGGTAAGCTTTTAGTCTTATCCAGTCTGATCTTCTGGATGTGCCAAAATACAGATATCATACTAATGTGAAAAATATTAAGGAAAGAAAGAGCAGAAATAATTAAATGCTTTGCCCTCCCAATCTAAAAACTATTCAGTAAAAATCAGTAGTACTGAGAAGACATTTTACAGCAGTAATAGTTCAGGCTGCTCTGTGTAATGTGTAATGCAAATGGACCATTTCAAGCTTGTTAAATGTGATGCAGTTAAAATGAGACCATGTCCACAGCAGTATCCAAAACAATTTTCAGGCAGACCCAACCCAACACAGCTGTAAAGCTTCAGCCACATCTGAAAACTCGGTACAGACTTTGTGTTTCTTTTTCAAACACTCACTAGTTGAATGGGAGGTTTTCCAGTAACGCTGGTAGTCTGAGCTGTGAACACGTCTAACCACAGCTGTTTTCCTGCCATGAAAACCTTGCCTAAACTGGGACTAAAAAGCATCAAGTGACTTGTGCACAGAAAGATGCCCTACGTTTCCCATCTGAATAGCTCTAATTTGAGACTAAAGAACCAGAAAAGCTAGGAAATGTTATTATGAAATCTTTGTGAGGGAGCTGATAGATGAAAACACCTTTTTTTTTGACAGTGACTTCTGTGTGTGTAAAGGCAATTTGAAGAGCTCTTTTTGTCTGGGCTAACACAGCAGGTGGAGGCACTTCACCTCACTGCCCGAGCCGTTCTTTCTCTCAGAGTGGTTATTAACAGCGCTCATTCAGCGTTTCATGAGGATAAACTAACCCACAATAAAAAGCTACAAGCAAAAGTCTTCCACTCTGAGACATCACGTAGCAACTTGTCCACAGAGTTCAAAGACTCCTACTTAGAGTTGCAGGAAATTTGCCTGGAGTTTCAGTATACATCTATCAGCATTTCCAAAACTGTAAACTTTAGTCTGAAATGTGTAATTTCAGCAAATTAGGTTCCTAAAACTGCGGGATTCCTGAGGGGCCAGGTCCACCCAACTGAGCCCTGAGAACGGATGCAGGTCCCAGCAGTAGCTGCGGGACCCCTAAATGCCACCGAGCTCAGCAGCGGTGGAGGCACAGCACTTCCGGAGACACTTTCTCACCTGTAACCTCTTCACCTCTGAAAAATGTGGGTCCTTACCTTCTCCCCCAGGAAATGATTAGCAATGGTCATTAAATTTTGGAAATAAGCATGGCTGGTGGGAACTGGGACCTACAGCAAAATGCACTCTGACTTCAGCACAGTCAGGATTTCACCCCCGTGGCCATGAGTGAAAAGCACTGTGTGATGACAGAAAATAAAGATGCTTCTGTAGCTTGCTGTGTTCACTCACAGCGCACTGAAGGAATGACGAAGTGGGAAGACGGGGGAGGTAAGCACGTGTTAGTGGGGCAGGGCTCCCACTTCACTCCCAGGACCAGGGCGCAGAGCACCCACACAGCCCCATGGCTGGCCCTTCTTATGCTTCTCACCCTGGCTTTTAAATCTTCTTCCCGGTCTTCAGCCTTGCACTCTCTGGTAATGCCTTTGGCTCTGTACCTTCCCTGAACACAGTGGCCATTGCTCCAGCCAGCCCATCAATAATAATTTCCCTCATCTTATCCTTCCTTTAGTTGGTTCAATACAGTCATTAACATTTCCACTGGAGTTGCCTCAAATGGCCCTAATTAAGAGGAACTGGAAGGCTGGCAAACTCTCTGCAGGTACCTGTCAGGGTTGAAGTACTACCACCTTTTCTGTAATACATCTCAGGATTCGAAAAGCTACCCCTCTCCTGGTCTCCTCCAAGTTCATTACATATTAGAAACAGAGGAAAGGATTTCAGATTTTTAGATTAATGCCCTACAGCCTGGGGAGAGATGCAGGATATGATGTATGTTCCTTTATGTAATTCTTATGTTATTTGGTCTAAAATGGGTTGATGCTTCCTTTTAGGTTCAAGTATCACAGCCTGTAAATGAAGAGCTAAACATCTGTTTGCTAATGGGTTATGCCCATTTAAGTTAAGTAACTTCTCTTACAGATGCAATTCTTATCAGACAAAGGAGGAGAAATGTTCAATTCTGGAATTGCTGATGTTTACTAATGATTTATAGAAATACCAGCCTCAGCCAGATAAGCAGCTCCTTATCAGTGTAATCATCCAGCAATTTCATGGCCTTTGGAGCAAAGCCCTGTGAAGTATTGGACGACTCACTTTTCTCTCACCGAAGAGAGAAACAGACCATGAGGATGGACCGAGAGACGGCTGAAACCCAACCCATCTCCCTGCAAGAGAGTTGTCAAGCTTAGGTAGAAAGCTGGCAGAAATGCTTGCTCAGAGCAGCATGGCATATTGTCTGAGGGACTGAAAGAAAGAAACAGGAGTGAAGTGCTATTATACAGTGAACAGAATGAAGTCATAAATAAAACTCTTAACCACTCTGGCAATAAAGATGCTTCTCTTCAAAAAAAAAACCCAACCACCTGTAAAACATTAACACAATCCACGCTCTGTCAAGGGACTCTCATGTTGTCATACTGCACCATGAGTCTCTTTGCCAGGTTTTGTGCCCAGTGACGTTCCCCTCTCTCTGTGTTTCAGTGACTCCCTTTCAGCTCGCTGAGCGCTTCTGCTCCTGTTTACAAGTGCAGTTGTAGTCTCTCTGGACAGGTTTTAAAGTGTATCGATCTGACTGACGTGAGATGGTAGTTGAGTTGACATGTGAAATGAGAAGCATGCTTCTTAATAGCTATTTATTTCTCCTCGGAAATGCTGAATTCACTTGTGCCCATGCTGACATTGATTTGCGTTTATGAAGATTTATAACCGAGTCATAGATACTCTGAAATAGCCTGAGTATCCTACAGCAAGTGTGTGGCAGGAATGTGTTCAGGACTAAAGGGGATTGGACTGGGAACAATAAGACCTTTCATGCTGACATAGTAATACCTTGACATTTTATTGCTCTTTCTGCTATGGCTGCCATTGCACCAGGACCTGCTGTGCTATCCGTACTGATGTCGGTGAACACCTTGTTCCATAGGTGAGATCAGTGAGACTACTCGTGAGGTAAGAAGCTGCTCCCTGTAAGTGATGGTACTGTGGTCCCTAATGAGTTTAAATTATTTAAATAGTGCTCAGACCACAAGTGTGGAGGCTCTAGTACAAGACAGGGATAATGAGTTAGATTGTGCGTGTGAAGCTAAATCTTTTTCTACCTTTAGAAAGCTAAAACATTTATGAAAGGAGCTCAAATTATGAATTACCCCACTGCCTTTTGTATCAGATGTGTAATTCCTCTTTCCTCACTTTTGCAGAGCAGTGTTTTCCACAGGACAATCTATAAAATGAGCAGCATGGGTATTTTTGGAAGGAATCTTTCATTTTTCATTAACCAAACAGGATAAAAATCATAGCAAGCTCTATAGTACATTTTTCCTTAGAAACATGCGAATTGAGATTCGTCAGCAATTAAGTTAGCTGGTATTGATTTTACATGCACTGTCAACTAACTCCCAGTTAGCAAAATCTCTTGACATTGTGAGAGGTAGAGTCCTTATCTTAATATTGGGTTTTTTTCAAAGGTAGACAGTAAAACATTATCTGTGGCAATTTTCACAAAAATGTTCACATTCTTTTTTTTACCACTCTCAAAAAAATACAGGAAGGATTTTCTTCCATAATTAGTTGTTTGGCTGCAATTATTTTTCACTCAGCTGAGGAAACCTAATTCTGCATTTTCAGGCAAGTAAATAGTACGTTAGGTTTGAAAAGAAGAATGCTTAGCTCTAGCTTTCACTCATTTCTTGGTGACTGTTGGCAGAACATGGTCAAGATGGTTCCCTTCTTGTGTGTGGGATTATGATTTCTCATTTAGATCAGTGAGATTTAGGAGCGCTCAACATCTTGCAGAACAAAGAAAAAAGTCTCCCCTTTAAAAGTCTGCATTATAAATAGTATCCATGGGTGAACCAAAAGACGATCACCTTTTGTGATCTACAACAAAACAAGCAAGCGACTAATTCCATCTCAACTGGAAGGGGCAGACTGGCTCTGCTCAGAGAGGAGGCCATCTCGCAGGCCATGCCAAACCCATGGGAAGAGCCACACGCCAGCCACGAAGAGCTTACACCTCTTGGTTCTGGAGCTGCAGAAGAGGGAAACGATGGAGGGATTGGCACAGAGAGCAGCAACAACGTGGGCACTGAGGTAGCACCTTCACGGGGAAGGCAGCCACTTCGCCAGAGCAAAGCACAGGCTGGAGGCAGCCTGGGAATAAAAGTGCCCTTGCTCCCAGCAGCAAAGCTGGGTTACTACTTTAGGTTCATCAGCCTAAAGGCCCCCAGCAGCGAGCGCTCATTCCTGAGCACCCACTCTGAGTGCACAGGCAGGGGGTGAGCAGCCCAGCCCACGGAGAGCTGGAAACTCGCCTGCGGCCAACTCTTTCTCAAAGCTCTGCCAGATCTGGCATTGGAACAGGCTTCCCAGGGAAGGAGTTGAGTCCCCATCCTTGGAGGTATTTAAAAGCTGGGCAAATGAGGTGCTTAGGTTCATGGTTTAGTGATGGGATGGCAGGGTTAGGTTAATGGTTGGACTTGATGATCCTAAAGGCCTTTTCCAACCTAAACAATTCTATGATTCGATGATTCTATCTTCTGTTCTAGGTTTCCCCTGCCACAAACTTCGGACAGCCCTGTTACACCGGTTTAATGGAGACTCTTCTGAGTTATCTATGCTTTATCTGGACTTGAAAGCTGCATTATGTTTGGAGCCTGATAGAATTTCAAGCCTTGTACCTCGCTCACTGATTTAGTTCTCTTCCCCCCGGGGTTCTCTGCAGTAATTGAGGCTGTAGTATTGTCACCGAAACCGGGAAGAATGAACCTCATAATACCAATGTAGTGTTAGAAGGCAGGCATTCTTTATTTACGGCACCGGATGCACGGGGGATCGCTCCACCTAACGTGCATACCATCAAGCGGCAACTTGTCCGTTTATATGTAGCAAAGTATTACATATGTATGAATTTTTCCGATATGCCTATACATATGCATAACCTGTCTCCGCTTTGTATTAAAATTAGCTTCAGGAGGTCATTTCCATAAGTCCCTCCCCACTGCGCCTGCTCAGTGCCTCCTGGTGGTGGTCGTCGGGGGTCGTGGGGATGAAGGCCGATGGCTCCTCTTCATCACCGCTAGTAACCCCTTGTTCTTGCGCAGACTCAGTTGCTCCTTGGCTCTTGCCCAAACTGCAGGGTCGGTGTAGACCAGCTCTTGAGGTAAACACCTGATTCTTATCAAAAAACTGTCCTTTGTAAGGAGCCACAAATCTTTCTACATCAATTAGTTCTCATTCCTTCTAGTCTGGCAACCTTGGCAAACCATTATTATCTTTTGCTTCATCCCCTCCCGATTCTCCCCGTCCTTGAATAGGGTTCTAAATTCACTAAGTAACTATACTACAGACTTTAAGAAGAACAAAAAAATCTAAGCTAGACACTACTGACTTTAACAAAGCAACCGCAAGCTAGACAAAGCTAATAACAAAGCAACAGCAAACTAGACAATACTAATTTTAGCAAAGTAACAGCAAGCTAGACAATAAGGCCTAAATCTTATGCATGTAAGCCGTTTTACATTTGGGGTCTTTTTGACCCTTAGGGTATCAGTATTGCAGCTGCTCTAAGCTGCAAGAAGTGGGGGGCAGCTGTCTAAAGGGAGGTCCTGCCTGCCCCTCTGCTGGACTGTGCATTTCCCACATCCACCTTTGTGATGCCATGAGCACTTACACTTGGGCAGCCTCAAGAAGCTGGTCCAGCTGACAACACCATCAGGAAGAAATACTTTTTTAATCCAGATTAGGTCTCAGCTGTGGCCAGAGAAGGCTGATGGAGCTGGAGAGACTTCAGTGGGCAATCTGCACACTGTAGGAGGATGGGCCAGACCCTCCTCACCCACCGGGTGCTGCAGTGGGGTGAAGGATCTGTCCCAGCGAGGTAACGTGCATCACATCAGAGCTTGCCTCATGCTACAGAACAGAGGGCAGGGGCTTTCAGCAACCCATGCCGACTCTCAGTGTGTCTTGGAGCTACCAGGTACTCTGTAAGAGGCAAATTGTAAGCCAGGAAACAGCTGCCTCCCATGCTGAGGGTACATTGGGATACCATGAGGAGGGCAGCATGAGCCCTGAGGTTGGCAGTGCAGTTGGGCTCTGCCTCCTGACCCCGGTAAGAGAGTAGGAGTGCCAGAAAGGCTAGAGAAGGAATAGATGCTCCTGCTTTCCAAGCTGTAGGAAAGCCTCCAACACCTAACCAGATGAGTGACAGTGTAGTCTCTCCTCTCACCCCAGCATTGCCTTGTCTTCTTCATCCCATGACCCTTGGTTTGGGGGTGGAAGTTGCCCAGCGAGACACCACGGGTGAGCTAGAGCTCCAGCAGGCAGGCAGGCAGCTCCAGGGGGAGGCAGCAGGGCAGGCAGCTGCTACTTGATGCTGACGATGGAGGGTATTCCCCCACCCTTGCACCATGCACACACTAGAGCAGCAGGGGAACGTGCGTTATCTTCAGTCCCTCGTGCGCTCTGACTCCGTCTGCAAGGCGCTTTCCTCCTGACCCCCACAATGGTAGTAGGGAAAAAGTGTTGTTGCAGCACCCTGTCTAACTGTGCAACAACACATGGCCACCTGCAGCTTCTCCCCGATCCCCAAGCTCCCTGAAGTTTCTTTTCCAACAGCAATTATTCCTCTGATAAAAAGCAGGGTTTTTTAACGACAGCTTTTTTCACTCCACCGCCTTTAAAGCAGGGCTATAAATCATACTAAATGCCTCCACATTATGTAAATTGGCTCCTTTGCAGAACATTTTTCATTCAGTATAAACAGAGCAATTACACCCTTTGACGTTTGCCCAAAATTGCTATTTCTTTCGTCCTTTCCAAAGGCGGACTTTTCATCTGTGTCATCTTTTCTCTTGTGTTATGCATTAAGTGAGAATGTGTTGCAAACGCTTCCTTCCAACCCCCCTTTTTAAAAAAAGGCTGTGTTCGACCTTCTATCTAGCCCTCCTTCTGATCTGTGTTCTTTCCACTGGTGCACTCAATCTCCTTGGCTATTTGTACATTCCCTTTGTGTATTAGGGGATACTTTCCCTCCAAGTTCCTTTTTCCTTTTCTGAACATTTTTTATGCTCTGATGCAGGACATTTAAAAAGTGTCCTCTTTCACCATGCCACGGCCAAACTTCTTAAGCAGCTTTTTTTACATCGGTTCATTCATCGTTTTGCCAAAGCTTCTCTAGGTTTCTGTACGGTTCATCGTAGGGATGTCCTAGACACACTTGGGTACTAGAGCACTTCTGCCTCTCTGTGGCACTGATGTCTGCTGCATTTTGCATCAGAGTTACCTATAACAATGAGGTTTTGAATCAAAAATCTAATCTAGGGACATGGTTTAGTGGTAGGGTGGCAGTGTTAGGTTAACGGTTGGACTTGATGATCTTAAAGGTCATTTCCAACCTAACCGATTCTATGATTCTACAATTCTAAAGATCCAAGAGAGCGTGAACAAAATAAGAGCAATGAAAGCAGCAATTCCACAACATGGCTTTTAGAGAACAACATGGGAGCTTAAAAAATGCAGCAGAGTTCAACTTTTCCTAAAGTATGTACAGAACAACAGAAATAAATAGAGATGGATATTCTCAGTGATTAGTTTCTTTTATCTAGTTAATGACCTAATTAATTACTGAGAGTTAAGATCAGTTTTGTGTGCCATTTTTATAAACTGAAGGTGTAAGCTTCAGGGATGTCTGGCTTTGAACATCCAAGATGATTGCTGAGTTGCTCGAAGTCTAAGCTACAGCGCAGTTAAGAAACTCCAACATACTCTTCTGTTAAAAGATGAATTTTGGTGCAGTTAAAGTCAGACAGATCTTCTTTATTGCTGTAACTATTTCAGATAGAAAA
Source organism: Egretta garzetta (assembly GCF_000687185.1). Classification (NCBI taxonomy): domain Eukaryota; kingdom Metazoa; phylum Chordata; class Aves; order Pelecaniformes; family Ardeidae; genus Egretta; species Egretta garzetta. The sequence continues at coordinate 947,174 of NW_009259855.1, forward strand.
ATCCATGATGACAGCTTGCTTCTCTGTATCATTTATTTTCTTAATTGTTTTCCTGCAGTGCTGCTTTAGTAACAGAGACACATGGAGTCAGTCACCCTGACAAAGTGCTCTTTCAGTTAGCAGCATTTTTCAGGCTGAAGTCCCTATAGGTACTGCTAGAAACTCACTGTTGGTTTCATCCCTACAGGCATCATCTTTCCTTGCCCTTCTGTCACTGTCTGTGAACAAAAAAGTCAAGTAATTGTTCTGCAGCCATAGTTTTTTTAGTCAAATTTATCTGCAATGCTGTAAACTCTTCAGCATTTCTGAAGTCAAAGCAATGAATTGTGTCAGTTTTTCTCTTGACCAACATCTAAAGTGCAGTGCAGACTTTATTGCCTGCTCTTTACAGTCTTGGTAGAAAGCTTGCTGCTATACAATTATTGGGATGTTTTCAGGCTCAGATGAATTGATCACACCGACACTGCAAAATTTACCAGAGTGAATTTTTGCTGTTACAGCTGATCTTTTTTTTCTCTATTTTTTATTTTTCTTTTCCAGCTAATTAACGTTCCAGTGGCTGGAGCATACTTTCACTTTGTTAATCAACACCACAGCTCTTTATAAAAACATTGGTACCTCTGCAAAATCAGGGCTGTGTTGAAGGAAGTTTTGTTCTCTTCAGTATAACTGGCTGTTGAAATCTCAGCTGCCCTCCAAGCCATCTGAACACTTCCAACAAACCCCATTTTTTGATTCCGCCTCACCAGTGTGTGTCCCCCTCAAGCTGCATTATTTGTTTTTGAGGCATCAAGCCTCTTCTTCATCTTCCACCAGCTAATTTTTTATCTTTAATCAATCCATCAAACATCCCATGACCTTGGTCTTGGAAATAGCTGATGTTCATTCAGTAACATGCTGCCGTGACCAACTGTCCACAAACAACCCACGAAAGATATTGGATATGTAGTGCGTAGGGCAGGTTGATGGCATGCTTAAAGCAATTAGGATCAAGATCAAATTGTTTTCTCATGGATTGTCCCATTTGTATGTTCTTTCCTTTCTGTGACTTAGGACAATTTTCTTTAAAGCTGTCTTCTCACTTGAGCTCTCAGCTTCCAAATGCAGTCCAGTCCCATCAGAAGTGGAGGGGAAGGGCAGGATTTTGCCTCAAGCCTCTGGCAGCTGCAATCAAGGAGTTTGGATGGAAATATTCTTAAAATCTCCAATTGCTCTCCTTCATGAAAAATTCCTTGCCTACTTACAGTAAAGCTGGAGATATTTACAGCCAGTGACTGCTTCCATGTGCGAGACTGTGTCCATGCTTTACCTTTGTACTTAAGGTTTTACTTGACGTGTTTTCCTCAGCCTCAGAAGAGTAAGAAAGGAAAAATCTATGGACTTCAAACCTCTCAGGAGCCTCAGCTCACAAGCTGGGGAATCCTCTTCTGTGAGAGTCACTGTTTGCTGTCTCCAGTCACAGAAAATGCCTCATGACCGAAATCTTAAAAAGTGCTTATTTAAATGTTTAAACTGGTAACAGTCCTTTCACTCCCCTTTAGAGAAGTTTTAGTGTATCCTTTATTTTATTTGAACACCCTGTAGGTAAATCATCCTCATTTGCTTCCATGGCAACACCTTCTCGCTCTCCTTTTCAGTCCTTAGAGGGGCAAACCTTCCTTCCCTTTGGGCCTCCCAAAAGCTCACTGCCAGCCCTGGACACGGTTTTTACACTGTTCCTGAGCCCTCCTGATTCATTACAGCCCCACGTGGGAGCTGTTACATGCTGTTCCTGCTGCCCCTGGGCTTCAGATGCAGAACAGGGGAGAAATCCTGACTTTTTTTACAGTAAACCATTACCTGCCTTTGCTGCACAGGGTCTAACGATGCAGTGACTGCACTCAGCAACACCACAGGAGATCAGAGATGTTATCTGTCTTGCTAAAAGCAGTGATGTTAATTTTACAGCACTCTGTAATGCAGGAAAAAAGGGACAAATTTCTGGTCACATAAGTTTGCTCTGTAAGATGCCCTCCAACCCAAATGCTGAGGACAGGCTGAGACTCTTTACGCTGACCTGGGCTTGACTGTGCTTTTGGCTGGCTTATGTGGGAGGAAAGGGCAGCTCATCCCTGTGGAGCAGGTGGAAATGCAGTTAGAAATTCAAGTAATAAGAAGATTTCCCATGGGGCTTGCTCTGCACAGGTACCGTGCAGGAAATCTGTGACATGCCACAGTCCCACTGGGACTAGGACTTTAAGGGCCAGCAAGAGCTATCAACTTTATTTCCCATGCTTGCCTTATAAATCATGCCTACTTCTAAAGTTTTGGCCACCAGCAACGATCCCTAGCATTGATGTAAAGCCACTTGTCCAAGGAGCACAATTTTTTCAGAAGAAGAAAACTGCACCAAGTTTTCTCAAGTGGAAGTGACACCACTTTAATCCAACTTTTTGGTGTATGCTACAAGGGGTGGGCAAGGGCCGTTTAGTGAGATCTGAAATCCCACCCTAGACAAAGCCTCTGGCAGCAGGCAGGAAGCATGGGTGTTTCATGCCTAAAGATTAGACGCTCTGAATCACAGAATCACAGAATGGCAAGGGTTGAATATCTCCAGAGAAGGAGACTCCACAACCCCCCTGGGCAGCCTGTTCCAGTGCTCTGGATCTGCTAGACTGTAGAAGTATTTAATCTTGACTCATTACTGTGAGTGATCTGTGAATATTCTAAGGAATAAAAGCAGTGATTTAGTTTTCATTTATTTTCATAACAATATTTATCACTTATAGTAACTAGGACAGCCTCCTGAAATTTGGGAACACCTTAATGAATTCTTACCTAATTTAATGAATCACCATGGTGCCCATCTGCTAGACTGTAGAAGTATTTAATCTTGACTCATTACTGTGAGTGATCTGTGAATATTCTAAGGAATAAAAGCAGTGATTTAGTTTTCATTTATTTTCATAACAATATTTATCACTTATAGTAACTAGGACAGCCTCCTGAAATTTGGGAACACCTTAATGAATTCTTACCTAATTTAATGAATCACCATGGTGCCCATATTGCATTTCAAACACTTGGAGTGTGCTAGTCATTACTCACCTGCCTACAACTTTCAATCAACAGCTCCAGGAGGCAGCAAAATGAAAAAAAAAAAAAAATCTGTTGAAATATACTCAGAGAAAACATTTGCTACTGCTTACAGAAATTAAATGCTTATAGAAAATTGAATGATTCTGTAAATGCTTTTCAACAGGAGTAAATTTACTACCAGTTTTATTTGTAATGATTCAGTCAGCAAATAAGAGAAGTAAGCACTTGATGATAAAAAAGTACTGATATTTAGCAATACAATTTTGACATTGATGCAAAGACAGCCTTGACAGAATGGCTTGACTATTTTGCATTAAAGCAGGGGAAGATAATTGAAGACCAAGATCTCATGGGTATATGATGTAGTGATTGCATCATACATTGAAAATGGGGAACTTACTGCAAAGGTTTGTGAAAAGGACCTTGCAAGCTGAAATAGCAGATCAAAACCAGCAAAACTGCATGCTTCACAGCATAACATTACCTCAAAATCCCATATAAAATTAATGATATCCTCCCAAACTGCTCAACACCACTAAGTCCAACTGATGCTCTGTATAACAAGTCCATGCATATTAAATAAATACAATTTATTTTCTTCCTTTCTTTCTCATTCCCAGATGGAGGACAGTAAACACAGAAATAAAATCTCAGCACAAATCAGAGGCAGGTGCAGTTTCTTGTTTGATGTTCTGAATATTTTAGTTTCTTTTCTGAAGTGCTTCTTTCCTAACTCTTTCTATTCAATGTAAATGAACCCAATGAAGTTCATGTGGAAAAAGGTGTGAGTGAAGATTGCTGACGGGTATATTGTGACAGTTGGAAAGGAAGTTGGATAGTTCAGCAAGTCTTTAGTCACCTTGGGAAATGCTTTTAGTGCAGAGTGGGACTGACCATACTTACCTTTGTGGAAATTTAAGTCACGTTAACTTCTGGCAGGAGAATACACAGACGGCCCATGGCTGTATGACATGTAAGGGCAAATAGAAGAAGAAACTTCAGAACACTTAAGTAGACAGAAATTTGGTCTGTACATTCGCATCAAAACTATCAGTTTCATGCTTCTTTTCTGTCCTTTTTTCCCTATGGAAAAACCTCAGGAAATTGTACTGACTGCCCCCAAACCCATCCTTTTTCTGGACTCTGGGTGATTAAGCAGATTTTGAAGAGCCAGCCACTTACTACAGTCATGCTGTTAGGAGAGGACATTCTGAATAGCTAGAGTAAGGCCGAGCTAAATCTTCACTCTGCCCTCACAACAGAGATCAGCTGGCTCGGGCTTTTGTGCTAGACTTCACTGCTTTAGCAAAACATCACTTCGGGCTGTTTTATGACATATCTTCTTCCTTCAGCGAGGGTGTTTATATTTTAGTTACAAGAGAGTAATCTCTTTTTGCAATGTTTGTCTGCTGTAGGTTTGCTCCTTTAAGAGCAATCACCTTCAAGGGAGGGATAATTTCTTTCTTACTATTTTATAGTCACTTTCAATATTGGTTAGGTCTTTGTGATGGGTTGACCCTGGCTGGATGCCAGGTGCCCACCAGAGCCGCTCTATCACTCCCCTCTTCAGCCAGACAGGGGAGAGAAAAAATATATCAAAATGCTTGTGGGTCGAGGTAAGGACAGGGAGAGATCATTCACCAATTACCCTCATGGGCAAACCAGACTCAACTTGGTGAAATGAGTTCAATTTATTACCAGTGAAATCAGAGTAGGAGAGGATAAAACCACCCCTCGATCTTGAAACACCTTCCCCCCACCCTTTCCTTCATTCCCAGGCTTACCTTTACTCCCCTGATTTCCCAACCTCCTGCCCCCCAACCAGTGCAGGGGGACGGGGAATGGGGGTTGGGGCCAGTTCATCACACACTGTCTCTGCCGCTCCTTCCTCCTCAGGGGGAAGTCAGTTTATGAAGTGGCCATCCTTAAGGTGGGTAATGAATTTTAGCAAAGGGGTTCCCCTTAGAGCTGTTAGCATGAAATGCTAAAAAAGTATCAACAGGGATGGCATGACTGGATGTGAAATTCATTAGGGGCTCGATATGGAGCCCATGAAAGGCTCTGAATCACGTACAAATACAGTTTACAAATCCTGCCCCCCCAGTTTTGGTGTTTGTACATCTTGAGAGAAATGTTGAAAGACATTTTCCAAGGCAACATACTAAGAATATACCTATATATATACTCAGTCTTCTGACAGGTTGTCTCTTCAGACTTGGGTAAATGTGTCAATGCTTATATATATTTGAGACACACATATACCACCAATTAAGCTCTCTGTGGATGTACCAAGTCACCTCCAGGAGCAGACTAAATGGATTAGGTCCATGATACGCTGGAAATAATTCTCTCTCTCTCTGCTTCAGCAGTGCCTGTTAGCCCGAGCACTGCAACAGGCTAACGTAGCTAGAGCAGTAATTAAGAGCAGGGGTCTGCCTGCGTTCCACAGTGCAACCTGCTCCCATTACTGCTGTAAGTTCTCATCAGAATGAGCTTCAGCATCAAAGCAGGATTAAAATTCAGAAGAAATTGCACAAAATAACATACAAAATCTAACACAGATTTACTTACTAAAGAACATCCTTTCCACCAAAGCTTTTCTATAACTCTCTAGAAAACAATAGAAACTCTATTAAGCTTTGTATTACTTAGTCTGCTGAAGCAACTAGGAAACATCTTTCAGACTTTGAGGTGTTCTTAAACTAATCAGGGAATTCTCTATTCTCTTTGCTATATTGTCAGATTTTTTTTTAATTTTTTTTTTCGGATGCAATACTCCAGAAAGATGTAGAGTCTAGGCAGGTTATTACAGAATTAAAGCCATTTTCTATTTGCAGCTCTAGAGGAGCAATTCTTCATATCGTGCAGTGAAACATCCAGGAATTTAGCCCGAGAGAGGGAGAAATGTAAGTAAACGGGAGCCTGACATTTATGAGCATTCATGCACCTTTGTATTTCAATCTACGGATGCAATACTCCAGAAAGATGTAGAGTCTAGGCAGGTTATTACAGAATTAAAGCCATTTTCTATTTGCAGCTCTAGAGGAGCAATTCTTCATATCGTGCAGTGAAACATCCAGGAATTTAGCCCGAGAGAGGGAGAAATGTAAGTAAACGGGAGCCTGACATTTATGAGCATTCATGCACCTTTGTATTTCAATCTACATATGCAAAAGTTGTTCCACAACTGACTGGCTTTGCCTCTGAGCAGAGAAGGGAGCAATACTGAAAAAAATTACTAATTCAGAAGACGACCACTTAAACTCAGCTTTAAATTCATGGCTATTTTTGGAGCTGTAAGATATAATACTTCAAATGTAAATCACTGCCACTTGAACACAGCTCACGGAAACATTTCTGAGCAATTGGCTCTGTTTCTGCCTCAGAGAAGGCTGAAGGAAAAAAAGAGTCGGTTTTGATTTTCTTTGTGATTATGAGGTTTCTTACTCTGCTCATTCACCATGTAATATAGCTGAGTTTTCAATCTTTGCGAAAAGATAAAGATTTTGCAGGACCATTCTAATCCTCCATGATGTTTGACAGGCTGCTTCTTATTTACCAACTCTGTTTCGCTATTATGATTTGAAAGTATTCATTACACAGTCATAAAAATATTGATAGAATGGTTTGTAGTCTGTTACTACCTCATGTTTTTCTTTGTGCAGCGCTGGTGCTGGGAGGTATTTCCAAAGTAACGCTGCTAATTTGTCCTTTCGGTTTGAAGACCTTTGCATGACCTTAGCCTATAATCAGGGGTAAAGGGTGGGTCTGTGTATTTCCGTCACATCTTACAATAAAACACGCTGCTTCCCTTCAAAACACCCTAAGGAAAGAGTCTTATTTTCAGTCCGTAACTGTAGCAGGTGCTGGCATCAGGCTGTAACATTAAGCAGAGACAGAAAGAGCGCGGCAGACCTGCTGATACGATGCATGGGACAACCAGTCTCAAGTTGTACGCGCAGTCGATGCCTATGCTTATACATCGAGCCAGTGTGAAACAGCCGGTGTCCACAGCATCAGCCGCTTTTGGGGAGCTGGTCAAAAATGGGACGGTGCTATCCGAACTGCTGGCTTTTGTAGGGGGCCTTGATCCGTGCTGGCCCCAGAATGACGCCTGGGGCCATTGGGTACCAGCTGGCCCAGACCAGAACCACACTTAAGACCCTTCTAACAATTTGCCAGTGCGGGTGAGAAGGACTCACTGTCTGGAAAGCTCCCTGGTACTGCTTTAATTTGCAGGCAAACCCCCATAAAACTGGAAAAAAGAAAGTCTCTTACCAGTTGTGTTCCAAATCCCAAGTCTCTGTTTATTGCGGCTAATACACTCTGTAACAAAAGTACATTTCTTTGCTCTCTGGAGCAGTCACGAACAGCACATCTGACTCTGTTCCAGTGGTATTGGTACTCAAGGCTGTCTCTGACCTTGGAAAGCAGCTAAATAACAAGAATGGGAATCGGTAAGAACTGCACGATGCTGTAAGGACTGTGGGGCCAGAGTGTGCATCTCTGGAGCTGTTGTACCTCATAGTCCTTTGCTTTAATGAGCCTTTCCACTGCTCTTGTCATGCAAAGCTGCCTTAAGCTGCTTAAAATGTCCTTGTATTGGGATACCTTTTGGACTTCATCCAAATGTGCGAAAGTACAATTTCTAATTCTTAAGACTAGCAGAAGTCCAGCTTCTTGAAACTGCCAGAGCAATGTAAAATACTTTTAATGTCAGTGAGAGCCAGGCTGAATGACTTTGTTTTGCCATTAACTCGCTGAGCACAGACTCAGGCAGTATTGGATTTATTTTAAAGTCACAGAACCCTCATAAGAATCATTAAATAATTTCTTTAAATTGTGCTCTAAACAAAATATAATTTATTGTATTTCATCAAGCAATAACTGTTTCCAGGGAAATTACCTTAATGGAAATATTTCCCTTATTTCTCATTATTCATGCACTTCTCTTATTATTCACATCCTCCTGTGGATTTGCTGACACTAGCACAGTTTTACACAGCTGATATATGGATGTTTCTTTCGGGATTGATTCATCAGTTTTATCCCATGTGCTGGTTTTGGCTGGGATAGAGTTAGTTTTCTTTATCACAGCTAGTATGGGGCTGTGGTTTGGACTTGTGCTGAAAACAGTGTTGATAACCCAGGGATGCTTTTGTTATTGCTAAGCCGGGCTTACACAGAGTCAAGGCCTTTTCTGCTCCTCACCCCACCCCACCAGCGAGGAGGCTGGGGGTGCACAAGAAGCTGGGAGGGGGCACAGCTGGGACAGCTGACCCCAACTGACCACAGGGGTATCCCACCCCATATGACGTCATGCTCAGCATATAGAGCTGGCGGAAGAAGAAGGAAAGGGGGGACATCCGGAGTGACAGCATTTGTCTTCCCAAGTCACTGTTACGTGTGATGGAGCCCTGCTTTCCTGGAGATGGCTGAGCACCTGCCTGCCCATGGGAAGCAGGGAATGAATTCCTTAAGAAGAGAAGGTTGCGTGTGCAGCTTTTGCTTTCCCTGTTAAGCTGTCTTTATCTCAACGCCTGCCCATGGGAAGCAGGGAATGAATTCCTTGGTTTGCTTTGGTTGCGTGTGCAGCTTTTGCTTTCCCTGTTAGACTGTCTTTATCTCAACCCACCAGTTTTCTCACTTTTACTCTTCTGACACTTTCCCCCATCCCACTGGGGGGGGGAGTGAGCAAGCAGCTGCATGGGGCTGAGTTGCTGGTTGAAGTTAAACCACAACACCCACCTCTTAAATTGCAATGAAACAATAAAAATAAGCAGAAAGTAGCTATTGCACCTACAAATTCAAAGATGCAGCTCATTATGGAAATGATGGCAAAGAGCTGAAATAGCAAAGACCTTCCTACGTCCCAAAGCTGAGTTAACTTGGATGAGAGGATGGGATTGTATGAGTGCACTTTAACAGCTTTTCCTTGGATAAACTGTCGAATATTCACCTGTACTATCACCCTGCCCCAGAGAGTGCAATAGAAATGTTCAGTTTGATGAGGTGAAACACTGTCTGACAGGCTATGACATGGCCTCAGCATCACTTCAGGTACGTTGACCATTTCAAAGCTCTGGGCCATTTGGCCTCAGATGCAGGGGTTGTTCCTTGGTCTTGTCTTTCCTTGATGTAGACATGTCTAAAGGGGCCCCAGAGGCAGGTGGTCCTGCATCATGGACATTTCCTGGGAAGCAAGAAGAATGCTGTCCACAGTTAAATGGCACAGCTGTGTTTTAAGCATGTTTTCATTATTATTATAAAAGGAATGGCAATAATATGCTTGGCAGGTTTCTCATCTGCCATAAGAAGTGTAGTTTTAAAGGCCAGCATTAATTGGGCAGCAAGAGGCAGCATTAAAATCTCCTGTGATGGACTAATCTGGGAACTAAGACTGACCAGCAAGCTCCTAGAGGTGGCGGGGAAGCTCTCTCCTGAAGCTGACTTTCACCTTGTAGAAGGCTATAGGCTCCATATAGCCATGCAGTCATGTACAAAGCTTACATTGAAACAGAACAGTTCAGATCCAGGTTACTGTAGCATACAGTAAACAAAACCAAAGCAAAACTCTGTAGCTAAGTATGACCTAAGATGCTTCTACTATGCAGGCTGGTGGAACAGTGCTAACTGTCTGTAAGGCCATTTGGCACTTTCAAAGCTTGTCAAACTGCATTGAAAATACCCAGGCGCTTTACCATATGCAGTAAGAATCAAAAATAAAACAAACTGTGATGTCTAGCAGCCGGTGTGACACAGATAAGTAAAAACAACTGAACTAAAATTGTAACTATTGATATAAGAGACATAATAACTGCCTTAGGCCAGATGGTGACTGCCGACTGGCATAGTTTTACAAAGGTGAGTGATTTTGTGCTGGTTTATCCCAGGTGATGTGCTGATCCTGAAGCATTACTGACCGAACAGGGGTGGGGTGGCTGCAAGTCATGTAAAATCAGGAGTAACAGCAAGACATCTTGTGGTAGTGTGCAGATTCATCAGGAGTGGCAAAATGTCTTGGTTTTCTCTTTGGAGTTTCTTGATGCTTCCATGAAAGTTTGGTTTTGTCAGGATTTTCAGTGCAAACAAGACAGTTGTTTTGAGAAATGACATCTGAGCTGCCTGTTGGGGGACTCGGTAGCATTTCTGCTTCATAAGGTCCCTTTCTGTGAAGATACCTTGAGCCTTTACAAAATGGATCCCGAGTCCCAAGCCTGTTTTCACTTGTATTGATCTAAATCACAGGGAGCACAACTGAAATTAATGGAGCTACAGTGTCAGAAACTGGTACAAGATGATGTCAGCTTAGCAGCCAGCACATGGTGGGCAAAAGCAAGCAGAATAATTGCTTTCATTGAATACAGCTTCAAATGGTACTAAAAAGGCTGAGAGAGTTGGGCTTGTTCAGCCTGAAGAAGAGAAGACTGAGAGGGGACCTCATCAACACTTACAAGTATCTTAAGGATGGATGTCATGAGGACAGAGCCAGACTCTTCTCAGTGGTGCCCGTCAACAGGACAAGGGGCAATGGGCACAAACTGAAACATAAGAGATTTCAGTTGAATATGAGGAAAAACTTCTTCACTTTGAGGGTGACAGAGCACTGGAACAGGCTGCCCAGGGGAGTTGTGGAGTCTCCTTCTCTGGAGATATTCAAAGCCCGCCTGGATGATGTCCTGTGTAACCTGCTCTAGGAGAACCTGCTTTAGCAGGAGAGTTGGACTGGATGATCTCCTAAGGTCCCTTCCAACCCTTGCCATTCTGTGATTCTGTGAAGTACTGGAGCAACCCTGAGCAGCTGAAAGACAGGTGGCTGGTGATGAGAAAGGGCACAGGAGTGCCAATCCTCAGCAGGGACAAGGTGCCAGTTGCCCGCTCCCCGGGTGATTTTGCCACCTCCCTCCCTCAGGTCTCTCCTGCCTGCCCTGCCCATGAGGGTACAGCCAGCCTTTGCGCTGGCACGTGCATCTGTCACTGCAGAAATCTGCTGAGGAAAATTAGGGGGGTGTGACCTGAAGTTTGCTTCTGCACAGCGAACAAGCCGAGTTAAACCATGCCGATGGGCAAAGCAGCTGGGATGGCTCCCATCAGCGCAGCAAAGGTGAATGGCATCAGCTACTACAGTCCTACCACCCCTCGTCTTTAGGTTTCACTGCTTGCAGTTCAGAGGCCACCCCCCAGACCAGAAATGTTTCACAGCACAGTCAGATGCCTCCCCCGAGACAAGGCGGCTTCCCAGATGCTCTTGGAGCTTTCAAAGCCATTTCAGCCTGTCTGGTTCGGTTCTACACATCTTAACTCTATACATCTCTACATGGGTAGATCTGGCCTCAGTGGTCCCCTCTGTGCCTGCTCATTCCTGTTGCCTGAATGAACATTATTACTCCCTTCAACTCCTTGCTCCTGTACCAAATAGAATGCTGGAATAATTTGGGTTAATAATATTAACATGAAAAATACACTTGGTGTGTGTTATTTTTAGCCAAGATTATTTCCCTTGTATGATTCACACTGCAGCCTCACAAATTCGCAGAGTCCCTTAATTGAAAGGGCAGTAAATTACTCTGTAGTAGCAGAGATAAATGGTCAGTGATGAGAACCTCTTCAGCCAGGAGACAGGACCTGAAGAAGAATGGAAATACATCCATCATTCTGCATGTTTTTGCAACTGAAGAAGAAAAATCTCGCTCCTCTCTTCCCACTGGCGTCACTTTAGCATCAGATAATTATCCTTGACTGCTGTTCATGATAGATTGGAAAGAAAATTAAGGTTTTCACAGGCAGAATGTCTCCCACTTATAAAATTTAACATCTGGCTTTCCAGTAATTTCGTACAACTTATGTACATAGAGATATATATACCCATGCATATATAGATACAAATATATGTATATACATACATATATACGCACACGTACTCGCACACATAGAAGTCTAGCAGTAGCCAGAGATATTTTATACATATGGAATCCCCTGCTCAGTCCCATGGCATGTGAAATATTCTTGATCTTTTTCCCCTTTCAAATACCTTGAAAAGAACCACTTCTTTTGGGCAGTATTAGCACTGCAAGTCAATTCTGTATCCTTTTTTTTCTCCAGGTATTTTAGATCATCTGCTTAGAATGAGAAATTAAATGTCAGTGTAATTAACATTTTTAAAATTCAATCATCTTTGCCTCCAATTGAAGAAAATATACCAAAGAGTTTAGACATGAGGGTGAACCCAGGTAACATGAAGTAGCAAAATACCAGATTGCCCCAGTCCTCTCCCAGTTTACCGTCCTTTCCAGCTGCTTGCCTCTGATATTTTTCTCTCAGCAGTGAAGCAGTACCCATATTGCTGGTGCTGGTGTAGCCCTGCAGAAGCTTTTTGTAGTCTCAGCATCCTTGCTGCACTTGCTCAGCTTTGCTTCAGTGAATTGAATTACTACATTGATTATTCAGTACAGAAAAAAAAAAACCCAAACCCAACCCCACAGGAAGAATGGATAAAGCAAGTTATTGGCTTTTTTGGAGCAGACTGGTAGATCATGTTGCTAAAAAATATCCAATGACCTCTAATGACCCTGTAATCTGAACAACTTTTTTTCCCAGAGTGCCTTTAAATTATTAGTTTGTGCATTTTTTAACATTGTTTTACAGTTTCAGTGCTATCACCAGCTGACTTCTCATTTCCAGGTGCTCAGCTGGCTTCAGTGGGGATTGCAGCAATCGCACAGACGCAGCACTCACTGGTTCAGCTTATTACAGCCCGTTTGCGTGTCCTGTCAAAATGAGGAGTAGCATCCAACTTCTGGTCCAGAGGAGGAGAGCTTTTCCACTAGATAATGTAGCCCTCTGCCCCCAACAGCTGGAGAAACAGGGGCTATGACAGAGAGATGAACTGTTCCAATGTTACCAATTTTTGATCAATATCAGGTATGAAAGCCTGATAAATCTAAAACTAGATAAAAATCCCAGATATGTAAAGCTGGTTTTGCTCTTTCATTTGTTTGTGGGGTTTTTTTGCTGGTTTTTTTTAAGTCTGATGACAATAATAAAGTGATACTTTGGTAATATCGATATGATTTATATCTAATCTGAGTTGAACACAAGTATTCATTTTGAAGCCCACCAGAACACTGAGATATTCTAATGAGAGAAACTCATTATTCAGATTACTTCCAGCCCAGCTGGAATTGCTGAATCAAGACTAATTTAAACTAACCCACATACCGATTTTTTTTTTTTTTTTTTTGAAGAGTAAGACTATCGGTAGCCACTGTTACCTGCAGTTAGACGTTTACCAGAGAAGAGAACTATATGCACAAAGGTATATGACACAATTTGACACTGGTGAGTGATTTTATTTTGAATGCACAGCTAAGTGCATGATAAGCTGTTGTGGTTCAAAGGAAATGGATTCTGCTTACACAAGGCCTGTTATGGCACAGATACAGTGAGCCACGTAGCTAAAGGACAAATTCTAAATAAAATGCTGGTACATATTCATCATATCAGACTAGGCAGGGTGAACAGCTTCTAGGGGAGATAATAGTGTTTGTTTTATTCCTAGTCATCTGTACCACTGATGACAACATTCTGCAGTATTATTTTAGATAAGTGACAGCAAGTATCTGTTGGCAAGCTGGCTGTTAAAGAGTTTGCTGCCTTTAGACATTTGCTGTGAAAGGTGGGTTTGACTTTTCTTCCTTTGAAATGTATTATATCATACAAAGTCTGCGGAGTAGGACATATGTTACAATTTAAAACCATTGGTGAGATACTGATCGAGGAAAGAGGTTGTATTTTAAATTAGTAGCTGTAGTTTCAGTTTATTCTGGGCACACGGAATGTTGATGTTAAAGCTGTAATTATTTCATTCATGAGAGGATCCAAAGTCACAAATGTCTAAATGCTTCATCATTTAAAACAAGCAGCTCATCTCTCTATAAATTGCTTGTAAATTGAAAAAAAAAAACCCAAACACCCACCCACCCACCAGTGTCTGACAGACAAAAGGATTATACAAATAGGGGAAGATGATGAAATTGAAAGAGCAAGATTTCTCATCAAGGTCCTTGGGATTGCCTTTCTGGATCTGACAAATGGACTGTTTAGGTCTGCATAAGTGGACTGGTAGGTCTGAATACTTCATAGTCACAATATATTCAGCAGTAATGCCGAATGCTTTGGAGAAGCACATCTGCTACTGACAGTGGCCAGCTAGTCTGTAAGGGAAGGTTTTTCTTCAGGCAGTTAGCACTTGCCATATGTCCTCAAGCATGAAGAAAAATGTCCTCCATAAAAGTGTCCTCAAAGGCAATCGCAGGTGTTCTCATTATGTGGAACTGACTCTTCAGTGAATTGCTGGATTCTTGTTCTCAGCCATCTCCTGTGGCAGTGAATTTCATGTGCTGTGTGCTATGTGAGAAGTATTTCCTTTTAGCCTTTCCATTTAATTTAATGTCGCCTTGTTCATGTCTTCTGAGAAAGGGCAAATGACAGTCCTTTGAATTACCTTCTCTAGATCATTCATTACAATAGGCAGAGGTGGTAGAGCTTCCTATTATTAAGTTTGCTTGGTATTTCCTATTACGATACTCTGTTCTCACTTGCTTCTAACTTTGTCAGACATGAATGCTTCAGGCTGAAAATGTCACTGCTACATGCTTGCCTTGAGCTGGATTTATTTTTATTTTTTTTTTAAGGTTTCAGGCAAAGCAGATTAGCCACTTCTGAGAATGAAGAAAACACATGATTTCATTTTGAGAGAAACATAAGCCCAGGCCCTCTGGCTCAGGATCTTGCGACCTGTGGGCTTTCCATCAGAAATGTACCTATTGCCATGGTGGGGAAATCTGTGCAGATCTGGCTATGACCTCACTCTGAGGAATTCCCACTTTCTCCACCTTCAGTAAAGGCCTGGATGCTTAAGGGGTTCTTCTCCTTTGAACATCCACCCTGTGATGGCTGCTCTGTGAAGCCAGGGCTCCCCGTTCAGCCTGGGCAGAAGCAGGGATGGGAAATGTCAGTGTGGGGACACTGAGGCTGGAAGGGGGAGAAACTGAGGTCAGAGAGAAACTGGGCCTAACTGGGTGAGGAGACTGGGCACTGGGAGGAATCAGA
Source organism: Egretta garzetta (assembly GCF_000687185.1). Taxonomy (NCBI): domain Eukaryota; kingdom Metazoa; phylum Chordata; class Aves; order Pelecaniformes; family Ardeidae; genus Egretta; species Egretta garzetta. Next base: position 962,363 of record NW_009259855.1, read on the forward strand.
CTCCTGAGGAGAGGGAGAGGGCTGAAGATCTCAGTTGCACCCACCTCATGCTTCTGACTGGCAGATGAGGGACGATGGCCAAGCTGTCCCAACACGACCATGGTGACCCACAGAGGGCAGGAGCTGGTCCAGGAGCTGCAGTTGAGTTGCCTGCAGGTAATCCAACCCCAGCACCCAATTGCAATGGAAACAATACTGCATGAACAAACTGTTGTTTTGGCCAAATGTCACCTCCTCTGCCAAAACACAGAGCTGAACTTAAGGGATAAATATTGGATATGTAGTAGAGGAGACAGCTCCTTGTAAGATCTCTCTCTGCACCATTTAATAAAGAGAGGAGGAGTTGCAGGAGCCTGCAGGAGGAAAAAGGATGGTGTTGAGGTTAAGTGCTGCTGTGGACGATCAGCTACAATCATTGCCTCTGCCACTGTGCTCCTGTGCAAGACCAGGCAAGGCCCATGGTCAAAAATGTTATGTTCCTCATTTTCTGTGGTATGTGATTTGAGACCCTGGGATCTGGTCTATCAAAGCACGGAACACTCAGAGCTGTTGCTTGAGTTAAAATGTGTTATGTAATGCTCTGAAAAAATAAGGTCCGAAGTATCTCTAATGGGTCGCTCAAAATTAATGCATATTTTTTTTTACTCTAATAGCTGTGTCTCAGTTCCCTCTCTGCAAAATGTATCCCTACTCATTTGCTAGGTATGTAACAAAAATACAAGTCATTAACAGATCTAGCATCAATAGGCATCATGGGAAGAAATTAACAATTCTGCCTCCAGTGTGTGGTTGCAGCAGCCTGCAGGAGGTAAAACATGGAGCCAAAACAGTGAGAAAGGAGAGAAAAACACCACAATAAAAAGCTACTAAATCTGTACTCAAAAAAGCTAAGATGCCCAGCAAAAAAACCCCAGTATCATGTAATTACCCAAGGTGGGTATGCCTACACTGGGATATGTACTGTAAAAGCAGTCAAGCAAATGCATCCCTGAGCTCATTTTCTAGCAGTTAACTCAGCTACCCAAAGCAGCCCAGTCAGAGCCCCAGACACCTCAGGGAGGGCCGCAGAGCCTCAGTGGGTAGCTGCGGAAATACGTGATGGTACATTTTGGCAGTGATGTCTGGTGGCTCCTGACTCCTCCAGTCACAGTGGCACATTTACCCTCGAGACATGTCCAGGTCTCCAGGGGCATGAGGTCTGAACAACCTTGCCCACTCCTGCGACAGGATGACTTGTAAACACCGCACATGATAGATTAAGGTATGCGAGTGCTAGGAACTCAAAATGTACCCGATGCCAAGCCATCAAAATTTGTTTCTCACCTAAAATGGGATGGATGGGGTCCTCTTGTTGAATGGATGTAAAGTTTGACTGCCTCTGGGCAGTAGAGAGAGAGGCAATGGGATGAAATTTGTCTGACCTACTTTAGATGCCTGCTTCTCTCCATTGATTGCAAAGGAAGGCCAGGCACTGAGCTTGGGTCAAGGAAGCTAAAGAAGCTGCACGCATCTGAAGTTAAGTGAGATGAAACTTCCCATGGAAGACATTGCATTTCCTCCCTTTAACAGGCACGGTGAACAAGAAACACACGTACTACCCTACATTATACAGGGAGTGAGTATACTCCTTACTGTACCCGCCGAGCCCAGGTGGCAGAGCTAGAAGCAGAAAAGACTCCCTACAACTTGGTGGGCAGGTGTATTGTTTTTAAGCTGAGTCAGGCTCAGGAAACACAGGAAAATAGTTCTGGACGGTCCCTATGCAAGGAGCGTGAGAAAAGAAACTACTCTGTCTACACTGGGTTATAGACTAATTTGGGTTATAAGACACCTGTGGCCCCACCTGTATTCCATTTGCATTGCTGTATCTCAAGATAATGTGTCACATTTTATAACCGATCATACAACAAAGTCCGTGTTATTCAGCATTTCATCATGATTTTCAGGCACAAAAGATGTTTCTTAGCTCGATGAAGAAGTATTTGGAGTGGCTTAACGCAGACTAAATAGTTGTTATAACGGGAAGAAAATCAGGAAGTGAATAATAATTCTGCTTGTCTGTTCATGAATAAAATGATATATTAAAAATAATGCCATGCTTGAAAGATAATTTAAGAGCGTATTCATTTTGGTGGTGTGAATGATGCAAGTCCAGAAAACCCTTTCTAAACCTATTTCTAGTAAATAAAACCTAGCAAATAAAACCTATTTTTAGCAAATAAACCTATTTCTAATTTGAAAAACATATTTTCTGTACCATTTAAGACAGCAGTAGGAGCACAATAGAAACATGAATTTGAATGAAAAACTTCCAGAGTGTCAATTCGGAGGTGCTAAATGACAATAAGAAGAGTTGTAAAGAATCTCCTATCCATATATGAACGCGGCAAAGTGCTATTATAGCTGAATCAATGTTCTCTTGAAGTGGAAGGGGCAATTTGTGTCCTTAATACTAAGAACATCTTTAAGAGCTACAACTCCTACCACTAGCGATGCACTAGCATTCTGTGAAACGTTTCCAGTCGGCACGGCAGACAAAGGCTGAACGGGACGTTGTTAGGGTTAACAGGCTACAAAGAAGTGGGTAAGTTTTTTAACCTGTGAGACATTTACAGGAACAGGGCTCTCAGACCTGAGTGTCTTATCTGGGCTATAGACCATAAAAGGTGAAAGCAGGGCAAGCATAAGAGGAGGCTGGGAAATCTCTACATGTGCTTTTAGCAAGTAAGAAGACCCTTGGGATAAAACAACATCAATGCGTAGAAATATAGACAACAAAGAGGTGGAAAGTACTAAAATTTTAAAAGCACTTGAGTCAAGGAAGTGATGGCGTTAGCAACAACTCTTTAGCTGGTAAAACAAGTCAGCGTAGAGACAAACTGAAATGTGTCTTGTAAATTAATGCAAGAACCCTGAGAAAAAAAGGGACAGAACCCTAATTTCTAATGCAAATGATGAAGAAAGGTTTTACGGGATGAAAAGAACTAAAAGGAGCCCGGTGCAGTGGGACCGAATGCATCAATCAAGTGATCAAATGACCAAGATACGCATTTTGGGCTTTCCAAGAGATAAGAATACGGACTGTGTGGTATGGGCAGATAATTCCATTGCACGATCCCCACCAGGTAGCCTCAGCAGGCTCCTGGATCACATACGGTACACAGTCACATGCAATACTCCTCAGTGCAGGCTCTTATACTAATGCAGACATAAAACTTGGTCCTTACCCCAAAGCCTATGAAAGGAAGGTAATGTATGCATATGGGATATTAGGAGCTGATAATAAAGTTTGCTACATTGTTTAAGAGACATTATGTCTCAGGAAAGGAAAAAGGAATGCAGTAGGCAAACTGAGAGTCATTGTACTTGGGAGAGAGATAGGAAAGGAGACTGAAGGGCTCAAAAATACTGAAGTGAAAGAATAAACTACCATGTTTATGAATGCAATCCAAAGGAAAAATAATAAAATCACTTCCCAAATTCTCCTGTGTACCCAGTACACATCTGCCATCAGCATCCTCTGTGGAGTGATCAGCTCAAGCAAAGCAGCTCTTTAAAGTCCTTTGGGCACCCATGGGTACTAGCTGAGCTCTGTTGCTCTTCAGGACAGACGAATGTCGGTACTGGATGAATCTAACCCTTCCTTCTCCCTGTAGCAGCTTTGATGCCTATGTGAAATTAAAGTGAGACATTAAAAGAACTGTCTGTTCTATCCAACACTGCAGCAATACTACATTTAAATACATGCTCCTGACTTTGTAAAATGTGAGTATATTAACACAAAAAGGCAACCGGCACCGACTATTTAATATTCCCTCACTTGCTATGTTCTTCATTTTTGAAGTGTAGCAGTGAAGCAAGGCACGTGCAAGGAAAAACAATCAGACTTTAGCCTTACTACAAGTAAAGCGTAGAATTATGTTTACTTTGGTACAGTGAATTAGGCTGGGGAATAAATCCAAACTGTTACAGATTATGAATTTAGAAATGGTTTTTTATATATATATATATTCACACACCCACAGAGTCTTGTATCACTTGAATATTCGTAAGGCTCAAGATTGACAAACAGTGAAAAGCAAAAGTATCTTGGGAATTTTTTCGGTATGAAGAGAAGGACTGATGTTACACATGCAGAATGGTGATTAAAATGTAGAATTGAAAGGAAAAAAGTCACAGCAACCAATGTGTATAGTTTAACAGCAATATAATGCACCAATAAGCAAAAGACCCCAATGTATTGTGAGAGATGTAACTAAATACATTAAAGGAAATGGCTGAAAGTATGATTGTGTGATAACTCACAAGGAAAAGTGGTGCTTATGAGCAGAAGAAATAGCTTCTCCGTCTCAAGGAGGTGATCAACCAGAACTTGCGCAGACCAAACCAAAACTGACACTGTTAAAAATATTTGCCTAGATAACAAAATGCATAACTATATCATTTAACATTTATCTTTGCTTTGTAGGTTGACTTTATTACTTATAATAAAATGTCATGTTTCATAAATCTCAGAGTCTGTTTGCAGTTCTGCTTTTTATCCTGTATTCTCTCTCCTTTTGAACAAAGCCTTTGAACAAATTGAAGAAGGGCTATCAGTCAGGGGAAGGGAGGACTCTTCTAATCTGGTAACCTTAATTAGCATCTAATTCATTGAATAAAACAGGCAACAAATTCACAACTGTATATGCAACACATAAACATTAGGCATTAGCAAATTTCCAATTGTTGCCTTAATATTTTGCATTTAGAACTGTAAATATTTATCTCAATGGAGGCCATCTATTTTACACTAACAAAAAAGACAGTTACCAAAGGGATCACTTTTCAGGTTATGGTCCTCAGGTGAGTGTTATGTTGTGATTTGTGACAGCAGCTAAGTGTATTAAAGGTATGAAAGGGACTGGAAAGAGAACGATATAAGGGCATCAGCAGGGCCAATGGGTGCTTTCCATGCAGGAGGCTGGCCTCCTTCCCAGGGAGATAAATCACAGTCAGCTGGCAGCTTGGGGCTTGTAAAAAATCTCTAATTGCTGCTTGATCAGCTGCAATAGGGGAGACAAATCCAGCTCTCAGCATCTTAACGATGACAAGATTTCCACGGGCAGCAAATCATGTCATCCTGCTCTGGAGTCAGTTCCACTGCATTGGAAAGGTGCTGCAAGAACAGTCCCTCAAATCTAATGGGAAGCTCTGTCAGATTTATATCTAGGTCCCTGAAATGATGCTCTTCCCTAGGTGAGGAAGTCCATTGTCAAGGAATAAATCACAAAAGTGTTTAATGCTATCTCATAATGAAACACTTAATTCAACTCTGAACTACTCAGCTTCAGCTTAATAGGACAAAATATAAGAAAAGGTTATGACAGAGGATTAAATAAACATATTCTCTTTTCCTACTGCAGCTGGAAGGATGATTCATAGCGGGAATGAAGCAGTGGTGTGAACTGACACCAGTGATACTGGGCATGTGTCTTTGCTTTTCTCATTCCTGAAGATAGACCCAGCTGAGACTTGCCAAGCTCTCCAGTTCTGACTTAATGACCATCTTTTAATATCACAGGACTTTCAGGAATATTTTAAATTCTAGTTTGGAATAAACAACTTTGAAATATCAAATGATTAATATTAAGAGTAAAATTTTTTCCACTCATTCAATTACATTTGGTTCCAAATAAGAGCACTGCTAACATCAAGTGCTTTTAAGTGGTGAGTTAATTTCCTCCAGATCAGGAGGCTTTTAAAAACAAATTTAGTCTTCTTTCTGTCCTGCTCTCTAGCATCCTTCAAACACACTCAATGTTTCAGGCCTTTTCCAACAGCTACGAATCTTGAAATCTTTTTTGGTACTTGTAAGGGACTAGAAGCTTGTCTCAACATTGGTGGCAGGCAAGCTTAACCACCAAAGCCTAATCACCACGGCAACTGAGTGGGGCAGTTTCAGCCCATTGGGTCCCACCCCACAGGAATGTGTGGCCTGTTGTCTTGGAATACACATCCTCTGCGCATGCGCCCGGGCCCAGAGTTAACTGACATGGGGAGGGGGCTCGGACCCCCTAGAACTTTCGAGCATACTGTACTGGGCATGCGCCCCACTGCCGAGTGGGAGGCGTGGGTATGCAAAAGAGTCATCAACTATG
>NW_009259855.1:969158-980862 GCF_000687185.1 Egretta garzetta
ATCTGAGGTCGGTTGGAAAGCAAGGGGGTTTAACCTCTGCCAAATTGTTCAACCCAATAGTGGATCGTGACAGTACTGAAAGCTGAAATTCTCACACGGGAACTGGTGGCTGAGAGCTGGGTATCTGAGAGGAACATCTTGTCTCACACAGTCAACTTAAGATAAAATCATAAACTGAAAGTATCACATGCCCAGCTCTTGAACTTCTTGTTCTCTAAAGATTTAGGTCCACCTCAATCTCTGGAGCTCTTGGGCTGTGTTTATTCTAGTAAAGTATATACATACATTAAAAAAAAATCATCAAAGTAAAGTAATATCTAGTAAAGTAACTATCAACCCCCTGACCATTTATAAGTTGTAAGAGCAGTTTCTGTTGTGCTTTTGCCCTGACAATTCCCAGGCATGGTTTGGGAGTTAGGACAAGCTGTTCCCAAAAAGCAGTTGTGATGTGGCCACCTTGTCTGAAAGGGGGAAAGAATTTTTGTAGTTTTGTGCCACTTGGCCTAAATGCCAGAAGATGGTCCCAGGAACATTTTACTTATGATTACAGAGGCAATCTCAAATTTGAATGGCAGAAGAGTAGTTCCTATACTTCCTTGTGACCTTGAAGTAGTTTAGCTGTCATGTTTCATCAGTTACAAATGGGTTTTACCTTCATGTTTTTGTCTTCTTAAAGAAAGATGTCTGGGACTGGCCTCCCATGTAGAGTGCAAACCAGCAGATTTTACTTCCCCTGGGCTGTTCCCGTGGCCTCCTCCAACTTTTGCCACTTCCTCAGCACTGGCTCTGGGCCACTGGCAGTAGCATTACTTGCTGCAGGGGTTGCCCATCACCGTGTCAGTACAAGAAATGAGGAGAAATACAGTATGAAGTCAATCGCGCAGCTGATACGCTCACACCGTAGCCCAGGTGCGCTCCTTGGCCCAGACTCTATCACAGCTTCCTGGGGTGAGGTTTCACATTCCTGAAGTAGTCTGAAGGTGATGCAGATGCCTACCTGCTGCTTTGACAACATCTATTTCTATCATGCCCTAACTGTTTTTTAATTCCTCTGTGAAAGTAAGTTTTAACTAAACCAGGGGTTTAACTGACCATCACTGGTGTTATCATTCCTGCAGTTTATCTGGGACTTATTTGGATATTTTATGAATCCTCCAGCTTATGTCACCACAAAATGCCCTCAGTAACTGATGGGTCCATATGTGTGTCCAGATGTAGACATTCCTTATCACTGCTTGTGACAGCTCGTTGTCCATCCCTGCCTTATAGCTTTTTGGATTGTCCTCTGGCTTTATTCTTGGCTCTCCTGGGATTAAAAATACTTCAATAAAGAACAAGGTAGCTCATAACATGATGTCCTTAATATTTAGTGGTCTTTCTGAAGCCTCTTATTTTTGTGTGAGAGAGAAAAAAAATGACCAAGGAGAAATCCAGGAGAATGGGCATGAGAATGGGAAATGACAAGAGAATGGGAGCAACTCTTTTTCAAAGAGAAGGAAGAGAGGCCATAGGGAAGGCGTGAAGAACACCAAGGGAAAAAAGCAAACAAGAAGCAACGGAATGAACCGGGAATAGGAGAGAAGAGTCAGGATTATATAAGCGAAACTGGAGAATAAAAGGTGTCAACAGTTTTCGGGGTGAATGTTTGATATGCAGCTCTGCTGCCTGTGCTGCTCTGCTCCTGCCGGCACCTCCTCTGATGCCCAGGAGGCAGCTTGTTTCAGTGGCCTTTGCTGAGGAGCCTCATCCACAAACACCACCCCCTGAATACTTCCAGCACATTCCCTGCACAGGCAGGTGTTCATCATGACCACGGTAATCTCAGCACGGTACTACGGAGAAACTTTAGTTCTTAGTGTGCCTTAAAAATAAATTTGGTTTTTTTATTAAATTCTTCCTTTATATTTTATATTTATTAAAATGAAAGCTGGGGACTTGTGTCCATTATTATGTGCTTAATTTCTAGATTGCATTTATCCAATTATTGCTTTTTTTCTTTGAAAGATCATACACGATTTTAAATTTTTTTTTGTCAGTGTTTGTTTTCAGAGTTTACTAAGTGATGGATAGCAGCTTCTTATGAAAACTGGGTGATAAATGACACCGTGCATAAGTGAAAGATGAACTGACAAATCTCGGAATGATAGTGGTTCTCTTTAATGTCTTTGCCACAGCCTGCTTGCACATCCTTCTTCTCTGAACACAGCTTGGGATCAGGCTATCTGTTTTTCTTTTCAAGTTGAAACCAGAGATCCATTGAGATGATACATATTCTACTTACATGAAAAAGCATTTGTGATTATGATGCATTCAGCTGCGATCTGTTTCTGCAACACCAAGACTATTCTCTCTTCCAGGAAGACTAATTTGAAAGTTAAATAGCAATAAAGTGAAAATGTGATGCAGTCTGGGAACGGTAATAGGGTTCTTTCGTGTGCCTTTCAAAAAATAGATATTCAAACTTGGGGAAACAACGCCATTTAAAGTAATCTTTCTATGATGACTAGAAGGGAATTACAGAAGAAATTCAGTAGTTTGACAATCAAGGCTCAACTGGGTTCATTTCAAAGCTCAGGAGGATTATTTGCTAAGTGGAGGACAGATTTGGTGTGGCACTTGCAAAACAGGAGAGCGCAAGGGGACATTTCTGCCATTTGTATTTCTTTCTCACTATCCTGCCATGTGGCACCATGGGCACCAACTTCATCAGCAAAGGCAGGCTTGGGAGCATCTGGCCTCATGCCAGGTGTTAGGGATGGCTCTGGAAAGCAGAGACCTGCTTGCCTTCTGGAGGACAGGACACAAAGCAGTGTGGGGCACCCTGAACAGTTTTGAGCCTGCTGGCTCAAAAGGTCTGGATCCCATGGATTTGGAAAACCCTTGGGTGAAGCTGGCTCCTAGGTGTCTCTGCTATTGCAGGCAGGCAGGGGCAGCTGGCGGGGATTTGGGGTTTAACTGAACCACCCTATCCATGACCGGTGGACAGACAGAGGCAAGCTTGCTGCTGAGCTGCCTCTACTGAGGTTTAACAAGGCCAAATGCCAGGTCCTCCACTTGGGTCACAAAAACCCCATGCAACACTACAGGCTTGGGGAAGAGTGGCTGGAAAGCTGCTTGGCAGAAAAGGACCTGGGGGTGTTGGTTGACAGCCGGCTGAATATGAGCCAGCAGTGTGCCCAGGTGGCAAGAAGGCCAATAGCACCCTGGCTTGTATCAGGAATAGTGTGGCCAGCAGGAGTATAATTCTATGACTTCATTATTCTGCTGGGTCTGGCTGGGCTGGAGTTAGCTTTCTCCATAGCAGCCCCTACAGTGCTGTGCTTTGTATTGGTAGCTAGGGTGGTCCTGATAACACACCTGTGCTTTAGCTACTGTGGAGCAGTGCTCATGCAGCATCAAGGCTGCCTCTCCAACCCCTCTCACCCTCAAAGGACAGCAGGCTGGAGATAGGCAAGATGCTGGGAAGGGACACAGCCAGGACAACTGACCCGACCAGCCAAAGGGATAATCTAGACCATGTGACATTGTGCTCAACAATAACAGATCAACAGATCTCATCCATTACATTCAGGTTTCCTTCAACGAGAAGTTAAGGCAAACACAGAGGAAATACACTATTCACACTTTTATGCCCCACGTGTTCCAAGCAGAGCTGTTAGAGCTACTACACAAAATAAATCAGTGCATCTGGAAAGGAAAAATAGCCTTTATCTGTTGTTTTAGGAGATGTCTAGGATACGTTGTCTAAGCAAGTAGCTAGTGACTACCAGGTCCATATACCTTATCCTAAAGATCCTTCTTTTGTCACAGGTATCCCTTGAGAAGACAGAGATTAGCACAAAAGGTCTGCAAAAACAAGTTCTGGAAGATATCAGTAATGCCCCTTCGAGCCATTGTTTTTTTCTGGACCATTGGAGCTCAAATAATCAGGCCCTAATATATGACAGTGGATCACGACATACATTTTACCTTCAATTTCATGATCAATATGTGTGATGGTAAGATTAGAGTCGGTGGACTTCAACAAAGCATTAAACATTAATAAAAGGTTTTACTAAATACTGAAAGGGAGGATTAAGGATTTCACCTGTACTAACCATTGAACTGGCAAAACCATCACCCACCACCCTTTCCATGGTAAGAAAAGTCCCTTGGGGATCTTCTCGTACAGAAGAGAAGGTGAATAAAACCAGCAATGGCCACAGGGAAAATGTCACCAAAGAATTGTGGAGGGTGCTTTTCTTTTGATGTGGTGTAAGTAAAGCAAGGATCACTGCACAGAGCAAAAAGTATAGTCTGAACCAGTCCCAGTCTTCTTGCTACCATCCAGTTGGGTCACAAGCTGCCACCAGCAGCAAAGTCTGTTTTGGATTCTCTGAAGGTTTGACCCAGTGGTCTATGAGTGGTATTAATTGGTTGAGAAAACATCTGGTGAAGCTGGCCATCTAGAGAAACTTGTTTCCTTGTGCAAGCCAGAATTTGGGCTGTCAGAAGCTTTTCTGAGTATATCTCAGGCTCCTCGGAAAAAGGTTTAACCTTATTTTTCCTCATTCTCAATGAATGAGAAGAGGTGATTGGTTTTGCAATGTGGTCACAGTATCCCATCCAAATGGGCTAGCAGTGGTCCATTTAGTCCAGCATATGAAGATAGATGCAGGAACAGTGTATCTTACTTATTCTTATTAAAGAAACGACTGCTAGGAAGAAAGGAAGTAAAGGTAGAAACCAGGAACCATTGTGGAGGGATCAGGAAAGGAGGAGAGTATATTGGCAGTCCAGAGCAGGGCTCCCCAGCAGGGGGGAGCTCTATTAGAGCCCTGAGATACCATCCCAGCATGGGGATGCTCTTGGAAGAGAAAAGCAAAAAGGCAGGGTTAAAGGATTGTTATTCTGTGAGCATTTTGTAGCTGCAGCCCCAGTCTGGGCTTTTATTTGAGAGTGTCACTTGTAGCTGCAGCACTCGGGAAACCTGCTGTGTGGGAAAGGTCTAATTAACACTGAGTCACCCGTCCCTTGCTCGCCGCTGTCCCACCGGTGCAGGGAGCGGGTGACAATAAACAGCTCAGCGTAGGTGGCTCTCTTTTATTAGCTAACTTGGAGGCGATTGAAAGGAAGAGGGGAAAAAAAAGAAAGAGTGCCCAAGAGAATTAAGCCAAAACCATTGACTGAATATGGGTTTGGAAAATGGCAGTGCTGCAGTAGCCAAGAGAGCAAATACCGGTTCATTCCAATACCGGAGAAGTGCAGACAAACTCTCACTGTTCCTTCTCAGCTGAGTCACTGCTTTCATTGCTGGGTGTTCAGTGAATCATTCCTCTCATTTTCCACTTTGTTATAATTTGGGGTTATGTTTTCAACCCTTTTTTAACCAGTGTAGAGGAACGCTGAGCTGGTCTGTTTGTAGAAATGATACCCCCAACCCAACACTCCCACGGGAACCATGTCAGAGATGTGTCTGGGGAAATGTGGGAGTGTGGACTGGTGAGGGTAGAAGCAAAGAGCATCTGGTTAGAAGCACTGCACAGGTATGGAGAAGGCACCTGCAGGGAGAGAAAGGCCAAGACTATGTTCACTATGTGGTCTAGAGCAGTGGAGCCATTCTGGGGCAAATGTCCTGATTGTGACCACTTATGGTGTGAGTTGGTTCAGTCCTCAAAGTGATTTTGGTCCACACGAACTAGATTGGTGCCTCTGCTCCAGGCAGGCATCAGCTGAGCTCCAGTCCCTAATGGGAACACAAGAGTCTCAATCACAGACTGGTCCCCACTCTCACCCACATGTGGGGTGGGGATCAGAGCCTTTGGGTTTATGTCAAAGTAGATCCATCAGACTGGTGATGGAGTTGGTGTCAGGGCCTCAGCACCAATGTCTGAATTCGTGGATTCGCTGCTATTGCCCTGAGCTACTTGTTAATAGGCAAAAATCTTAAATTTTACCTTAAAAAACGTAAATATCATTTGATTGTAGAAAGTAGGTATTACTATCACAAACGAGTGCCAGAAAACCCAGCAGATGTCAAGTTTCTATTTCCCTCCTGTTGTTTTTTTGGGAGTCTGAGAAATGTAAGGAAGAGGAAAAAGGCAGTGACCACAAGCAGTAAGTGCCATATATCTAACCTGACCCGGTGGGGCACACCTGCAGCCTAGTGCTCAGCTTCAAAGTGTGTGCAGAAAAGAAGAGGTTCTTGGTTTGCTTGTCCTACCTAGAATCAGGAGTTTTTCTAATGGGACCCATCAGGTAATAACAATTATTTCAGTCGAGTTGTGCCTCATTTCTACTGCTTTGGAGAACAGAATAGGGCTAATTAATTAAAAGAGTTTGGGTCATGATCAAGCCAAAGGACATACAATTCACTGATTAAATTGACTCAAGACACAGCTGTTCAATGTGCTAAAATAATAGCATGAACCTCAGGGCTGTTTTTAAGAACTGCTATAATTTCCTTAACTGCACAAGCTTCAGTAAAGTGCTCTTCATGCTCTTTCTGTGAAAGTAGCGTTACCTTCAGCTTACCTGAAAGAAATGATCTCACTTCAAGCCAACTTGAATGCTGAGTACCCATACAAATTATAGCCCTGAAGGAGCTATCACGAGGTACTTTTAAAAGGTTTTCTTTGGTTACCTGTTTTCTGGTAAAACAGAGAAGAGTGTAACTCTTCAATATTCAAGTTATACTATTTGCATTTTAGTAATTTCAGAATCTCACTAAGAGGAAATATTCTCATAAACCAAATACTATCTCTACTATCTCAGGTGTCAGTGTAGCAGCATAACAATTAATTATTTGCAATGATTAAGCTGAATGTTGACTGTCAAATTAATTTCATAATAAAATAGTCCTGTTCTGTGCATTTAACACTGTATTTCTGACAGAAAATTATGTGAAAGAGTAGCTCATAGATATTTTCTTATGTTATGAAATTAAGAGCTTCTAAATGAACTCATGTCACAAGTAATTAGTCTGCTAGAAGTTTTGTTCTCTACCTTGAAAGAGTTCTTATCTGAATTTTTATAGTGTTGCTGGGCTGGAAAGATAGCATTTTCAGTTTAGCAGCTAAGTAATATGAATGAACATATCTTCAAAAATCAATCCATACAACCCATATCACGCTCAACGGCTCACCTCAGATAGAACACCTGCCAAAGGTTAGAGAAATACAACAAAGATGAGCAAAGTTACAGATCAGCTTTCATATGAGGAGCAACCAATTTAGGAGACTTCCATGTCCAAAAGAGGCAACTGAAGTGGATGCAGCAGTTTTTATGAAATCATGAAGCAAGATTGTGACTAGGCAGTGACTGTATGCTGTTCCCTAGTGTAAAAAGAAAGGCATCAAACTTAGTGGGATGCTGATTCAGAATAAGCAAAAGAAAATTCTCCTTCACACATTGCATAATTAAACTACCACGCTCATTGCCTTATGATGTTGTAGATGCTAAATGTTTAAATGGATTGAAAACACAGTGAGACAAATAAATGGAAGAAAAATCCATTAAGGGCTGTTAAATACAAAAACACTGTTTAAGGTTTAGGAGTCTCTGAACCACAAACTGCTGGAGACTAAACACATCAGGGAAGTATTGCTAAGTGCTTGGCCTGTCCTGACAGTCTTTTGTAAGCATGCACGTTTAGCCACTGTCAGAGACAGGATTTGGAGGTAGTTCAACCTTTGGTCAGCCCAGCTATTCTCAGATTTTATAGTCTGTTAGAGTCAGGATCTCTTACTCGCACTACCTGCATATCAGTAACATCTGACACTGTAGGTCTTAGCTTTTGCCACTGAGGAGCTCCTGGTCTTTGATTCAGGCTGATACAGCTAGAAAATGTGATGAAGGAGTAGAACACTGCACCTCGCAAAATGACCCAGCAATTCAAAATATATTGAGGATCTCTATGGGTCTTAAGTGTTGCTGAGTGTGAGCTATTTCAGGGAGGAGCGGGGGAGTGGGAGGGCAAAGGGAGGGAGTTTGAAGCTGCAATGAGAAAGAAGCTTTCTTGTTGCTCCTACTACATAGCTTAGAGATTCAAATGGGCTTTGAGATGAATCATGTAAAGGAGGCTGCAACTATCTATGCTAGAAAATCACTATATTTCTAGCCTAGATTTTTGGTTAAGTGGGCACTAGAGCACTGCACCGTGCTGTTCACTTGGTCTCTCCAACAAGAGCAAGCTCTTTAACAGCCATAATTCCTTGAAACTTTATTAGATTCAAAACTTTAATTCCTAAGTTGCCCCTTTCACATGCCAGTGAAGCCATAATGTATATTTTATGTCTTAATACATGAAGTTAAACAAGTTATCAACATATAGCCTATCCTTGTCCTGTGGTCAACCATCCTCTCCAAAGTCTTAAAAGAGAGACAGCTCTTTAAAAAACATTACATATATGGAACAGATTTTTTAAATTGTCTACTCAGCAGGTTTTGTTTTTCTCCATCTGTACATTCAGAGGCACTTTAGAGAGGAAGCATTAATACTGTCTGTTTACTAAGGACATGACAGGGTGGCACAGCAGATAAGCTGACTGCCCCCAGGGCTTCCCAACATGCTCAAGGCTTGCACCCCTCATGTCCTGCAAAATCTGTCAGACCCCACGAATCACTTCTGGCATATGCCTGGGCGTGAGCATCCAGCTCAAGGTTTTTCACTGCAAGACATCCCAGTGATGCTGCTCTGCCCAAGAAGTTTAGGACTGTTTATTCACATCTGAAGTCACGCTACTTCAGCATAGCCAAAGATGAAAGCTGATCTTGATGGAGTGCCCTATGCCTGGTACAAAATGACAGCCCCCAAGGGAAAGGCATACATGGGACCTTAACATCATTTTCAACACAGCAAGCTACAATTTCCCATGTGGTGTTTATGAGGCTTTCCAGGATATTTCATGAAAGGAAGTGATCCCTGAAAAGCACACGCTTCACTGCTCTCGTTCAAGCGGTCTGACAAAGACCATGGTAATCGCGGTAAGGAGACAGCTCTGACTCGCGTGAAGGCACTCTGACACGGTCTGGAGAGTGACAGATGGGAGATGGTTCTTGCTGCAGTCTTTTATGGACAACGAGTAATCCCTCACTAGCCAGGCTGCTCATTGTTTCCTGTTAATATGCAGATTTCCAATGGAAATTCAGTTTTGCATCTGCTGACATGAGCCACGTGCTGCTTTAAAGTCAGTCCTGTTGAAATTTAAGATCTTAGTCCAAACTGCTGCTCAGGAGGGAAAAGAGCTGCCCCAGGACAGATGACAATGCAGAAGCCTATAGATTTGCTCGGGGGGGAGAGGAGGGGCAGAAGCACAGCACAGACTTTATGACATCCCTACATTTACCTGACTGCCAGGGGGCAGGGGGACTTTCACAAAGCTGCCAGTGATCAGGCACAGCTCCAGCAACACCATTTGGTTCAGGCAGGGCTCAACAGGGTGCAAATGGCACTGATGCATGCAGAGCTGATGTGTTCGAGGTGTCAGCCAAGGAAAAGACTGAGAGGGGATGTGATTAGGGTTCACAAAAATGTCAAGGTGATGAATAAGGTGAATGCAGAACTGTTATTCACCAAACCTTGCAATCCTAGAACAAGAGGTCACTTGGAAAATGAGTAGACCAGCCTGAAGGGGACAAGGGAAAGTATTTTTTTAAGCAAGGGATTGTGAACTTCTGGAATGTGCTGCCCTGGGAAGGAGGCAGGCAACATCAGCAGGCTCTAAAAGGATTTGGACAAATTTGGACAATAGGCCCATGAGCAGGTAGTAAAGGGAATAAGCAAGGATGTAGCTTCCAGCATCCCTAACCCAACCCTTGTGGGTGCTGGGAGTAGGAGGGAATACCCTGCAGAAGACAGGCTCAGGTGCTCTCCCAGGCTCACATGCAGTGAGGCAGATGGCAGAGCTAGAGGGGACCCTGGTCTGACCCTGCCAAGCACCTTTCTTCTGCTGCTGCCCTAGCCATGACAGCTACAACTCAGAAAAACTCCAGAAGTCTGCGTAAATTCCTAGGTATTGTTTCCCACATAACAACATAAGATTTCAGTGCTTATGATGCTTCTCAAGGCTTTCCTTGAGACCGTAGTTTTCTCTCTCACTGTGTCTTTTTTGTAGTCCAGAAATTTCATTTTCCTCTTGGAGGACACACTATTATCCTCTCAGCAAAAGGAAATAGAAGGGATCTTGAGACCATAGTTTTCTCTCTCACTGTGTCTTTTTCGTAGTCCAGAAATTTCATTTCCTCTTGGAGGACACGCTATTATCCTCTCAGCAAAAGGAAATAGAAGGGAGAAATGAGTAAGAGTTACTCCTTTGCCTCAACCCTGGATGGATTAGTAAGAAATGAGGAATAGCAAAGACCATATACATAACCTCGCTATTTGCAGAGGCCTGAATGTTAACAAGCAGTTTGCAAAAAAAAAAAAAAAAAAAAAGGAGAATTTTTGGTTCAATCTCATTTTCTGTGCCCCAATTTATTATGAATGTCATGTAATAAAGAATGATTTTCACTATGAATTTTATTTCCTCTGAAAAGAAAATTAAGAATCATTAGCAGGGAAAAATTATTCAGTCCTTTGAGAGATCTAGTTATGCTGCAGAGCTCAGCTGCCAAATTACTATAAAAGTCCCTGGGACATATTTTCTATGCATTATGGAGAAATAACATATAACAGTCAAGACTCCTACAATATAATTGTATTGGGTTTGCGTGGCAAGGTTTTGGTGGGGGGGGTGTGGAGCTACAGGGGTGGCTTCTGTGAGAAGCTGCCAGCAGCTTCCCCCATGTCCAGTAGAGCCAATGCCAGCCGGCTCCAAGGTGGACCCGCTGATGGCCAAGGCTGACCCCATCAGTGATGGTGGTAGCACCTCTGGGATAACACAGTTAAGAAGGAGGAAAAAACCCTGTGAAATTGCAGCCGAAGAGAGAGGACTGAGAGGATGTGAGAGGTGCAGCCCCGCAGCCCCCCAGGCCAGTGCAGCAGGAGGGCAGGAGGGGCTCCAGGCGCCGGAGCAGAGATTCCCCTCAGCCCCTGGGGCAGCCCATGGTGGGGCAGGCTGTGCCCCTGCAGCCCAGGGAGGCCCACGGGGGAGCAGATCCCCACCTGCAGCCCGGGGAGGACCCCACGCCGGAGCAGGGGGGTGCCCGACCCACGCTGGAGCAGGTCATAAAGAACTGCAGCCTGTGGGAAGGACTGACCCCAATCCCCATTCCCCATCCCCCTGTGCTGCTCAGGGGGAGGAGGTAGAGAAATCAGCAGTGAAGTTAAGCCCAGGAAGAAGGGGGGGTGGGGGAAAGGTGTTTTAAGACTTATTTTTTTATTTCTCATTACCCTACTCTGATTTCACTGCTAATAAATTAAACTAATTTCACCAGGTTGAGTCTGTTTTGCCCATGATGGTAACTGGTGAATGATCTCTCCCTGTCCTTATCTCAACCCACGAGCCTTTCTTTACATTTTTTCTCCCCCCTCCAGCTGAGGCAGAGAGTGGTAGAGTGGTTTTGGTGGGCACCTGGCATCCAGACAGGGTCAACCCACTACAGTAATTTAAAATAACCCCCTGGAAATATCTCAGGAAAAGTATAGCACGTTTCTATTTGTATTATTGGCTGCACACTAGAAGTTTTTGACCAGCAAGTGGAACAGTTACGCGAATGCTTCTGGTCTCCAGAAGTTTCCTAATCAAACCTGCTGTCCTGTGATGTTATGTAAATAATTTTAATG
>NW_009259855.1:980880-1018980 GCF_000687185.1 Egretta garzetta
TTCAGCAGGGTCTCCTAAAATGAGAATCTGCAGGTTAATTGCTAGAAATGCCTTGCAGAACTGCCTTGGTTTTTTTCCTCAGTTCAGTAAACATTATTCTGAAAGCAGGGAACACACACAAAGGCAAGCCCAGCCACAGCTCCTCTTGACATAGATAACAACATTACAAATTAATGCAGTCCACAGAACAAGACGTTTGTGCATGAATCCATCCTAGGGCGTTATGGGAAATGCTTTGTCTGAATCTAGCTATGTATTTATTATTTCTCTTTGCCAAATCAAACATTTTGATCTGAGATTTTTTTTAAGTTGGAGTGCTTCCTAAAGCATTTTTTTACTTTTGTATCAATTTAGGTTTCTGTCATAACTTCTATATTCTTTATTCTATAATTTCAATTCTGTATTCTATAATTTCAGATGCTGCACTAAATCAACACCCTTTTTGTCACCTTTCACCTTATTAACATCTTTCTCTGCTCCATGGACGCTGACAGCCCTGCTCCCTAGAACAACCTAATTGAGGAGGAGAATTAAGTTAAACTGAGAATTTCCAGTTTGATTGTTGTTTGGAGATTGATGTTTCTGTTTCTGACCAGTACGGTGGTAACTTGTCCACTTTTCTAGCTGTACTGTTAAGCTTTCACTGCTCCTAAAAAATCTCAGTGACTTCCTAGTGCATTTTTTTTTTCCTGCAGATGGTTGTCCCACTGGAGGACCATCATCCAGCCTGAGCTCCTGCATGACACCAGGATCAGAGCTTTGCACTATCATTTGCATGTTAAGCCCATACATCGAGCTTGAGTTACAGCAGTATAGTAAGAAGGAATTTAGAGTGTAATTCATTTTGTCTGGCTTGTGGTGCCTACAGAACAAAAGTTCACAGGTAAATCGGTGGGCCAAAACTGACTTTGCAGTCAGTGGGGCAAAATGGGCACTTTCATCTTACAATTCATATTATTATTTTCACTGTCCAATTTGGACTGACACAAACTGTGCCCCCAATATGCCTCTGTCTTCACATCTGCTTGTCCAGGGAAAAGAAGGTTGCTGGCTCAGTTTACTCGTCAACACTGTCAAGATTTGACCAGACAGGTCCCATCCTCGCTGTCAAGTGGCAGAAAATCCATTGCGATTCTGGGAAAACTGTTCCAGTGCTTGAGCACCTACTCTATCCTGAAAACTTCTGACTTATTTCAGCTTTGGGCTTTCACTATGTTTTTCTCCAGTAGATTAAGGAGAAAATCTACTATCAGGCACACCTTGCCTCATCTGCCTTCAAATAATAGCCAGACTTTAAATTCATAAACTAGTATAACCTTTATTACCTATGAGAAGTGACTGTTGAAATTTGTACGGCAACACTTCATACAATGTAGGATGTGGTGTAATGAGGACTTACTGGCTAAGCAGCAATAAAGAGCTGAGACTCCCAGGTGTAGTCACAGCAGAACAACCTGGATTTCAGTGCAGACACCACATGCAGACTTTTCCACCCCAAACCCATGCAGCAAGTGTGTCTGAACCACAGCTCTGCTCCCCTTGCAGACAAGGGGAGGGCACAAGGCTGAAATCCCTGCTGCTGTCTCCAGGTTGGGTGGTGAATGAGGCAGAGGGGATTCAGGAGATTCTCAAACATCAGAAAAGGCAAAGAGAAATTAATTCTTTCCTCTCCCTGTCCCAGGTGCAATAAGGATGTCCTAGTAATACCTGAGCTGTGTCCCAGAGGCCATTTCCTCCAGGAGCTGCTGCTTTGCCTTATGGGGATGAGCTCCCCACCTCCCCTGCACAGAGCCCTGGCTGCATTTGGAGCTACGGCTTCCTGAGAAACCAGTCAGTTCTCTTGTAGCAACAATTTTCCTTCCCTTTCCATCATCTCTGGCTCAGGGAGGAAGGTCATGCTTATATTTAGAGTTTAAACTACTAAGCAAAGGGCTTGTTCCTTTACTTTTTGGATGAAAGTGTCTCAAAGGCTTTTTTGGGGGGGGGGATTTTAATTATATAACAGAAATAATCTAACCCACTAAATCACCGGGTAAAATGCAGCCAACCAAAAGCATGTTTAAGACAATTAATTTCAAAATTCAAGCTATTATTTGGCAGCTGAACTCTAACACTTCATTAGCACTTTTCACCGCAGAGCTGCTGTAGTTACATCCCTCTGTATCTGTGTCACTACATAGCTTGAAGGTGCAAAACAGTGGTACTTTTAAATGTTACAAAATGTATTACTTTTGCTCATTTTGCTTGTAATAAGTGAGATTTTCTTTCAAAATAAAATGCTTCTTAAAACAGTTAAGTAAAACTAGATGAGAAAAATCTCATTCAGAATTAATTTCAGGATAATCATTGTCCAGAAGATATTTTGGATCCACAAGATAAATTGGATAATTAAGTGGGCAATCTATTTGGACATATAAATGCCATTAAGGCAAGAAGAATGGGCTTCTTTTTGGCAGAATATAAAAGACAACTCAAATATATCCATGAATATTAAGCACTTGCTCTGCTTTCAAGACTTCTCTTCAGTCAGCTACCAGTTGTTCCAAGGATATAGTTTTTCATTAGTGTATCCTTGTGCCTTCTAAATGAAACCAGTTTAGTACCCAAATCAAACACCCTGATTTCTGAAAATGCCACCAAGGAACAGAATACACAAATCTACACCTGGGAAGAAGAAAGCAATTAATTTAGAAGTAGAAAATTAAGGCATTTCAATCAGCTGCTGAGTAATAAACACCAGCTTGGGTGATTTATGTAACTTTTATGTGCCATTTTTTTACCTATTTAAAACACAATTAGTAGATCACATGTCTTGATATCATTAGAAAAAAAGATTCATTTCACTGAGGCAGGGGCCCAGTGCTCTGGGTAGGTTATTCCAGACTCTTAGACCTTGCCTTGAGATGAAGAATGGTGTTGTAGGGAAGACTGGAATCTACCTTGGAGCTACTCTAACGTACAAATCTGCTTGACAGTCTTGTCAGCCTGGAAAGAAGAAACTCAGCACCACTGAAAGGAATAGGATTTAGGTAGAATGCCTGTGTTCTTGCAAGCTCAAGCACATTCAGGTTCGGACATAATTTACTTTTTTTGTTGTTAACATTATATTCTATGTTAAGATAACCAAGCATCATTAATACAAGTGGGAAACAGTTTCCCTCTATGAATATCAGCACAAGTAAATAAATGGGGTGTCATTATGTGAGCAAGGCTGCTCAAGAGAGTTTTCCCAAGGCAAGGGTGTCTGATGTGAGATGTTGTGGTGTTCTGGTCATGCTCTGCCTGTGGCCTCAAGAAATAGCAGTGCAGATGCTGTCAGCAGTCACAAAGAAATCCTAACAGACTGACAGAGCACAAGAAAAAAAGGCATCTGGGTTGATGGCTGCTGCTGAAAAGTATGCCCAGGCACTGGCAGGTTGCATTCGGAATGGCAAGATTTGTCAGACCGTGTGCCCACAAAATCCGAACTACACTGCAAGAGCATCGCAGTGCTCTCCACAGCTGAAACTGCTGAGTTCAGAGTAATCCTCCTACCCTGTGGCTCAAGGCCAAAGTTACAAAAACTTCGGTCCATCAGCATATTGTCTGGATAGTCACCAAGCTACGGACTTGTGCCTCCTCACTGAGAAAAGGCACTACTGTTATGCCATTTTACTGGTGGGAAATGGCGGGGCTGGAGACGGGATCCAGGGCAGGTAACCAGGCATCTGAATATCGCGTTAGCGGCACAGTCACAGCGTGGCTCCGCAGCAACATGGGAGACCCACAGGCACTTGGGGGGTAATTCCCCCTGGGCAGACACCTCTGGGGGTCCCCACCTCTCCCCACGTGACCAGGTGTGGCAGCTAAATTTCAAATGTTTAGGCTTAAAAGACATGATCCCTTTTCTGAGTGATAACACCCAAGAGCATACAAGAAGCCCAGGACCGAATAGGAGCAAACCTGAAAATGGGGTGCTGGTCCAGTGCTTTTGTACACAGATGACATGATTCTCATACAAAAAGAAAACCTCAGTCTATTGAGAGACCTTCTTGACCAGAAAAAACCCATATGAGACAGTTATCTGGTATGTAATCAAGAGTGAAATGCTAGAGATGAACCGAAGGCTTTGAAGGGAAGAACAAAGTGATGTATATCTTGTCTGTGGCTGTCACTTCCCTTAACAGCCATGGCCTGTCTCCTCTGTCTTGTTAGAAATGATGTCAGACCATTTATTTTCATCCTCATCTCTAAGCAACTGAGGCAGCGTGAGAAGAGGAAAATAATAAATCCAGATGTGATTAGTGGAAATATCGTTTGATGGGTCCCTTCCTATGTGAAGGAAGACAGAATTAAGCCCATAAAAAGACATTAAACAGAAAGACGGTGTAAAACAGGACAAACGAAAGACAGAAAGTGCTAAAAGTAAAAGAAAAAAAAACCACAACAAACAGTAAAATACTCCCATTAATCTTCTCGGCTTCCCCTTGTAAACATTTGAAACCATATTTCATTTTGTTTACTACTATGGGCTGATAAATCTTTTCTTTCTTCAGAGCTATGAATTCTCACTTTCTAGGTATGAATCACTCCATTTCATTAAAAAGAAGCAGCGCATTGCTGCCATCTTAATTGTAGACAAAATATTATTTTCAGTAACTGCAAATAACAGGGTATTTTGACTTGCGGAGAAATGTGACATCCTTGGGATTTCTAAATTATAAATAGAAGAAAGAGAGAAAATATACTGGAGTGACATAAACAAACTCAGTGTTACTATTCTAAACAAGACTCAGAATTGCATTATTGTAAATAGATAATGAGAGTTTCCTTTGGAAATTGAATCCGCTAGCTTTTCAAATAAACAAAATTCTGTGTATAAATCACTGATTAGCTTCATCTGAACAAGCTGTATAGCAGCCCACAGGCAACAGAAAGCTTGAGGGAGGTTTCTGCAGGTTGCCCACCAGCTGGGCAGGCTCTCCTCAGCATCTCTGCTTTACCCATGTTGTAAAGGACTCATGCAGCAACACTCTTCCCTGTCCCACAGTGAAAAGCCTGTCCTGTTTTGTCCTCCTCGTCTAGCTACCTTTTCTCTCCGACTTTCACATGGAAAGTTGCAGGTTTGGGGAAACTAAAGCATTTCTCAAGGATCTGGAGAGGGGACACAGCTGCTGGGTGCAGGCATCAGGGCAAACCCAGCAGGAGGAAGATCAACAGCACGGAGCACAGGCTAAAATCCTTTTTCGCCACAGCATAAAAGCTGTCAGGAGAAAACAAAGGCAGAGGCATCTGCACACTGTCTGGCCGGCAAGTCTTGGCAGGTCACCTCATGCCAGTCTTTGTAGCAGGTTATTTGCCCACTGTAGGCTACAGCCTGTAATGACAAGCCTATGCTTCATTTGACTGCACTGTGTGTTGCCAGCAAAGTGCTTGGGATTATAGCTCCTCTTGGCATTCACCTTGACAAAAGCCCATTTTTTCCCCTCTAAGGCAGTTTGGGTTAGGAGCAGTGTCCCACAGAATGTAAGAGAAAGTAAAAGAGAACTTTTTGTAAGAGAGCTTTCTTTAACATTTACTGTACTGGGGACCAAAGCACTGGTGTTCAGGAGCTGTGCATCAGGCCACCTTCACCTTCTTCAGGACAAGGTATGGATGCTGAGTGCCATTTTCCAGGTGTGTGCCAGCATCACTGTGCATGACCATCCCCTCCTCAAGGTAGAGACACCTGTAATGCCAGCACTTTGGTAGGGGGTGCCCAGGAATCCATCTCTTTGGAGCCAAGAAATCTTCTTGCTCACCTTTCTGGTGTGGTGCCAGATTGCTCTTTCACATTGCTTATACTCTTAAGAGAGCTTAAGTCTCCTTGTTTACTTGACTGCCTTTAAGCCTGCTACATTTTAGCTTCCAAAAAGTGCGACTCTCACACTGCGTTACAAAAATCTGATGTGACTGCAGATGACCCTGTATTCCCTTTTCTATGTCAGCCCTTTAAAAAAGCACAGATGATGTCTGCTGACTTTTCTTCCTTGGCAGCTGTTTATTGCTTTGGGGACTGATTATCTCCGTGTACTGCTGTATGAGGCTCCTTCACACGTGCTACCTCAGTGCAGTTCACAGAGAGGTAATGATTACCATCCTTTCACGTGCCGATACAGAATCACAGGGTTGGAAGGGACCTTAGGAGATCATCCAGTCCAACCCCCCTGCTAAAGCAGGTTCACCTAGAGCAGGTTACACAGGACTTCATCCAGGCGGGCTTTGAATATCTCCAAAGGAGGAGACTCCACAACGCCCCCAGGCAGCCTGTTCCAGTGCTCCGTCACCCTCAAAGTAAAGAAGTTCTTCCTCATATTCAACTGAAACCTCTTATGTTTCAGTTTGTATCCATTGCTCCTTGTCCTGTTGCTGGGCACCATTAAGAAGAGTCTGGCTCCGTCCTCGTGACATCCACCCTTAAGATATTTGGATGCGTTGATGAGGTCCCCTCTCAGTCTTCTCTTCTTCAGGCTAAACAAGCCCAGCTCCCTCAGCCTTTTCTTATAGGGGAAATGCTCCTGTCCTCTCATCTTTGTAGCCCTTTGTACCCCAGGATCCATCGCAGAGCAGGCATTACACCACCTGCAGCCTGCTGGTCTTTCACAGGTGGAAGGAAGAAATCCACCGACAAGGGGCTGAGGTGCCCTGCAAGGCTTTGGCAGCCACTGGGAGCATGGTCAGGTCTCTCCTTGTCCCACCTGGCTGTGCCATGGTGCAGCTGGGGTGGCTGCTGCATGGGGCTGTGCATGGCCGCCTGGGGGCACCTTCCCCTGGGCAGCCACACAGCCACTGCAGGCAGTTCCCTGGCACACATCTCACCTCTTTCCAACCATACTCAGGAGGCGGGAAAGTCCCATCCCAGACCTCCATTGCCAGCCAGGACTCACCCCAACAAATAGAAGAAAAGCTTCTACTTCAGAAAGTAGAGCTACGGTGTTTTGTGTTCCAGCAAGTTGTTTCTAGCTGTACATTCATTTACCAGCAAAATTCCTGCTTTTCCAATTATATTTTGCTCACATCGGATGTGCAAAATTCATACAGCTCTGGAAGAAAATGTATAGGAAGGAACATTAATTGATTTCCAGGGTCAGCACCACCCGCAAAGCCTCCATAATTTTCAGTTTCTGGATTGCTTTAGGTAGATGTAAAATCACTTAAGGTACCAGAACTGCATGATGCAAACAGCAGCTGCACACAGTCTGTGGAGACTTTATTAAACACTAATGAAAATGGAAAAAAACCAAACCAAACCAACAGGAAAAAAGCATCACAATTTTTGGAAACAAGAAAAGTACTTAGAGGGCTGACTGCTAGCAAAACACACGAGTTCTGCTTGTAATTTGAGTTAATTTCTTAGAGGAGCTCTTGAGACCGAGCAAACAGAGCCTCCGGGTATGGCTTTTGCAAAATAATCACTCTTAAGTTAAAACTTTTTGGACAATAGTTTTATAATAACCACAAAATTGAATTTTTATGAAGAAAGGCAAAGGCAAGGTAGAGCAAGGCAAAAGGAAAGGCAAGGAGAGGACAGGGATTTGAGACGCTGCAATACAAGTGCAATTGTTCCTCTCAGCCTGTGAGGAATTAAAAGGGAAGAAGACTCATAAGATCTGCATGCAGACAGCTGGTACTCTGGAGTACGCATGCCTTTTGTGCCTGCTCAATGCAATCACCCGACATGCATAACTAAAATTGTCCCTGTGTCCTTTTTTTTAGCTAAAATACATTTTTATATCGAGTCGCAACTCCCTGACTTGGGCTGACTTGGTTCTGTTGAAATCAGCCAGGCTACTCAGGGAGAAAAAGTTTCACACTTTGCTCAATTTTTAGCAAATTTTCTCTACTTGAAAATGCATTAGATTTGGTTCAAGGGATGGGAAATAGTCTGGGCCAACTTTTATCTTCTGGAGATGAGTTTATTCATCCTAGTAAAAAAAAGGCGAGTTACTTCTTTCCACCCTCAGATGATAAGCCACAGACTGTGATGAAAGTCAGCTGGAATTTAGCATCATAGCCACTAACAGTAGCATAGTTAAATCTGGTTTTAGTAGGAGGTAGCAGATGAATACACAGCAGATAAAGTAGGGCCAGGCAAGAAAAAAATTAAATAGAATATAAATTCCTTTTTATTCTTTAACATGTGTGTTACCATAAAAGCAAGTTATTTTTCATTAAGCATTTTGTCTCCCAAAGCAGAAAATAGCAATAGAGTGCAGACCATGTAGATTTATTTCTGTACACCAATTTGTGTGCCCTGGCACATGCCCGGGTATGTGCTATGTGAGCAGTGCCTCGAATCTGCCCACAGAGACTGATCATACAGGATCTGAAGCAGAACTGTGCTTCCACTGAAGTCCTGCCATGGGAATTTTATTACTGTCGTTAAAATGTAAATATATTCTGTAACAAGCAGGCCTGTTAGCTTCTCGGCCGAGAGTTTCTGGGGTGAGCGGTTGAATGACGACTTTATTTGCAGCAGAAAATTATTTCTGTTTTCCCACTGTATTCCACTGGACCTGTCACTGACAAGGTGCTGTGGCTACCTAAATTCTGCAGGGAATCCGGATTTGTCATTTGCAGAAAATGCCCCATGACCTTTTTTTCAGCATTAAGGTCTCCCTCACTTGGGGAAATGTCTTCTCTTTTTCTAAAAGGTTTGGTTGAATGACGACTTTATTTGCAGCAGAAAATGATTTCTGTTTTCCCACCGTATTCCACTGGACCTGTCACTGACAAGGTGCGGTGGCTACCTAAATTCTGCAGGGAATCTGGATTTGTCATTTGCAGAAAATGCCCAATGACCTTTTTTTCAGCATTAAGGTCTCCCTCGCTTGGGGAAATGTCTTCTCTTTTTCTAAAAGGTTTAGTTGGAAATAGCTACACAAGGACATCTTCTTATCACAGTACAACAACCCTCGGAGCATTTTAATCACCGAGCCCTGTCTTAGGAAGCTCTGTTCCTTTTCTGGTAACTTGGCCTGTTTTGCTTTCTCCATCCTTCAGGAGTCCTCAAGCACCTAGGAATGAAACAGCTTGAGTATTTATTAGATCACCTGCTTTAGCGTGGGCCCTATCTTCTCTCTGAGAGTTGGAAAAGCCTCTTGGATGGGAGGAAGGTGTTTTTGCAGACAGTGCTGGAAGAGAGTCATACCAACACGGCAGAGCTCTCCAGGCCCCGGTGACTCAGCTCCACCAGAAACAGCCCACAGCTTCTCCTTCACTACTTTGTTTTTTAATACCACTATGCATGCAGGCTAGGAAGCTTTGATTCATTCCTGTCCCTCAATAGCCACCAACAGCCAAAGTGAGACACACACATCTCAGCCCACAATAGCTAAATCTCATCAATTTTTTTAGCTGCAGCTGATTTCTGTTCCTCCTTCTGGAGCTGAACAGTTCTTGATCATCAGACATTCATTTTCACATATTTATTACTCAAATTCCATTTCAACTGGAAAAAAAAGTCCAAAACTACCTGCAAGCCAGAATCTGGGTGAACCTTGGAGCTAATCAAAGAAGCTGAGAAAGAAGAAATGGTCCCTGTTTCCAGATACACATGACAAGATACTGCCGAAAGGCAATATCTTTGCTTCCAGAACCCCAGGTCCAGACTAGGACTACTTGGACAGGTGTGGTCCCCAGAGAAGAGGTGTTGGGCCTGGCGAATGGGACAGGGATCTGCTAGAATACTGGTAGACATTCAACAGATGCTGGCCAAACCTGAGGTGTTTCAAATGACTCCTTTTCATCATTTACAACCATCTATAAACTGACTAGCTCAAACTATCATTGCTTTTGCACTTCATGGCTCTATCCCCTAATGTACCCGCTCTTTGCTCTTCTCTAAAATTAAACTCCAGGTTACTTTATCATTCCTGTCATCTATTGAAAAATAGTGTATTATATATGAAGAGGCCAAATAAGCAGTTTCAGGACCAGGTGGTAGCCAGAGCAGTATTCACTAAATGTGGCCTGGGAAGAGCCTTTGGTCATTCATGGGAAGTAAAGAGTTAGGCAATGAGTTGTTTGGGAAGGAGGGAGGGAAGAAAGGAGGGAGAAAGGAAGGGAGGGAGGGAGGGAAGTGTGGATGGATATGGAGTGCAGGGAATGGTATAGAAAGCTATGAGTCACTAACAGTCCTGAGAGAGGCATTGCAGGGAAGTCCTGATTTTCGCTCATTTATGCAGACAGAAGAACCTGCTGGTTTCTTGAGGGAGAATTTTACAGAATTCCAGCCTCTGCAACAAAAGTGATTGCTGCACTCCTGGGAACAGGAGGAAATGGTTGAATTTAGCCTAACTGTAGTCTATAAATGCAGTGCATAGCCTTATTCAACTGTAGGTCTTAAAAGGCTAATGTACTGAGCAGCTCTAGGTGTAAAAGACACTGAGCTATAGTTAAAACCTATACTATAGTGAAATTTATAGGAAAAGGGAAAATGAAAAGCACTCTAAAAAATCAGTGAAGGTGCTGCGAGGCAAACAGCAGAATGGAGAGGACATTGCTGTGGAGAGCATTCATATGGCGCCAAGCCGTGCAACAATTCCTAAAACCGCAGCTGAGAAACACTGGTGGCACAGGGTGGTTTGCCCAAGTCTGACTACATGATTCATACTTGCATGAGCAAATCCATGCACATGGAGCCATGGCCATGGCTGCCCTGCCTGACGGAGGAACTCATAAAAGAGGGTGAGATCCAGACACTATTACCTCTCCTAAGAGTGGGACGTGGGGGGAGTTTAGGGACCCAAGCCTAAGAAAGTGCTGCAGAAATCTTGTTTTTCAGCAATCACCTAGAGAGATCTGAATTTTCAATAGCAAAGCTCTTGGGGTGCTTGGGAACACACAGAAACACTCCAGTCCAGTGCTAGATCCTGCCAAAGGTCTCCTGTGATCTGGAGAATAATTAGTGAGTCACTGAACTCCACCTCACTCCTGGGAGAGCCTTGTCCAGTAAATGTGCTTTTAAAATGCCTAATAGGCAGGAATAGCAGAAGCCACGGCTGCCACGGTGCCCTTCTTTCAGATACCTGCTTGAAGGAAGGTCCCACTTTTCACAGTAGCCTAGTGGGCACATGTTGGAAGGGAAGCTCTTGTCACACCTCTGGATCAAAGTAGAGCACAAGCAGAGGTGCAAGATTCAGCAAGCCAGAGGGAGACTAAGGCAGTGGTTATGACATTTCCTAGTCTCCGATCCAGTCGCCAGAATTGTTCACATTATTGGCTATATATGTAACACTTTCCTTAGAAGTGAAATGTATGGGTATCAACTGCCAAGCTGACTTGCTTGGGTTTTTCATTGCAATCGGTAGTCAAAGGGGGGGCGGGGGGGAGGGCAGAATCAGAAGAACAACAGTCCTACCTTACTATTACAAGCCAAAGTTAGCAAATTTACTTTGGACAAACACCTTGATCCAGTCACTACCTCCCTCTCAATCTCAGCTCTCACTTCATCCTCCCTCTTCCCTGCTCCCCAGCCTTCAGACTCTGTTCTTCTCCCAGCTCTGCAAGGCACAAGGTATTATTCCCATTGGCCTTTTCTCAATAACTGTTTTTTCTGATTTAAAACTAATTAGCATTTATTAGTAACCTGAATGCCAGTTATCACTTACCAATCTTAGTTTGAATCTCCTCTGGCTGAGGAGGAAATTGAGCATGGGTTTCATGCTTATTGTTTGCACGCTCTAACCTGGATGAAACTGCACAAAATGAGTCAGACCTTCCTACCTCACTTCAGGAAGGTGTCTGTGAGAAAGACCCTAGTCATTTGCAACTCTAAGTAAGGCTAAATCCTTGGGTGAGGTGACACCAGGAGAAGAGGGATCAAGAATCACACTGTACCTAGCAAATTCCACGGCAGCTCTTCAGTGAGAAACTGAGATCTTTGAAGGAGCTCAATGGTCACCAGGGACTGCTGAAAAGTCCTTGACATCTAAATTCAGTTGCAGGAACCTTCTGGATACGAGTTTGTAGCTGTTGGGCACTGCAGCCCTGGGCTCAGAGGTATGCAGAACATGCAGGTGTCCTCTTTACAGACAAGACAGAAGACAGATCACAGGGGAGAGAAAAGAAAAGGCAAAAAACCAGAATGAAGTCAGGGAAAGGAGAGGTAGAAGCCTCAAGTTCTAGATCCACTGTGGGTGGGATATTGAGCTGTATTAGTTAAAAAAGCAAATTGAAGGGAAAGCCCAAAGGTGATAAAGGACATTTTCAATAGCGATAGGGATAGGTTTTTGGACCTTGAAGGGCATTTTTTTCCCTGGAAAGGGTAGTCTTTGAAAGAAACTGGCTGAACAGCCAGATCTTCTTGCAGGAGACTGGATGAACCACATAGCTATAGGGAAACGTGCAAACAGACAGTTTCTCACAGGCAACCTGTTCCAATATAATTAAATTATGTGCAGTGAAAGACATATGCTCTCTGTAGCTGAGCAATCATCTGTTCCATTATCTGAGGCCAAGAAGTTCTGCTATCTGTAGGCCATTGGCAAGCATCTATGTGATTAACTGCAACCATCACCCAATTTGGAATCTGCTCTTTTAATTAACAATGTGTGGTATTTCGTCCGCGTCCCATTATGTCCAAAAGAGAATCTCTTGGACCGTGCTAGCTCTGCCAAGCATCTTTTGACTTGTTACAAAAATGTTGCTCTGTTGTAGGAAAATTATTGCAGTTGAGTGATTGTGCTCAGTTCTCCTCTCTCCGAATGAGAAATAGAAACTAGAATTAAAAATACATACAATCTGAGATGCAGAAATAAGCAGATGAAAAAGAAACCTTGAGTGTGATGTTCAAAATTGTTCAAATTAAACTGTTCAAATTAAATTGTTAAAACTAAATTTCCAGAGTTGGGAAACAACTTTGGGGTTATACTGACACGCTCTGCCAATGCACAATTTGTTTAACTTATACCAATATCAAGTTCTATTGATAAAAAATTTCTCATTCAGCTAGTTCCCCTTCTTATATGTGAAGTCTAATAATAAGATAAACCCACATATCTGTATGACTTGCTGGTAAAGAAAGGAAGGGGAAAGAGAAAGGAGACAAGGAAGGAAGGGAGGAAGAAAGAAAGGGAGAGAGGAAGGACAGAAGGAAGGGGGGGAGGGAGGCAGGGAAGGAGAGAAGGAGGGAAGATAAAGGGGAAAGTAGACAATTTATTCTGATTCTAGGTCACCTTGTCCATGTGAGGATTTGTCTTGAAGAGTTTATGGGGCACACCATGAGAAATGGACCAGGAATCATGTATTTTCCCTGATCTTTAGCTGCTTTTTAACCACAGATAGTAAATGTCAGGCCAGACTCAGCCTACTAAATACCAGTTGAGGTCTGTGTCAGAATAATACTGTTTGCAGAGAATCTGATTTTCTTTGTGTACATATTAGACTTCAAGTACTACACTTGCAGATAGTTCTTGTGTATGTAGTTTGAAGGTAACCTATTGAATATACACTCACCCATTACGTAAAAATATTGTATGTAGGCTATGTATGGTATAACTGTTATGAGTGAAGAGACACAGGGGCAACAAATATCATAAGTGAGATGAAGTGTAGCCCTTCCTACAAAAGTTTTCTACAAGCATCATTTGGCAAAACTGCAAATATTTAATTCTTTTTCTTTTTAAAAAACATAAAACTTCAATCCTCAAATAAACTTTTTTTAAAATATGATGTCTAATTTGCCCTTACCATTATTACAATCAATTAAATGATTAATCTTCCTTCATATGTCATTAAACAGCAAGCTATTTCAAATATTAAAAGTATAATATCTTTCTCTCTAACAAACTGTCTTGATAATCCCTCCTATTTGCATTTCCTAAAGCATGCGCTCCCCATGCTTACATTCACACAAATATAAGTATTGCATGAATGGTTTTTATCTATCCAAGTTCCATAAGGAACCTGATAACTTGCTCTTTTTTAATGCCCAAAGCATCTATCTCACTCCCTCTTCCTCACTACCCTCACAAATCATTCCGCAAAAATGACACCTTTTTCAGCCCACCTCGGTGAACTCAAGGTTGTGGGTAGGTTATGGCTGCGAGCAGATGGCTACAGACCCCTGCAGGGCTCTGCTAGGGACCCACGCCGCTTGGCGAAGAGCAGGGAGCCAGAGAAAAAGTCAGCAAAGAAGGAAGGTCTGCCGAGTAGTGAGGTGAGGGAGCCCTGCAAAGAAGGAGATGGTCTAGGTGCACTCCCACCACTGCTTCTTTTCATGCATAGGTTTGTGCAGTGTCCATAAAGAAAAGACCTGAACATGGGACTTTTCTGTCCATGTTGAACACCTACATCCCTGATTACAAAGCCATGCTCCCACACATTCATTCCCAGTGAATCTTTTCTTCTCTGCCTTTTCCCTCATCCTCCTTCCATCTTGTCTCTCATCTAGAAAGTGTCTTCAGCCCCACTCCACCTTGTATGCTGCTCTCCCATTTCCCAGCAAATGCTTTGACCAAAGAGTATTATGCCAGCAATAGCTTCCTTTGTCAAGTTCTCCCTCAATGGCCTGGCCTTCCAAAGGAACTACTGGACAAAACAGACATGAATTTCATCTAAATGCACTGCCTTGAATGAAAGGAACGTACGCTTTAGGTATGCATAGGAGTACGTATGAGCACACACCTAACATGCAACACAATGCAAGAATAACACTCAGCGGGCAAAACAAGAGGGGGAAGGGTACAGGAAAGGTCAAGGTGTTTCAGCACCACAGGGTTGTGTAGGGGGACATGTACAGATCTGGGAAAGTTCATTGAAACTTCTTTTGATTTGTTCTAGTTCTTGCCTAGTGTTTGCTGCTCTGCCTTCTCCTTTACCACTTCCCTACTCATGGCAAAAATGAGTTTCATAGGACAAGGAAAAAAACCCAAACATTTACAAGTTTCCTCTTGTATTGCTGGGCACTTAAGGTTTTTGAAAAGTTGATGCACAGATCAAATTTGTATTTAATTTGGTGACTATTTGAGACTCAAAGAGTTTTATAACACAATTGCTATCAGCAATAATGGGCTTAAGTGCAGAAGATCTCATATTGTGTGTGTATTTTCCTGACTAAATTTCAGTAGAATAGTATTCCCAATATCCTGTGCTGCATAGATAAGAGAGACAGTCAAAGGATGGAGGTAATTAATTTCCAGGAGACCATGTTTTCCTTCTTGTTTAATTATTACATAATTACTTTTTATTTTATGTATTTCAAATAGCAAATAATAGCATTAAGTCAATACCAAGATAACTATGCCTTAGCAACTTACTAATGTATATCCAACACTACGTGGCTTACTAGAGAGAAAATTTAAGAGCATTTAAATCCTTCCTATGTCTGTGTAATCAGATACTAGATCCTGCATAGCTGTAGTATACTCTAAATTACATTTCAGTTGTAATAAGTGAACTGATTACCATTCACCTTACTTGATATACTGTTAAAAGTTAGGCCTCATCTCTACTTCTTGCTCTGCTTGTTTTGTTGCTTCCAAGCTATACCTTTCAAATTTATATTTCTGAACTTTACTAAAATGCCCTGAAATGGTCCTTCCATAACTTCAAATCTTAAAAAAATGAAAAAAAAAACCCAAACCATAGTCATTGTGCCTATAATTCAAATATATCTTATGACTTAGGATGTTAGCATTTCATATTGGCATTTTAACAGAAACTGAAAGGAGTAAGGTGGTGAAGGGTAAAACAGCGACACATCTAAATAATTTATTTTTTTTTTCTCATAACAGAACAGCAGCCACACATAAAATGCATCTGTGTGGGGAGCACAAGGAAAAGCCAGTCATGCAGCATCCATGATCGCCATGAGGGGAGCTGCCCCAAGCTGGCAGTCCTGGACCACTCTGCCCCTGCTTTGCTATGCTGAGACAGTGCTGTGGCTGGGGAGAGGCAGGGGAGCACGCAGGGGAGGGATGCAGTGATGCACGGGTACCAGAAACCCAGCAGAGCAAGCTGGTAGCTTGGAAGAGCTTGTGCCCAATATGATGTGCTAATGTTGCTTATCCAGATTTGGAGTTTGCCTGGTTCCCAGAGGGTAGGAAGGGCCTTGAAAGAGCCCCTGTGTCAGTGGGGCAGGGGAGGGAGCTCTGGCAGAGATGAGCAGGGAGAAGAGCAAATGGGCAGCAGATACTTGCAGGGCCCCCACGTGGAAAACCACTGATCACCTTGTGAGCAGTTAACGCTTTCTCTTAAAATGATTTCCTCCTAAACACTGTTTCACTTTAAGGAAGCCTTCAGTCACCACTTATGACTTTTCTTGTAGCTGGAGAGAACAAAATTACCAAATGGGAGCCTAAATCTGATTCACCAAGATTACCGTGTTTTACCCCAGGGAATGGCACCCTTGGAGCCAACTCACAGAGTGGTGGAATCAAGCAATGCTGTTCTCAGAAAAAATGGAGGATCTGAGGGGCAAAGACCAGCAAGGTACACCAGAGATGAGGAAGCATTGGAAGTGATCACCTGGTGATCACAACAATTAGGTTTGGGGATATGAAGCAATCTTACATTGGTTTTGTTTTCTTCATAATTATGGTTGCATTTTGGTGACAGAAGATGGGCAAACCAGAGCATCTGGCATCATCCTGCTGCACAGAGTCCTGGGGGCCATGGCTGTGGCTGACTGTCCAGGGATGAGATGTAAAGTGGGCACAACATGAACTTCTACTCATTGCCCACAACTGCCCCAGTTGCTTCCCAAAGGGAATTGGCACATCAGTTTTGCCCCTCCTGGCCAAAAGACCATAGCTGCATACGGTTAGAGGTTCAAAATGGAAACCCGGGCAGCTGTCATGGCACCTCTGCCAAGGATTAGCCTAGACGGGCTGTGCCATCTTAAGGGATTGCTTGAGCCTCCAAGACTGATCAGCCAGAGCATTCGGGAGAAATGTACAACCCCTTTCGTGCAATGCAGGACGGGTGTGTGTGTGTGTTGTGCTGGGCATCTCTGCAGCACATTACTCTCTCTCACTTCTTACTGGATCCTCCTATTCCCAGCCCCAGCTTAGGTCTATACATTGAGCCGTACATTAAAAATGTCCTTCCCCTTTCCCCTTCCCTTTTCAACCAGCCTGTCGAAGAGCTGCGGTTGAGGTTTAAGTGCCTGTAATGCCACACTGGCAAGCCCCCAAAGACTGCCAAATTTCTCAGCGGAAAGCTAGGATGTGACACGTGGTATTTGGAATGATTAAGTTGCCTTTATGCACCACAAAGGGCACAAATACTATTACGAACATGACTGATGTAATGCATTTACAAATAATTTTTTAAAACAATATTCACAAAACAGAGTGCTAACAAAACTACTTCAAAATGTGTGAAAATGACTCCAAATGAAGGGTTTGCGGGCAGATGTGGTCTATGAAATCACTTAGAAGCTAAGCCCCTCTTAGGCCCATAAACAGCTGGTGAGTTTAAGCAAAACAGTCATTTATCTTGGTTTCTATGGCCTTGGCACTCCGTCTTAACTGCCAATGTCCAGGGTATCTGCAGCCCTTACTGGGAAAGATTAATAGTCCTTGTCAGATGCAAAGCATTAAGTTTTTCTTTCAGGACCTAATTATTTTGTTTAATTGTGAGCTATGTACAGAATTTACTCTTAAAATTATAAAGAAATATCACATAAAGTTCAGGTCATAACAGTCACAGCCAGGGAAAGGAAAGCACAAAGCAAGCATCCACGAGGCTGTCATTCTGCAGATATGAAGAGCTCACTCTCAGTGATATTAAAATGCAGGAAATAGATGTATTTGAAGATTTAAAGGTACAGAAGCCACTCTGTGCTCCTAAACACCACTGCATTCAAGGGATGCAGGTTGGCTCAGCAGCGCACCAAAGGTGCTCACCAGCCTGCAGATGTGTTGATCTTGAGCATCCCATTAATAAATCACTTTATGAATAAATCACAGAGAAGAAAACACAAGCTAGAAGGAGAAGGAGAATGAGTGAACTGGTCTAGCTCTTTCCAACTCCAAATTTATAGAAGACCTAAATGATGCAGTTTTCCTACATACTGGTAACAAACTTAAGCCACCCTTGCAGTTTCCTCCCTGGGATCTTGGCATGCCATTTGTATGCAAGATCAGAGTTCCCACTAAAATGAATAGGGCTATTTTCAGAGGTTTTCTTTTTAAATGGAAAATAGCTCCAACCAGTAAGAGTTTGTAAAAAAAAAACCACTGGCTAGTAATGTGACCACGTCCAGTGAGATTTTGATTAAGTGGTTTCTGCTGTATGAACTTCACTTACTGCAGTGAAAGTAGAGAGGGTTAAAGCAATCTAGGAAGGCAATCAATACTTCATTTCTTTGGAGCTAAGTAACAGCCAAGATAAACGCTTCTGATGAAGATGTTTGTAGGACCAGTGCTTTTCAGTTTTACCAGCACATGATGAATCCTCCCAAACTCCTGTGGGAATGGTCAAATGCATTCTCGTCATTTTATAGGTAGCAGCGTTGAAACACAGGCAGAATGGCTGACATTTCAAATGCAGGTCTCTTAAATTAGGACTTAATCCATCTTTTGACATCTAAACAAGGTCTGGACAGAAGTCCACTGAAGCCAGCTAAGTTTTCAGTGAGTATTTAACTGGGTCCAAAATCATATCATATTGGTCATATAGCAAATGGCATATGCAAAATTCACAAACCTTTTAAGAAAACGGGCAGAGTCCTTGTGGAAATGCTGGGGTTAGAATTCAGATGCTTCTGGCTTTTGTTCCCCATTTTACATTTCTGGCATAGGCAATAGAATCAAATAACACAAAGCTCAGTCACTTTTATTCTAAATAGCTACAGGAATACGCAACGAGCCCCAAACCTGTTTTAGAAGTGGATGATGTGCATAATGTTAATCGCTAATTATAATATGTTTTGTCAGAACTATTTATTTATTTATTTATTATTCAACCAGTTCTAAATGGTCTGCATTAAGGGAAGGTTTACAGAGTACTGAAAACTAGCAAATTATTCTTCAAGATGCACCTGCAGAAAAGAGTGCTGTGTTATTTAAACCCTTGAATCCTGACTACAAGGTTCTGCTGCATCACCCATTTCTGCCAAAGAGTGGAATCTAGTTACAAAGGCTTGTGGGTATATCATACATAATGATATGCTCGCAGATGTTAAGTCCATCAAGAGATTTCTCTGAAAATTAACAACACATAGCAATGTACCTAGGGGAAAACAGCAGGCTCACCAGCCTACTGGTGTGTAGATGAGTTTTTCTAAGACCACAAAGGCTTTTCTAAGATGTTAAACAATAAAACAAGTTGATTCAAGCCTGTGTAAATAATAATAGGTTATAGTCTCAGATGTTGCACATCTCATCGCTAGTATTTTCCAAGGGTTGTTGAGCACTTAACTGTATAACCTTCAGTAAAAATGCTGAAAAACATGTAATTAAAACACCATCTAATAATGAACTTCGTGATTTGTTTTAATATTTAATGTTTAAATATATGTAAACTGACAATTAACCTAGAAAATCCTTTCTGAGATAGACAGATTTGAAAAAATACTGCTCCAGTATGAAGGCAAACATATTAAAACAGCTGGAGTTCAGTGACAGACTCATGCAATAGTTTAATTCTGCTGTTAAAGGATATTTTAGAATAGTACCACCATCTCATGGTAAAAGATCTTTTCTGGTATAAGCACAGGACGTAAAACAAGCCATTTTTTATCAAAACTCTTCACTTCAGTTTTAGCATTTGCAAATAAAACCCCATGAAACGTGTTGCAAATAAAAATGTAACCTTCAATCCTAGAAACAAAGAGCTCATCAATGGTGTTATGAACTCCATAAAATCATAACGGCATAGAGGAGGTGAACAGAAAAATGACATAATTCAAGAACTGGCAAGAGTTATAAAACAATCAAACAAACAGAAATATTTTCCCCAAATCATGAATCATTAAACTAGAGGATTTAATGTCAGAGGTAATTTTGAAGGCCAAAAACTTGAGTGAAGTCAAAAACAATTCAGATGAAGAAGGAAAAAAATCTGTCATCAGTAGCTCAGCATGAAGGTGCAGCTAGAACCTGTGCTTCAGGATGATCAAGAACTGCTGTGAAGCTGTAAGATTCTGTCGGGGAAATGTTGCCCATTCTTAAAATCTAGCACTTTTTTTCTGTTGCAGACCATTAGACAAATGAGGCTAGAAGGACCATTGGTTTCACTCAATGGGGTGGCACGTTCTTACTGCTCAGTAAAAGGTGCACTACTGTTAAGCGGAATAACTTCAGATCATAGGGTAGCTATTTTGAGCAGTTCATTCCCGCTCTATTTTCTTGCTAACTGTTTTGGAAGACATGACTTCTCTGTTATAAATTGCATTTGCAGAGGTATTTTTTTCAGACAACAGAGTGTATGCAAACAAATGCATACACAATGAATCATTCCAAGGAACAAATCAGTCAGGGGTAGGAGGTAAAATTATTAAGTTGACGTATCCAAACTATCCAAACTGGGGACAGAAAGGTGACTCTCTGGTGCAGACCTCAGATCATCAGAAAGATCTCCACAGCCTTCAGGATGAGCAAAGACAAGCCTTTGTACATTTACTAGGGTTTTGCTGGGTTTCACAGGTGCCCACGCTGTGTGCTGAGGTAAATGACGCCCGGGGGGAACTGGATGGGCTGAGTATGAACTCTCAGACAGTCGGGTTTCCTACTTGAGGTCAATGGTTATGGCAACATTTAGACAAGGTGGAAAGTGATAAACCTCTAGATGTCACCAGGAGCAGCAACCACCTTTGCTATTTCAAATCGAGGGATAGAAGTGGCTGCTGGACAATAATAACAACAGCAAGAGATTAAAGCATTGCTTATGGTTTGGTTCAACTCTCTGCCTTTCTGCCTGGCTGGCAGCTGTGGCGTGATACCTCCCACAGGTAAGTGCTGTGGTACTGAGTTGGAATTCAGTTGCATATCACAGTCTAAAAGCCTAATTCACAGTGGTTAAAACAGGTAAGATCTTTCTTCATAAACATTTTCTTCTCCATCTTGGACTGGAGATACCAACAGGGCGTGCAAAGGAAAAGTTTCCAAAGTAACAATGTTGTGTGTCTAAACAGGGCATTGTGCAGAATGACAGTAAAAACAATCCTAATGTATGAAATTACCTGAAGTCTGACTGTAAGAGTGACTCACTGCTCCAGAAACCGCCTGGGAAGAAAATATTTCAAGTGGATTCACTGCTGACCTATTGCCAGGTATGGCAATATTTGGGACAGAAAGAAATCATTGTACATATGTAAAGGGTTGCTCTTTCCCATTTTTTCCTGTCCATGCAAATATATCACAGTGCAAGGGGCAATGGGAGTGGCTGTGGTGACTGACTGAAAAGACCTCGTGAAAATTTTATGTCCAACAACAGTAATCTCCCTTAGAAGTACATGATGGTAATTATTTTAACACAGTGAAATGCACAATGCAAAGAAGCACCTGACAAGGCAAATTACAGTATTTGAAGTGTAAATTAGGCACTAGACCAGTAGCCATGTAATTAGCCAATCAAAAAATATCACAAGAGGATTTTCATACTCATTGTTTCTGTCCACCGTGTATCTCAAAGCGAGGGGGAATGACTCTTGTTAATCTGTTCTCCTACTGGAAATCTCTGTGGGTATCTGTATCTACCAAGAATTTCTCACCTGCTTGTAATGGGACCAATCTTGGACTGAGGGGTCACCATCCCCTTTACCTTTCCTGCAAAGTGACTACAGTTGCAGTGATGGAGTTTGGAGCAACACCTTGAGCTGCAGTAAATCTTTCCAACAGGCTATGGACTGGGTCCTGAGCAGTCAAATCAATGCAACAGCAACTGCACCAGTTCAGTTTATTTTCTCTGTCAGCCTTATCTAGGAGAAAGACATTGCTCCAGGGGATAAGATTTCCTTTCAGAGCTCTGAAAGAACCTACATGTCTAACCCAGAAGCTAGGAGGAGCAGGCACTGCACAAAAATTAGGCTTGCAAAGCAGAGCAAGTTCTCAAGATATTTGAAATGTAAACCTTTGTAAAGGCTTGTAGAAATAATATTCTGTAAAACCACTTAAACCCCAAACTTTTTTTGGTTAGCTGTGTTCTCATGTGTGAGCTCATCCAAGAAGTGCATCTGTTTGTACAATCTTTCTTGTAGTCCAAAGCTCTATTAGCTGGAATTCCCTAGGTGCATTAAATACAAAATAAAAGCAGGTACCAAGTAGAATCATAGAATCGTCTAGGTTGGAAAAGACCTTTAAGATCATCACGTCCAACCGTTAACCTAACACTGCCATCCCACCACTAAACCATGTCCCTAAGCACCTCGTCTACCCTTCTTTTAAATACCTCCAGGGATGGGGACTCGACCACCTCCCTGGGCAGCCCATTCCAGAGCCTGACAACCCTTTCTGTACTTTGAATGTCTGGCCCAGAAAGCTTTGTAATTTTTAATTTTTAATTAATTATGGGGAAGAAAGATTGGACTGAGGTTGTGGAAGTCTATTTTCATGGGAATTTTTTTTTTAAAGGTCATACAAAGTAAGTAAAAAAACATTTACTCATGCATATGTCTCACAGGTTAAGACTGGGAATTGCTGACACATCATCTCAATTAGTAGCACTCAGTACCAGGCAAATCCTGACATAGTTTGTGATTTTAATAAGCTATGTGAATTTATGATACCACTCAGTGTTCACAAACACCATAACAGCACCCACAAAATAGAATAGCAAGAAAATTATAAATGAAAAATTGGAACAAATAAATGTAAATATGGAATCACTGTTAACATATTCTGGGCTCTAATTACATGCTTACTTGGGAAAAGATGGCCAAACAATATTGCAACCCATAAATGGGGTTAAGTCAGCCTTTAGCTGAAGCTCTGGCCTATAAAACCCTTTTTGAAGCTGCCTAGTCCATCACTATGAAAAAGGGTGAAAGCGTATCTTAAAAACGATATTTAAAATTATAAACAGCATTGAAATGCTAAGAAGCGTAAGCTAATGAGCATTTATCCTTGAAAAGCATTACTCTGGAGGCAAATTTGTTGATGTTATAAAAAGTTTTTCACTGTATTTTTTTTAATAGGTCTGTGGGTATTTAAAATCTCGTTTAAAGGTATCTTAATGTAGTTTTTAGTTCCTTCCTGTAAAATTTTAATAAGAAACCACAGAACTACTCAATTCCCTGAAAGTGCATAAAACCAAATTCAGACATCAAAACACAGAAGGCAAACTGCCAGTTTCCAAGCCTTCACCAAGGCAAGCCCAAAACTACTTTTTTTTTCCTGAGGCCTAAACATTTTGCTTGTTCTTTTCTCATTACTTTCCCTTTCCTAGGCAAATATCATAATTCAGCCTCTCTTGGAAGGAGTGATTCAGGAGCATGGCGACAACAGCTCCTCAAGCAGGGCTGAGATCAGCATCTGCTGGTACCTTTCTGCTGCTACTGATCGTACCATGGTCAGGCAACGACCATCCACCTGCCTTCATATCAAGTATTAGGATTGTAAGATCCAACATGTCTGTTTTTCACCCTTCTCTGTCCTTGCTATCCTTTATTTCTATGTAATTTTCTCCTTATCTAATTCCAAATTATTATTGAATGTAACAGGCTTGTCATTCCTGCATAAGTGGTATGTTGGCAGGGTACTCCAGGAAACACTTGGCAAACGTAGTTAGTAATCTGACTGCTGTCCACAGAAATACAAGGTTGTAAGACTTGTTTTGATTTAATATTGATATCATAAAAATGTCCTATGCCTGTGACGTGTTGCAGAAGAATTTTTGTTGCAAGTTGTTTTGAAATAAACAGCAAAAATGCATCAGTTTGGACAGACTCATGGCAAAATCTTCATCATTCGCTTTCAGTTGTTGGGGTAAATTAATAACAGGTACAGACCTTGTCCATCGAGCCCTCATCTGGCAAACACCAATGTAACACACAAACAAACGATTCAGTGGAAGATTAGGTGACTCCTTCTATGTTCGCAGACTCTCAGGATGGGAACCTCCAGATGGATGAAGGAAACAAACAGAATTACTTCTCCTCTTCTTGCTCGGCACACCTCCCCAAGGCAAGTTCTTCTTGCCTAGCTCATGTTGAAATTCCATGTATTTGCAAAACTAACAGGGCTCAGCAAAAGCAGATTTCCCTTTGTTGGACATGTGTTCAAGTAATTTTAGGTAAATGCTGCAGTGCTGAGACTGCACAAGATAGCACCATTTTGCTGTCTTATCTTATCCTTCCCCACATGCTACTGCATAACCCACCTTTTGAACTCTGTCCTTTACTTAAGAACATAAGCAGAAATCCTTGTAACCCATCTGTGGTTTCTCAGTTAAACGATATTGTTGAAAGCAGTGTCAAGAGCTATTTATGTTGTTGAAACCGAGAGAGCCATCAGCCCCATATTTTTCTCAACATAAGTACAAGCACAAAAAAAAGTCC
The DNA here is from genome assembly GCF_000687185.1 of Egretta garzetta. Taxonomy (NCBI): domain Eukaryota; kingdom Metazoa; phylum Chordata; class Aves; order Pelecaniformes; family Ardeidae; genus Egretta; species Egretta garzetta. The sequence continues at coordinate 1,005,344 of NW_009259855.1, forward strand.
CTCTCCTAAACCAGCTTACAGTCAATATAAGGTATTACAGGCAAAAACTGATCACACTTAACTCTGAGCGCAGTGCTGGCTAGTGGTGGTCCTACCATACAAACATCCTAATCCAGTGATTCATATCTTCTAGCAGACACTTTATGAAAAGTTTACATGGTCGTTTTGATGTAACTAAGGGACAGAAGAGGTCCTGGTGTATGCAATTCATTTTCTCAGCGCATCCTCATACTCAAATAAAGCAATCTGTTTGAAAGGAGCCTTATTTCATCGCTTTATAATTCTTCCAGTTGGTAATATTTTCCTTGACTTACAGCATGGAAAAGTACAAACACTTCTGAGCCATATTTTCAGCCCCTACCACACTATGTTTCCCAGTCTCAGTTATTAGTACCCCTGAGATATTCCATCTTCATTTTTCTAGCTTAGTATTTTAAAGACTTGCTTAAATTTTCTTTTCAAAGCTGCAGTGCTTTTGTTCAACAATAATAAATGATACAGATGGAAGAGCAAGAAAGCCTATTTAAAGCATTATGTGTAAGATGGGGTCAAAAGTTTTTCATGCTTACTTTTTTGAGGTGCTTTGAATTTTCTTCGCTAAGTTGTCGTGCTTTCCTTCACTGCTAGTAAGTTACATACTGTAAAGGCAGAAGTGCGTTTAACAGCATCAGGTGTAAGACTGAGTCAAAATGTTGTAATGCTAAGGGCCAGTAAGCTCATTCATGGAAATGGTACTCTAATTCAAGAGAAAATATCTTGGCTAGTGAGTTTTGTCATGGCTTTCTAGTCAGTCAAGAAAGAATTGGACATGCTGAGTGGATAAAGACTCAAGAAATAGTTTCCAGTCAATTCTATTTATAATAGCTGTATAACTTCCTCTCACTTTGCATAAAGCTGGGTAGAGCATTAGAAATTATGGCAGTGGAAATGCACATGCAGCACTGCTAGCGGGCTGCAAGACAAGCAGCTTTATTTTAAAAAAACAGCAGAAAGGTGACTGTGGTTTCAAAGATAGTCACTAAGGAAGCACCGAGGCACGAGTTTGATAAAAAACACAGAAAAAACATCAGAGACTTTAAAACAAAATGGATGGTAAATTTATGCATAAATACACTGAAGAACGTGATTTTCCTCTGTGGATGTATTTACTATGATCTTCAGCTCTTTATATTATCGTTTTGAGATAGTTTTCAATGACTATCTAAATTAACAGAAGCTTTCCGTCTCTGAAACTACAAAAAAATATTAAGCTTCAGCTGTCAAGCGTTAAAACTTAGTACACTGAATACAAATCATTCTCACTAAAGGACTGAGGCAAAAAAACCCACCTTAATTATTCACAGATTTAATATATTGAAGTATCATTAACATTCAGGGCTCCATCCTAAAGGTAATTAAAATGCAGGAAGACTTAGAGTAGAGGTCATTTAGGAAAACACCTATACAGGGGCATGAAGAAGAAGGCTGACTGGGAGAGAGAAGAACGACATTTTAAGGAGGAAGACAAATGCTTGTTGACTCAGAAGTCCAAAAATACCCTCAAAGAACCTTGATTAAAGAGACATAAGATATCTACACATTTTTATAAGGTGTATTTTATCCAAGTGCTTTCTGACACATCACCAATGCTTTGGGGTTAGTTTTCAGTAATGTATTTTTTGTACAAACCAATTCTGTCAAGCTCTCTGTGTTGTGTTTAACCTTGAACCGCACGTGAAGAAGGTGTGTGTTCAGTGCGGTGCCCTGAGCAGCTTGGTCGCGATGCCTTCTGAAAGGGAAATCTGGTTGGTAGACCTGGCTGAAAACTGGGATAAGCTTTGCTTCTGCCGCAGGTAACACACATGCCTTCTCCATGTTTCCTCCAAATGCTGAGCATTTCTTTAAACCATTTTTTTCAAACCCAGATTTCAAATTCTGTTTAGTCAGGACTAAAAGTTTCATTTTATGGTCCTCTGGCTCTCATCAGTTGAAATGAATACTTAGACAAATGAGAAATTATTTTCCTGCAGGACAATTTTCCTGAGATTAGAGTGATTAAAATGTCTTCAGCTAAAAAAAAACCCCATTAAGTACCTTATGAGCCAGTGGCAAATTTAGTGGGCACATTTGCCCCAGCGCCGTATGACACAGTTCTGACATCTGAAAGAACAATGTGACATCTGAAAGAAAATGGCTAGGATGGAAAAAGGCTAGTGATGAGAGTCCCACATAACCCGCCGTAGTTTTCCTCTACACTCAGCTTGTTTTTTCAAGTAAGTGTTTAAATAAGTAAGTCCTCAGTATGAAAAGAAAGGACAGCCTTGTGATTAAGACATTTGATTTGCATTTCAATTTGAGTCCTGTTCCTGTCTTTTTCTTCCATTCTACTGCCCCACTTAACTTGCCTGTTCCTCATTTTTCTCTTTTATAAAGTGGAGAAAGTCAAACTTGGGTTTTGCCTATTCGGCCTGCGTGTTTCCAAAGCAGAAGTATTGAGTGGAGGCCAATAGGCACTTTCTCTTCTGAAAAACTCTCCACAGCTTTTGGGGCTAATTCTTGCTTCCTTTTTTAAATCACATGTTTAAATTTTGTTCTTCAGTGAGCTGAAGTAAACTAAATATGAGCTTTAGGTTTGTGTGTCCTGTTCTGTATTTGTTGCACAAGGCCAGGGGAGAAAACACTTGAAAAAACCCTCACTGGATTTCCTCAGGTTCAGGAGAAGGAGCAGATTTTGGCAGCAGGCTAAAGATAGCCGGGTAAGACAAAGTGCAGAAACAGAGAATGCTTTGAGCTGCTGAAGAAGACTGTTAGGATTAGGGCTGGAAAAGGCGGGATGCTAGTGAAGTTCTGACAGACCACCCAGGATGGGATGGACTTACTACTTCACAAATTAGCCCCAGGGTGTTCCTGAGAGGCAGGAATTTGCCAATGACACCACCACGGAGCTGTTGGGGGAGGACACTTTGTCCACCCTCCCACAGGATGGTGGGATTCACAGATTCCTCAGAGCCCAGGCAGTTTGTGAGTTGTGTACCAGCAGAGCAGATCTAATTGGTGATGTTGAAAAGGCCCCCTGTGGGCCAAAGAACATCAGCTATTTGTGGCTTACGTTCATTTCTGTTGCAGGCAATGCCCACCTAAACCCAAGTAACACCACTCAGAATTGTGTGTGATCCCAGGGCAGATCTGGGGACGATGGTCACTAAGCTTATCCCATGTGGGGATGATGGTTGCCAAGCTGGGGTCCCAGAAGAAGCACACCTGCACTGGTGCAAGGCTGTGCCCAGCCAGCTAAAGCTGCCTTTCAGAAAGCTGGCATCTGTCTATCCATCCTCTTCTGGACTTTTTTTGCAGCAGTCAGGACTTCACAGTAAGGTACTCACTACAGTCTGAGTTTTTCCTGGACCAGGTACCAAAAAAAGTTAGAGAGGAAGACTGCACCACCACCGCTGCTCTGGTTGCTCTCGGAGCATCACGTGGATGTATCAGCTTCCTACTGTTTTGTCAGTACCTGTCTCTGAACTGTAAGTTGAAATGGCCAGAAGACATTGACTCAAGTGCCAGTCTAAGTGTGCAGTACAGATTTCATACCAGCACTGTTATACAAACCACCCACAGCTCTCCTTTTCCTTCCCCTCCAGCAGCACTGCCTCTGGAGGGATTGAGTTTACGGAAGATAATCAGCTGAATGACACAAATGGACAAAACTGCAGTGATGCTGCTCACTCAAGGGCTTGTGGTCACCTGGGCATGAAGCTTGCCTAGTTTAATAAATTCCAATTAGTACTCCATGCGACAACATGTCTTTGAGGGTATGTGCCCAAATACAGTGTGCATTTCACTGTCTACACTGGCTTCACATACCACAAAAGCTCATCCCACCTGATGCTCACACCACACAACAAGCGCTGTTCAGAGATCTCAGGCCTCACCAAAAGCAACACAGCTGGAAACTTCTGGGCAGGTTCCTCTAGCTCTGTACTGCTGCTGATACCAGCCGGCTCTGTGCAGAAGCAGTTCAAGTGCCTCTGCACTGTGTTTGCTCCACTTTTCAAGGTTACCTCATCTGGTATTTGAAGAATTATTTGCAGTTACGCTGTCTTCTGTTACTGCCATGTTAAGTGTGGTATAAAAAACCATTCAAAATAGAATCCAAACCCATTGGTTTTTGGCCAAGAACAATTTTAAGCACGCAATCCCTGTGAAAAGTCTGCAGTGGTTATTTTAGGGTTATGTTCCTTTCAAAAGTCCTTTACACTTCTGTACAAAAAAGCCTTTTTGCTAGCAACCTCTGTTGCCAGTTCTATTGCAAGCAGGAACACAACCTTTACAAACGATAAACACAAGTAGAGCAAGAACTGCCAAGCAGTCCGACAGTGCTAATACTGCTCTGTGAAAAACAAACTGTAGTGCTAATTTACGGAGTTGAAGATCAGGAGGAGATGTAGCCACACTTAGACTATTCAAGCGTAACAATTACTTTCAGATCATAAAATGGAGCTTTCCCTTAAGCCAAGCTGCTACCTCCTTTCCCTTGCTGTGAGGAAGCTTTGTTGAGGACAGCTAGGCTTGCCTTGCAGGAAATGAGTGCTTCTAGCAAATGAAGGCTGAGTTTAAATCTCCCACCCCTGCACACAGGGACTAATATTTCACTTCAGAGGTGGCCTCACAACTGAGTGAGGGCACTAGAAGTGTGCCAGCCGTCAGTGTTAATAGTGTTATTGTATTTGATGAGAGTCTGGTTCCTCCACACCTGAGTATGCTTTAGAGGAACACAAGTCAATGGAAGCCGTCTTCATTGCAAATGGTAGGAAACATCACTAGGAGTGTAACAGCTTTGGTGTAAACAGTGTGGTTTCCTCTGGGTCCATGGCAGCTAAAAGATCTGCTCTCTAATACCAACTGCTTAAGAGTCTAGTATTTCTCCTTTCTAATGAAGAAGCAAACACTGATTTCAGTGGGGACGATGATGAATTTCACTCTCTCTCTGGTTAATGTATTTGTATTACACTTCCAATGTTCACACCATGGGATAAACAGAGGCTTTAAATCAATTAGTGAATGTTTGTAAAGTTCCTTACAATCTAAAAAACTAAGAGCAAGCTATTACTACCTTCTTGTTATAATTTTGCCATCATTAATCATTCTGCTTTTTAGGGGGAGGACAGCTGACAACCTCCTGATAATTTGCTTCATTTGTATTAATCAGAACTATTATCCAAACCTTTTCAGGAGTGAATACATTAAATCTGCCAAACCCTAATTGTTACATTATGCATATTATTACTCCTTTTGACCCAGCTGGTTAACCAAGCTATGGGGTCTTCTAGGTTATTTCTCTTGGGCAGACATACAATCATAAAATCATAGAATCATAGAATTGTTTAGGTTGGAAAAGACCTTTAAGATCATGAAGTCCAACCATTAATCTAACACTGCCATCCCACCACTAAACCATGTCCCTAAGCACCACATCTACCTGTCTTTTAAATACCTCCAGGGATGGGGACTCCACCACTTCCCTGGGCAGCCCATTCCAGTGCCTGATAACCCTTTTGGTGACAAATTTTTTCCTAATATCCAACCTAAACCTGCCCTGGTGCAACTTGAGGCCATTTCCTCTTGTTCTGTCACTTGTTACTTGGGAGAAGAGACCAACCCCCACCTCGCTACAGCCTTCTGTCAGGCTATCATAGAGGGCAATAAGGTGTCCCCTCAGCCTCCTCTTCTCCAGGCTGAACAACCCCAGTTCCCTCAGCTGCTCCTCATCAGACTTGTGCTCCAGACCCCTCACCAGCTTCATTGCTCTCCTCTGGACATGGATGGTAGAGTCAAGTGCCCTAGAAGCAGTGTGTGCAACCCATTATTTTCCTGTGCTAGGGCAATCCAACAGAAGTTGGCTATTTCTTCACTCACAGCTACAAACTGCTTTCAGCGCAGAAAACTCTTGATGTTCTTTTCTGTAAAGTGCTGCCCACGCTGTTTCACAGTGGGCCCAGTGTTTTCTTGATCACTTTCCCCACTTTTCTGGTGTTCTTCTTTTCCTCCTCCTTATCTTGATGCCAGGCTATTACCAGCCACCATCCTCTATCCTAGTATTTCCTACTAAAAAATCCTGTGTGTGGTGTTGTTCAGGTCCACGCCTGGTTTTCACCTGAGGTTCATACTTGGGTTATATTACATCTAACATAAGTAGGACAAGAGCAGAGACCCATTGCTGAGATGAGCAGAAAGCAGACAGTCAGGTCTCTGATGCAACAGTAAGAAAGACTTTTCTTAAGGAACCAGATGGGACTGTGTGACTTTTATTACTTGAAGACGCTGGACTAACAAGAAGAATGTGAGATTGGTCCTCTTCTCTCAAGAATGGAGAAGGAAGGCAAAGATTTGTTTATAAGCCCTTTTAATTTCTGTTTTTCTGAGTTCTGCATTTTTGTTAGTTTAAGGGCGGGGGGTTAATAAATCTAGCTTTCATATTTGATTTTTTTTTTCTTGGAATTTCTAACTTTAGGGAAAAGACTTGTGCAGATCCACATCAAAGCTCTGGGAAGCCTCACCACAGGTGAGTATTTATAGTGTGGTCTGAGGATGAATTTTGCAATAAATTTGTATTCAGAAAAATTGAGCAGGCATGGCACAAGACTTGGTCAGGATATAATAACTTTTCACTGTAATTATCTTAATGCCTATGCTCAATTGTCCTAGATGACTGGCTCTGAAAGGACTTCCATGAAAGAAATGAAACTGCCTTTTCTGGCATATAAACAGGAGCTGAGGGAAAGGTAGGTGTGAGTATTTGGTGTGGGAGAAAAACGGATGTTCTTGCCCTCTTTGCAGACTTCATCCAAAAGCCTACTGTCACCCTGCCAGCCTGTCTGTCATCTGCCACATTTCCAATTTTCCTGTCAGCAAGACAGAAGGAAATTGCTTTGGATGAAAGTTATTGACTGTGTCTTGAGAGATCAGAATTCAATCCGCAGCTCTGTCCCAGGGTCTCAGGATGATGCTGTGATAATCTTAAGATAGCTTCTGTAAAGGCATCCCAGGCTGCCCTCTGCCTGCCCACTCACTGAAGGGAAAGAAATCTTCACCAGACCTTTTGCTGGTGCTTTTCTCTGCTGTCACTTCAGAGGACATTGGTACGTGCTGTGCTTACGTGTCCTAATAAATGCAGCCGAGTCCAATCTCCATAGGAGACTTCAGGTGTTTCTGTATCGCAAATAATTATTTCACAACAATTACAGAAAGTATATATTTTCCTTCAATTTTACATGTGGACTGCAGATGGGGAATCTTTAATCTGTCAGTTTTGGCAGCATGGTCTGATAGTCCCAAAAAGCTTTTGATATGTGCTGTATGTGACTCAACACCCATGGAGGCAGCACGCTACGTATTTGTGGCAAGGTAGATTTTGTCCCGGGGTATAGCTATCCCTCAAGGTGTAAACAGAGATTTAAACCAAAAATAAATCAAAACATATGAAAGCATTAGCTGAGTCTTAAAGAACCTACAGCAGGACTCAGTGAATGCTCATGACATTCATAGTCCTGAAGCGAGAGCCACATGGGCCAGGTATTGAGGAGCTCTGTGAGCCAGGGCACTTGTCTGAGCAGGGATGAGCTAAGATGGTGGCAAGCATGAATTTAAATTACAACTTCAGCCTTTGCGGCACTCGGGACAAAACCTGACGTCAACACATAGTTGATTGTGACTAGGAAAAGGTAGGTTTCTTTCTCTCCCCACTTTTTCAAAATTAGAAAAGAGTCCTGTTGTTGAGCTAGTAGGAGAGAGGCATATCAGCATCAGTCTGCCTTGCAGTATATTTAACTTGGTGTTATGAAATGGCATGCAGGATATCCTCGTGGCAATGCACGTCATTCCTGAGCATCTTCCCTTCACATTTCCCACCTCCACTTCTTCATACTCAAAATAATTACTTTCTGATTCACTGTTATTATATTCCCATCTCCTCAAATCATATTGGCAGACTAGACTGATCTGTCTGCATATTTTCTTTAGTCTCAGAAAGCCTTGTTTCTTAACACATAAAAGAAAGGATTGAAGAGCTCTGAAAATACCCTCCACTGGGGTTTTCTTCTGGTTTCAGCTATGAAATTCTCATTCCAGTGGCTTTCCTGACTGCAGATGGTGCTTATTGGATGTGCAGAAGTATGATATGTAATTTTAAAGTAAAGTAGCACCTTTAGATGTCTGTTTTCTTTTGGCTTAGCTGAAAGAGGCATCTTTGAGACTTCTTAACTCCTTTCTGGAAATTCTTAACGGTATCCAAGTGACAAGGTACTGCCACGTACAATACATGCAAATCCATGGATCCCAGGTCTGGTGAAAGCTGAGGTTATTGAGAAGGAGAAGACTCTGCTGGAAGGGCAAGGGAGCATTTTAACATCTTCTTCATCTTTTCTGAACTGCCTGGTCTTTTGTTGGAGACCGCTCATACAGCCCACTTTTGATACAAGCACTGACCATGGTTCCAGTCTAATTACAGTGTGGTAGATTGTGTCTATATGCTTTTATAGCACTTCCCAGTATGGTATCAAAATATTTCATGAGTAACTTAGGTCTACAATGTTTCCTGGTGGACATCGGGATCTTTTGATGCTTTGCTGGAGCAGGTGTTACTTGGCACAATTGTCATTCTCTCTTTTCCTTTCTGCTGTATTAACCTACGGCAGTCGATATGTCTTAGAACAGAGAAAGGTTTTGCAAGATGCTCTGAAAAGAAGGTTAATCCAGAGCCTGGTAAGATCCTCTGAAAGTTTAGTTTGTAGCTCAAGAACAGCATCTATAATTCAGACTCCTTGTGCTGGGCTCCAGGAGCTGCCCTGGTAAAGTCATGAATGAGTCACAAATGATGATGAGGCCAATAATATAACTTTAACCAGAGCAGTGACCAACACTCTTGGAAACTGGAACTAAGATTTTGAAATGACTGAGAAAATTAATGGAAAAAAATGAGCTCAAGAATAATGTAGTCAACAGTTAATGTTCCAGAGAAGGTAAAGCACAAGTCACCAACAGTTGAAGTTATTGCCTGCGTATGTAGTAATCTTACTATGTACCATCTTATCTTATTAGTAGGAAAAGAATTTTGGGATTGAAAGGCCTAATGAATTAAAGCCTTATGGGGGTACACAGTGGAAAGAGAGATTGACACTTGATGTGGACAGTGCTTGTTTTTTTTCTAATTAGGGGATAGGGCAGTAAGCTTTGTAATGCTAATTTGTTAGAGCTGGAAGTGTTTTGACTAAGTGGAAAGGAAAGTTGCTTTAATTCTACAAATGGGTAAGGCATTTAATGAGACAAGTTGATTTCAAGTGAAAACATTTGATATATGTGTAAGATATGCTATCATGAGGTAAACGCAAATGAAATTAAACCAGAACAACACAGGACACTAAGTTTATTGCTGGGTGATATATATCTTCTCTATCTAATTAATAAACATGTAAATTAGGCAAGCTGAGAATAAAGGATGTGTCAAGGATTGGCTTTCTGGAATGATTCCTCAAGATGATGTAATCATGGCTACCATTTATCTTGTTTCTACCACACTGAGGGTCTACGTATGGAGAAGCTTGTCTGGTCTGGTAAAGCTATCTTGGATTTTAGCAGTAAATACGGCTATTCTAGATTTTGTTTGACTGTTTAAAGAAGCAAATCTTGTACAAGCTACAAACTTCATAAATTAGAAACTTCAATAAACAACAGGATTAATACCTGAGAACCTCAAAGAAAATAAAGCGAATATGGGGAAAAAATGTTGGAAGGAAGTATTTTTTGCATCTGACTCAGAAGTTAAATGCAGAGTTCATCATCTTGAGAAGGAAGCAGCAAGCGAAGCTCTCTTTCCATGGGAGAAAAAGGCATTCCCTCAAAGTATTGCTCCCTGCTTATCAGATTTATCTCAGTCCTGCTGGGACTGAGGGACATGTCTACTTCTCAGTGCCAGTCTCTCTTCAGAATGAGAACAACTTTGTATAGAAACATATTAAAAAGGAAACAGTGGTATCTGACAGTACCCTCAACCCACCACCAGCAGCAGTGACCCCTCCACCATCCGAGTAGTCTCATAAGGACACTAAGGTGCAAGGGTTCAAGGTGTAGAGTTTGGGTAGACTCCCTGGGTAGCTTTTCCTGTGCATGAGACCCTGACATGACACGCATGAGTCCATCACAAATAACTAGATATTAACAGAGCCACATGCAAGGGCTCAGAAGGGGGGGGGGGGGGGGGGGTGCCGTTGCTGGTGTGGGAAATGGTCTGCCCATGGAAACACAATAGCAGGGATGCTTCACTTGGACTGCAGGGAGCTCCAGACCAGGCTGCCCTTGCTTCTGATCAACCCCTGCTCAATGGCTGGAGCAGTAGCACGGCAGTGGGAGAGCCTCAGTGCATGAGAAAACAGAGCAAAGCACACATGTCACTGGCTCTCCTGCCTCTGGATTCCACTTGCTTGACCTCCTGTTTAATCAGCCTGCACAGAGGAGATTCCTAAAGCTTGAGTCTGTGCCCACTGGCCTTCCCTTTTCACTTTGCTTCCCATGACCTGATGGTTCCTGGTTTTGGTCCCACCTACTTTCTGCAGTGGCCAAATATGTTTATAAATGTGATTGTTGGGTAAAAGTAGTAGCAACTCCCAAATTCAGTAGTGTGAGAAGGGGTTGAGGGAGGACTATGTGTACATGTGAGCATAAAGAGAAGCAAGAAAGCCCGAGATGCTCCACTCATTAGAGCACTGAAAACTTGCTACCTTTCTTCACATACCCTATCAATTCCAGCCAGCTCAGAAGGAATGACTGGATCCATACTCATCTGCTTGTGCTCTGTGCCGAGGGCCTGCAGCGCTGCTGGCTGCCTGTGCTCACCCCAGTCACAGGTAAGGATGAGGCTGGGCACATTGGCCTTCCACCACGTGTTGAAACCCCTTGGCAACACTTGTACGAGGCATGAGACTCCCGTAAGGGCCCTGTAAATTAATCAGCCTTGGAACACGTAGCGATTTAGCTCCTACTCAGTCATTTAAAATTATTTTTCTCTCAGTTAAGGCATCTTCAGGGAGCCTGGAGTAGGCTGGAATAGGTAGCCCCTTTGCTAACCTTGTCTTAGTCCCAACAGAGCAAGACAGGCTAGCAAGGGGACTACCTATGGCAGGGCTACCTGGTCCCAATGGAGCAAGAGGTACAGAGCGATTCCCCTTGATCTGCGGCACACCTGGAGTTGTGCATAGACCAGCAACCTTGTGGCTTGTGGGACATTTATCAGACAGAGCCTGCCAGGATGAAAGGCAAGGCGTCCCTACACTTTTAATAGCCCTTTTCAACTCCTCTTTTTTTTTTATTTTTAATTCTGTCTTCTAAAATTAACATTTGCAGCAGATCTGAAGGAACGTCTCTCTTCCATTCCTCTCCTACAAGAAAGTGTGCACTTGTTTCCCTGGGGTTAGACACCTGCAAACCTCAATGACTTTGCAATTAAGCTTTTACAAAGCTTGTTTGTTTGGTAAAAGAGCAAACCACCGTGAAACTGCCAGGGCTTGGTGGCCCTCTCCTGGCCACATTTGTGCCATGCACTTGTCCTCAGCCACACAAGCCCTGCTGCCAGCACGGTCCCAGGTTCTGCGCTGTGCGCCGTACCTTGCTCAGCAGCATGCTGGTGGCAGGCAGCAGCTAAGGACATACACACAGGCAAAATACAGCTAGAGGTTGAATATATTTACTTGGGGTTAAACAGAGGACACCTTCGTCGTTTACGTACTGGCATTTTGCCAAGGGTAACCAAAGCCCCTTGATACCACCTGCGTCACGAGGCACTGTTTGTCACAAATAAATGTATAGAAGTACATTGATCATTACGGGTAGGATCCATCTCACCTAACTTCGGTCCCTCAGGTCTTTAGACACCTATTCTATGTTAGGGTCCTTTATAGTTGTTCACTTGGCCTCTTTCAGGTTGAGATGAGATGCTTCGCAAGGGTGCCTATTTCTCACCACCTCAGAGGCATGTGGTCAGTGCCACCCACCAGAACATAGTCAGTTAGCTTTCCTCTTTCCTTGTGAGAGCCTGGTTGTCCTCTTATTTTCATTAGGGTGGAAAACAGCTATTCCAATGAAGTCGATCACGTTGCTGTGGTGTGGAAAATGGTATAGATAATAGCAGAATTGGGCTCCAAATCTCTTTAAGGATAAACGGGACTTTTGACACTACTGATATCCTTCCCCTTCCTTCCTCTCTGCCCTTTCTCCTCCTCCCTTCCTTGCCCCATCTCCCTGAGTGGGAAACCATTCAGGGCTTGTGAGCCTCCTCTTTTGTCTGGCAACATGGCAAATTCTTCCTGCCTTGATTTTAAATATTTAAGACTAAAATATTTGAAATACAGTACACTGACAACATGTCTTTCATAAAGACTGATAAGTCATTTACCAGGAAAAAGAAATCAAAATATCCATTCATGATACATTGCTGATGGAATCCGCAGGTGACAGAAAAAAATGGGAAGTGCTAAATAATATAAAGTGTTAGGTCACCGTTACAGTATAATCTGAGTTGTTTGGTAAAGTGGAGAAATGTAAAGGCTTGTGTGGTTACCACATCACAAGTTATACGTATGTAGGAACACAGGAATTCCCCCAGCATCAGGGACTCCGTCCTGAGAAGCTGTGACTGTTCCTTGCATGTCTTTTTTAACCAGCTGAATGTGAGTACCCAGTGCAGCCATAGAGTCGAAAGCATCATCATGGCCCCATGTCAGACACACCACCAGCTACGAGGAGAGACCACTGCCCCCTCTTTGGCCTGAGTAAGGGCATGAGTGCAACTCCACACCTGGTCCTGCTGCCCCCGGCTCCACATGGTGCTGCAAAACCAAAGCAGGTGTCAAAGAGGAACAAAAAAAAGAAAGTCAGAGAAGTGGAAAACGTGCTTTCCTCATGCAAAATGAAGGTATCAGTTCATAGCGCTTATCCAACAGAGGGTTTGAAGGGTTTGAACAGAATCTCTAAGGACCCACATGAGAAGAAAACTTAGTTAAAGAGCTTTCAGACCTGTAGGATATAATGAGCTACCAGGACTGGAAGCAGAAGTTAAAGACATTCGTACTGAAATAAAAAGATAAATGACGTGCCTGGAAAAAAGAGGAGGAGACATAAAGGCGCACAGTAACATCCTACAATGAGATTGTTAAAGGCTTGTCGATACCTAAAAGCAAGAAGCAGCCTTTCTTGAGCATTTCAGAAGTGTGTGTGATGCCAAGATCTCATTAATTTGTCTCTGAAAATCTTACACTTGAAGTCAACTATGAATACATAATCTAAATTGATAGCTGACCTAAACCTTTGTCAGCATAGCAATCACTGGGAAAGCCTAGCACAGAAAGAGCTTTGTGACCACTAATAAGCTGAATGTATCCCTCCTATTCGCAGCCAGATGATTACTCCCTCAAGAGTAGGCTCACGCTATGAAAGGACTGACAGTATAAACAGACTGGACTTGTCCCTCGTTGAGAGCCAAGCCCCTAATCCCCGGTTTAAAAACCAGGCGTACGTGCTCTCCGTGAAAGGCGATTCAGGCTCGCGCTGGTGTGCCCCGGGCTGTGCCGCCACCTCTCCTCAGCCCCATCCCTGCTGCAGCTTTTGGCTGC
>NW_009259855.1:1018998-1028676 GCF_000687185.1 Egretta garzetta
GCTGGGGGCACCCTGAGGTCCCCCTGCGGCACGCTGCGGCCTTGGAAAGCCAGTGTTCGGCGGGCTGATGACGGCTGGAGCCTGGTGCAGGAGGGTGCTTATGTGTCCAATTTAGAATAATATTCTGCTGTAAACAGTGCTAAGTCCTGACAGCCGCTGTTACAATGAGCAACGCGTTATAAAACCTGAACATTTATTACAATGCTTTCCTGGAAAGATTTGTTATCATCTGTAGCATTCTTCTGAGATTAGCACTGTCATTACAGTCTCCTTTATGATACTTCATATTTACCTGTGGAGGCAGGAGAAGGTCATGTAACCCCTGAGATGATGAGACCTTTGCAATATTGCCTTGTGTTCCTTATGGGTTGGCTTGCTCCGGACTGAATCAGTCTCATACAGGCAGAGCTGTCTGACTGTTGACTGCCATAGACTTTTGCCGCTGGAGGAAAAGGCAATCCCTACACTTCCAGAACCTTTAAAGTCCTGAACTCTGAATTCAAAGAGAGACCTGGAGTTGCTTCCCAGACTCTCTTGCTTTCCTACTTCTCCCATTGCCTGTTCAGTAAAACAGCTCCCTGTTCCTCTCTGGGACAGAGCACAGAGAGCTGTCAAATGCCAAAACGTAAGAAGTCTTTGGACTGTAAGAACAAAGAAAGAAACTGCCAAAATATACATTGCCCTGCCTATAGTCAAAGGACTTCTGATCTGCAGGTCCAAGAAGAAAGAAAAAAGGTACCAGTTTAGCTGTCAAGGTGCTTTAGCCATTTTAAAATTATGTTCGGGTGAAGTTGAAAACAAAACTCCGCTTTGAAATGAAAAAATCAGTATTTTGTTTAAGTGTTGAAAAACGCTCTTAATGTTTCTACTTTTTGCTTTTCTAATACTCTAAATGATTCCATCAGTTTGGCTAGAACTTGCAAGTAATTTCGGCCAATTCTCAAATGGCTTTTTTTTCATTTTCTTTTTCTCTCTCTCTCTCTTTCCCCCCCCCCAAATGATGTGGCTTCTTTTTATCTTTAAAGCAGGAGGTGGAATGTTTCTTCCTTGGGAGACCTCATTCCCTGCATGTGTACAGGCACACAGTACTGCGCCTGATCCTTTGGAGAGGGAGACTAATACTTCCTTCAGCCTCAGAAAGAGAGAGCTGAATACCAATAAGCTGCTGTCTCTCACTATTTGTAACCCATGGGTATGTACCCAAAGTTAGGTGTCAGGGAGAAAATGTGTTTTCCACCCTAAGCAACTGCATTTGTTATAGGCAAGTCTATCATACCCTGTCCCTGTATTTTTAGAGCATAGAGAGAATTAGTTGGCTATTTCTAGCTCCAAAACACTGGATTAGACAGACTGAGCGTTCAACTGAATACAATCCCACTGCTACAGCCCTTAGCAATGACCTTGGCAAGTCATGCATGCCCCTCCTAGTGCTGCAGAACAGGACTGCAGACTGTTTTTTCCCGAGTAATATGCATATACCTTTAATTTCCCGAAGAGCCCTGGTTCCCACATAGAATTATATATCACTACAAAATCATTGCTGCCAAGGACCACCATCCACCCTGGCCGCAGCAAGCAGAGCTGCTGATGGCCAGGGACTGACAGCAAACTGGACCCCTGGAAGACCCTCTTTCCTCATGCAAACCAGCAGACCTGAGGGTGACAAGGCACTCAGTCTGACAGCCCTGGACTTTGCCTACCCACCTTGTCCTGTTTTTTGGGGCATTGGGGGAGTATGTGAGGCTCATTTACTTTTCTGGAACTGGAGATTTCATTTTTTCTCCTGCTTGAACCCTGGAGGGCTGTTCCCAATGGGCTAGTAAGCCAACAGCTTGGTCCAAACCATGTATCTTGCATCAGCTCTCATGGCCTTGGGGAGGGTGAGGATGTTTTCTGTTCCATTCTGGCAAGATGCCTCTTTCTTCACATCACCAGAGCAAGTTTGTAGGGCTGGGCAGGATGCGTGTGTTACGCTAGAGAAGCTGGAGCAGAAGTGCCCTGACACACACCCGTGACATGGGGTCAGGCCCACAGTCTGTTCCCCTTGAGCTGTGTGGTTAACTGGACACCTTATTTTTTCTTCTGACCTTGATGATAGGCTCCAGAATGCAGCTATTTCCAAGGACTGCTGGAGAAAATAAGTGCTCAGGGAGCCACACCTGGCTGGCATGGTCACAGGGCTGAGGTGTGTATTCAGCAGCCAGGTAGCTGTTCTGGAGGGAGGCTGAAGTGCTGTCTGATTTTAGGTATGTGTTTGTAATACAGTCATTACACAAGACCATTGTAAGAATGGTTTTAGATTTTCATCTAATGGCTACAACTGCAGCAATTAAAAAAAAAAAAAAAAAAGCAAATGCCGATGAGCAATAACGATTCTATGGGAGGCATAGCAATTCAAAAGTTATTTAACTTGCCTAACTCCTAAATGAAGACACAATAATGCTGTTCAGACACAGCTGCCAGAACTATTGGTACTGTCAAAATACAGGTTATTGAAATAAAATGTATTGTTAAAACATCAGTTTTAGCATGACAATATTTTCATGGGACACGTGTAGAGCAGAATTATTTTTCTATCACCTGACATCCTTAAATACCAGCCTTGGGTGTGATCTGCACTTAATGCAAGTTGGAATCAGCCACAGGGGTTGCATGGCCCAGAATGGGGAAAAAAAAAAATCTACATTTTTTTCTGTCTGCAAGATTTCCTAGATTAATGAATCTGCCTTAAAATAGCCTTGAGACACACAAAACAGAGCATCCCTGTTGCTGGTGGGTGAAACATTTGGTCTTAACTACCTGTAAATAATCTAAGTGCTGAAAAGTTTGGTGATGCTGAGTAGGCCTAAGGCACTTAATTATCTAACAAGACATCCTAGGGAACTCCAGTAGTGTTTTCTGCCTCATTAGGACAGAAATACAATTTTTCTCCTATTTCAGCAAATGCCTCCTCAACAAACAATGAAATGTGCAAGCTGGAAGTTAAAGACTGGTTTATGGTCCCTTGACATGATCATACTGAAGTAAAAAAGAGTAAAACCAGCATACGCTGTGTACACAAAAAAGACATTTCAGCCTAGAAATTAATATTTTAAAGAAAACACGCTAAAGGCCAGGAGGAGCTCTGTATCTCCGTGGGCGGCAATAACAAAGTTTTGTTCAGCATCCATTTCTGTTTGTTGCGCAGTTTCTAATATTGTATTTCCTATCATTAAAAGGAAAAGGAGGTGCTGTAAATCAAGTTAACAAGTAGCTCTTCTCGAGCTGTAAATGGAGTGCCTGCTTTACTGCATGTGCACACATCAGCTGCGTGAGAGTGTCTTCAGCCAGGCACGCTATGGTTTATGACTTTCATTCCGCTTATTATTAATTACTATTCTTTATTGTGGCTGGTTATGAGTACTTAGAAAGTGCTTTTTATCAAAGGACTGGGTGACGGCTAAACAGATTTTGCAAGGAAAGCCACTTTTGACATTTCCTTTTGCAATTTATTGAAGGAACCTAAGACTGCTTTTCAAAAATGATGGAGAGCAGAAGGCCTTGAACTTCCAGCCTCCAGGCTGCTGGAGAGCTGGCTGTCAGGGATGGAGTCTATTTATTGCCCTCTGCTGGTATCATCCCTAAATTCGATGTTTCAAACCTGACTTGTCTACCATTTATCTCATTTATTTGCAGTTTGCTGGCAGTGCGAATGATATTCTAGAGGGAAGACAGATTTGAAGATCATTACTGGGAGGATGAAATGTCCTATGCTTAATTGTCAAGAAATGAGGATGTTTGCAAGTGAAGTGCTGGGAGGCTGAATCTCTAAGGCTATTTCTTTAAAGGGGTCTTCAAATATGAGGAAGAATATGAAAACATCTCCACAGAAATAGACCCTTGAGAAGGAGAATCACACTGAAGAAACTGAAGAAACTCCTGCTGATTTTCTCTTAATAGAAAGCTTGAAGCAGTAAAAGTGAAGTCAAGGTTTGCTACTGTTTAAATATTCGTTGCTTCACTACACCATAAATAGAATGTTCTAGATAAGAAACTAGAATAACTTAGCAAATAGACTGAAAATGTAATATTTCGTTTATCATTTCTGCAGATAATGTCTCTGTTCTTTTTTACATCATATAACAAGTGATTAAGCCCTTTTGGCGAGAAACTATATCCTTAGCTTTTAATAACAATTGTACTCACCCATAGTAATACCTGCCAATAGATGTGGTGCTACTCAATTGCTGGCAATGTAAAAAAAAAAAATTAACTTGTGGGATACTTCTGTTCCTAAACCAAGAAGCACTAGCTTAAATAGTGATGGTTTCTGGGAAGTCTCAGGGCGTGCAGTCTAGTGGTGTCCCTTCTGGTCTATAATCTAATAAATCAACGGCACAGTCGAGCTCCTGGACCCTCTTACCCATCTTCTCCCTTCCCTCCATCATCCGTCTTCTTCATCCATTCCTTTTTCTCTTCCTCTTCTCCTCTTGCTCAGGTCCTATCTTCATCTTGTCCTTGCCACTTCTCCACTCTGTATGTTCAAAGAGTTCAAGACTACAAAGCACCAATTCTTCACCTAACCTTATTTAGTGTATAAAGTTAGCTATAGGCTGCCACCAGAAAAAAATTATATTAAGCACAAAGTGCTGGAGTGGTCAAAGCACACTCTTTAGAGACAGCAAGCCTGGATAAGATATCAAAAGCAGTAAACCGATTGCTTCCTTTAGGAATTTGTTCCAGTGTTTTCACTTCCTTTCTCAACACCATTGCCTATTTTTTTATTTGAATCCAGCTTCCTCAGATGTTGTTACAGTACACCATTGAATCTTTCTCTCAGGGATGAAAGAATGCTTTAGAACCTGTAATTTTCCTCTTGTGAAAACACTCACAGAAATCACATCACCCATGAACTTGCTTTTAGATAAGACAAATAGGCTGAAAGATTTAAGCCTCTCATGTTAGACTCTCAAAACTTCTCTCTTTTCCTTTCTCTTCTCTCCTCCAGCCTCCCTTGTTACATCTTTCTAGTCCCAAAAGTCTCTTTGTTGGGAGAAAAAACTTAGAGGGGAAATTATGGTCCTGCTACCGGATCAAGTGAGGACAACAGCTCCTGTGATCCCCGGCTCACTCCCGCTCCAAGCAGCTGGAACACACTTGGGCTGGACAGCTTTCAGAGGATAGAGTTGAAAAGCCTTCAGCACTCGCAAATTTATGCTAGTTTAAATGCTGCAACTTGGCAAATGCGGGGGATTTTTCAAAGAGAAAGAAAAAGGTACACCTCCAAACCCAGGGTGAGTTCCCTGCTCTTGAAAAAGTCCAAGTTCCTGCTCCAAAACAGGAAGATGCCTGCTGACACTGCTGAAAGAAACTGCTTTGTAGAACTGTTTGAACAAGAGCAATCTGTTCTCTTCTAATTTCAGTCCTGAAAATGGCCAGACCACTTCTACTGAAAATTCCTTCCTCTCGGGCTCTCCACCTCTTTCCCCCCCCCAAGAGAAATACCAGGCCTAAACACCTAATCAGCATACAAACATTCAGCAGCTACACTGCAGCAAACAGCATTTAATGGAGTAAAGAACATGTAAACAGCAGCAGGGTAACAACAGAATATCCACACCAGTTGTAAAACTGCAGTAGGCCCTGAATTTTGCACTATCCATTACGCTTTTCCTAGAATTAGTCTTCCGTTAGATTTCCATAAGCATCTCCTGTTATTTTGGTACTGAACATCTCAGTATTAGCCAGTTGAGTTAAGGTGCTGTATTTAATGTATATTTTCCAATTATGTTTGGACCTCAGTTAAAAAAATGGCTTGTATTTCTTTAAATACAAGCCCCAGTTTACTTGATATATCCGTGCATGTGTTCTGCATTCTAGTATCCGGGCTATAAAGTCCAATTTGAACTAATGTTATATTACATGACTGTCACTCATGATTAACGCAGTCCCCTTTGCCCCTTCCTTTTCACAAGTCTTATTACCTCCAGAAGTGTACAGAGAAAGGAAGCCCTGAAATACCTTTGTTGATTTTCTGCACATTTCTAAAAAATCTTGCAAGAGGAGTTATGAATATTTATTACAATCATATATTTAAATGGCTCTTACAACATCTTTATCCATAAATGAATACTGCATAGCACAGAATGAATAAGAAATTGCTGAGTATACTAGAAATTCTGTATGACTTCCTTTGCTGTTCTAAAGCTCCCCTTTTGCTTTGCTGTGGAAGAGAGTTATTGAGATCTGCAAGCAGCTGGTTCACTTCACGCCACAGAGGAATACATCAGTCCTGACTAGCAAAGCAGAAGATGGACTGTACTGTATAAGGAAGGCTGGAATTGAGCTAAGCCATGTTAAATTAATGGGTAAAGCTTTCAGAAATACCATTTTATAGATGAAGCTCTGCTACTTTCACAAGTTGCCCAAAGCAAAACCCTTTAGTTGAATTATTCACTGAGGGCAGAGCGAATTCTTTTATCCCCTGAGAACTGATTTTCTAACTCCCGTTGAGGATGTACATGCTTCGGTTACGGCTCTCTCCTCCATGCTGGATGAGGTTGGATTGATGCTCCGCAGCTGCTGCATTCCCTGGTAAATTTGCCAGGACAATCTTGACAGTGTGAGGGCAACTGATTTACCAGCTGCTATTCTCTTGGCTGATCTGCATTTGCTAGGAGACACCAGATTTGCACAACTTGTCATCAGCTTTCCCCACACCGCTGCTAGATATAGCATCATTCATGCTTATTAATCTTTGTGAACCAAGCAAATTCAAACAGGAGGCAGGTGCCAACCTCTCCCCAGAGCACCACTTAGCACTGAAAGCAAGTAAGGTGGACACCCAGCGACACAGGCTGAGAAAGATTCAAGGCACCTAGCATGTGCTGAATGTCAGCTGTAACCTGAATGAACAATATCCACAGACACACTTTTCCTTTTTAATGTTTACCACAATGACACCTCTAGTTTTCAGGAAGTCTGAAAGTCAGTCAGCTCGACTTCCTTCAAGTGGCATGGAGCAAAACTGGCCAAAAAATCTCTGCTTCTCACAGCAGCAGGATATCATCGGCTGGAGAGTCCCTGGTACCTTCCCCCTGTTGGGGCTTGGTTCCTTGCACAGAGCTCTTCAGGGCACAAAATCTCCCCACGTGGGGCCAAGACTGGTGGCAGTCACTAATTTGTCACCTGTAGTCTTGGCAATGCATTACCACTGAGCCAGAGATGGTGGATATAATCAGATCTCAGCACTGCCAATCATGGTGCAGCCTTCATAAAGCTCAGTAGCAATCCTGAAAATTATATGAAAAGCAAGAAGGCTCTTTAAGCTAGAAGAGATCTGCTTGGTAATGACTGCAACATCAGTGCATATGCAGAGGAGCTGCCAGGACTGGGACGTGTCCCATTTAAAGCCTTTATAGCTTAAACATCAGAATCTAATTCCAAGGGAGGGGAGAAGAAGATGGGTCCCTCTGCTCAGGGGGGAAGTTCCATAAATGATCACAGGCAGTTGGGATAGAAAAGCTCGGTGATGCTAAAGCTGTGCTGAAGAACTAAAGAAAAGGTGGGAAGGGCATCCTGCAGACTGACAAGAGATAGGGGGAAGACTAAATTTTGGACAAAAAGATAAAATACAGTCACAAAGGATCCTCATCTGTGTGGGGGGACTAGACTGTCAGGCCCTCATGTTATCTGAGATGTGGGAGCAGCTCTAATTGCTAAACATCATGGAGAATTGCACTTCATAGATTTATTTTTCTCTTTCTTCTATGTGCTTCTAATTCCAATTTCTGTAATCAGATGACATAAACATTTTCTTTCCTGAATAAACTTGCTGTTTTGTTCTTAAGTTTATCTGTTATCAAGACTTAAGTCCCTCATAACGGATATTAGGCAGTGACCAACCAGTAAGCCACAGCTTCAGGAACCCCACATGATATGCAGGGAGTTATAAGAATAAAAATAAACCTTCATACTGTTCCTTAGGGGAAGAGGCAAACATAGAAATATTGCACATCTACAAATGAGTGGAGCTCTTAGAAACCTTGGCATCCTCTAATTATCATTGCTGCCATTTCTAGTGGGACTTCTAGACAGATATCACTTAGTCAATAGCCCTTTATTTCTACATAACCTTTCTAGAAACCCCTTTACTTATGTCATTTTTTGTATCATCCCTATTTTGCCTCCAGCTATGCTGGCAAGATGCAAGTTTGCCTGATTTTCAGAAAGTTGGTGGAGAAATATTTCAATCCTGTTTATGACATCAAACAGATTTAATAAACAAGAATATAAAAGAAAACAAGTAGCTTCAGTCAACTAGACAAGTTCATCACTGTAGCAGACAGCTTTTTTTACCTCAGTTCATAATTTCAGTGTATAGAACCTTCTATTAAGAGTTATTTTAAAACAACTGGACGTTATGCCTTCAACAGTTTCACCGAGTAACTCAGGAAGATGTCACGCAGAAGGTGTCCACTGAGAAATAATAATTATTTCCTGAGGTCTCTCTGTTAACCTCTCAGGCTTCATCCAGGGGTTTGGAAGCATACGGAAAAGCCCTGAGCAAAAATTGTTCAGACTTGGCAAGCTTTCCTCAACAGCAGCCTGTGAAAGAACCTATTAGGGAATTTAATGATGGACTACAAGAGTTCATCAGCCACAAATTATATCAGTCCAAAAGCTGGCAGAGGTTCCGGTTAATGCATTAAAATACTTTTGCCCTCATGAATGGATCATGGGGCCAGGGCATAGAAGAATAATGAGCAATATAATATCTACTCTTACTGAGCAACCTTTGCACAGCTATTGAGTTTCAAGTGTCAGCTGTCAAAGGTATTTGTATTTTTCCTAAATTGACTGACTTGACCTCAAAAACTACTAATTGGGCTAAATGAGGGAAGGAAGGCTGATGTGGGAAAGGTGTTTTGGAAGTAGGTTACAGCTTCTTGTCAGGCTGAAAGCAAAATGCTGTTTCCGCAAAATTTCAGCGCCACTAATGTGATGATCGCCTTTCCCCAGTGTTGGGCTGTTCGATCCCCTGCCCCATCACAGCACACTGCGCTCCCGGTTGCGCCAAACAAGTTGTTCAGCTCTAGACAAAATATAACCTTTCTTCTCATTCCTGACCTGGGTCGTTTCAGTGATCCAGGTCAGCCCCCACAAAGACCTTGGTTGGCAGAGCTGAGGGGAACAAACACAGGGACCATGGGCTGGGGTGGGCAGGCAGGACGCTGCGGGGGGGCACTCTTCAATGAGGTTTCATATTAGCAGGTAACATGGGTCAATAGGAGCAGGTCTCTAGAGTGAAACAGTTAGTGCTGAGGACCTGATGCCTGTGCTATTTCGATTCTTCCTGGGACATATATCCAGCTCTAGTCCAGCCTTGTAAACCAATTGCCCATCTATGGTGTGATACATTTGTTGCATTCCTGAAGCACCTCCACCCCTTCCGTCTTCCCAGTGAAATCCAGTCCCTGAAACCCTGTGATCACTGAAACGATATGCAGAGGGAGTACCTGGGCCCAGGACATTTGCTTCAAAAGCTCATCCTAGGCTGAACAAATGCACGAATGCAGGTGCCAGCAGGGTGTACGGAACTGTAGATGGAGGGTCTCAACATGGTCACAACATTGCTGCATTCATGCTAGTGGCCTCCTGGCTTTGGGCCAGGGGCACCCGTGGCCTCTGCAGCCTCTC
>NW_009259855.1:1028800-1051380 GCF_000687185.1 Egretta garzetta
CCAGCTAGGTGTTGATCAATTTAAACTTTTCACTACTGTTTTCCTCCTCTTGATTTTATCACGCAGCTTCCAGAGAGCTCCTCACATCTTGCTTATCTTCCTTGGTCAGAAGTAGTCCTTGATCTCCACAGCTCACAAACCAGGTTTCCCAAGTGCCAGGTGCAGCCACAGCAGCATCTGGCATCAGGGGTGGGGTGTCAGGAAGGCTTTACCAATGAAGCAATCCAGCGCACTTTTTTCTCATGCCCAACTGTCCTACAGTTGGGGAACCCCACCTCTCCCATCCAGGCATTGGACAGGATCCATAAACACTGTGAGTGGAAGAAAAGAGGATGCATCAGCATTGTGTATGTCCTCCATCTTAAAGACTAGAGTGGTAATTCACCCTCCCCGCTAACAGCAGGTGGGGGAAATTTATTCTTACACTGTAGTCTTTGTTTGTCCTATTATTTTTAGATAATTTAGGTATCCACATAACCTATTCAGTTTGCTCACTTCCAAGACTGGAGAATGAGAAATGCCCTGGTACAGATTCAGGGACCGGATGCCACAGCTGCTCGTTCCATAAAAAGCCTGAGGACAGGTGTATGGCATAATTAATTAGCTTGCTTTTTTTTTTTTTTTTTGCATAGGACACAGACATGACAAACAGATAAGATAAAACGCCTTTTGTTTTTGTATAAATGCATTGAAGAGCAGAGCGATTCTGCTTTCATTGTCACATTTTGGACACTGTGCAATTCCTATGCTACAGCTACGGGGGAGCTTCTATAGCATTACCAAGCAAGTTTACTGAGATTACCATTTTTACAATGGATGGCCAGAGAATGAATAAAGATGACGCATTTAATTTATGTGCTTGACAGGAATATACTATTTAGGGCTACCTAAAATTAGAAAAGGAGCCTGAGACCTTCTTTGCCTCAGTTTTAGTTCATGTCTTATTGTAAGAAATAAATTCTACTGTTCAATTATTTACAAGCCTAATGGCGTTGCTTTCCTTTAATTGCTGAATATAGATAATATTTTATTTATAGATAAATATATATTAAGTTTATTCAGGAGTTAGGGGACAGCAATAATTAAATACACACAAAATATCTGAATAACTGCAAATTAAAGAAATTAATAATAACGGAAGAGATAAAATGAGGTTTATATTAGTAGAAAAATTATTTCCTATTTGTGACTAAATTCTGCCAATAGTACATTACTGCTGTCCTCATATTTTGCACTATGAAATTAACTTGTCACTTCTGCAGTAATTCTATATGAAAGATGTATTAAGGTCATGTCAGAATTTCTAAGTAATCAGAAGTATTTCACAAAGGCAATGATTAAGCGTTAGAAACTAAAAAAGAATCCGACTACAGGATTACTTCATAAGCAATGTTTTTGGCCACTGAATCTGAGCGTGCTGGAGCCTGTTAAATATTAACAGACAAGCGCTAGGACAGGATTAGCTTGGACTGCGAGCAGGTACAGTGAGAGGCAATCCCTTCTTGCTGGGCTTGAGTAGAACTGACAGTGCAATATTTTTCGATACCTCTGAGGTGAAAGCAGGAAAGTGGATGCCTATTTGATACTCTAAATGGACAGATTTTCTTGTCAGAACATAAAGTAAGTGGAAACAAGAGGAGTTTTTCCAATTCTTAGCACTGTTCCACATTTGGCAGTTATAAAACATTGTAGGTAAACATTATTGAATACAATTTTTTTTTAAATAAACTTTTTTTATTTTACTTGGCCAAAAAATCTGAAAACTAGTTTGTGATGGCTATTTACCCAGGAACTCTGACTAGTGGGAACAAGGAGTAGGTTCTAGCGTGTGGGAGGATGATGACGGCCTTGTGAGTTTTCAGTTATTCTTTGCCTGCTGTTGTGATCTTTCCAGTTGTGTCATTTCAGACAGTGACTGAGACGCAGCAGCAGTGTCTTGTTAGTATCATCCATTATGTTAGAGTTGCAAAATAATCCTGACCAGCTCCTACAAACTAAACTGTAACCAGGGCTGGATCTGGTGGAAGCCCAGTGATTATACTCAGATGGGTTATTTTGCCTCAGGAATCCCCCTTATGAGGTGCCTGCGTGCAAGAGGCTGATGGTTCTCCAGGCTGCTATGTCCTGGTGGCACTCAGATTTAAGTATTTCTCTTCATTTTTGGACTGCTAAAAGCTTTCTAGGTGACTAAATATGGGTCATGCAAGTTTTCATAAATAATAGAATCACAGAATGGTTTGGGTTGGAAAGGACCTTTAAAGACTATCTAATCTGACCCCCTTGCCATGGGCAGGGACATCTTCTGCTAGACCAGGTTGCTCAAAGCCCCGTCCAACCTGACCTTGAACACTTCCAATGATGGGGCATCCACAGCTTTGCTGGGCAACCTCTTCTGGTGGCTCACCACCCTCATTGTAAAAAATTTCTTCCTAATGTCAATACCTAAGTTTGAACTCGTAGTCAGTGATGGATTATCGTGATCCAGAGATAAGTAGAAACTTAAACTTCAGCAGAAACATCTGAGGAGGTTAACCTGTTAGACAGACCACCTGCGATCAAGACCCGTGCTGACTGCTCTTGGTGACCAGCCAAAGGAGGACTTGAGGATGTCAGAGCAGGAGCCAAGCTCCAGGCCTGGCCTGGGGACAGTGACCCTGCTGAAGGCAAGTCAGTCTTTGAAGAGACTTTTCAGCCACCCTGTTGGAGATACATCCATGTATCTGTGCCAGCTGAGTGAATGGACTGCTTCTCACAGAAAGTGATGAGTTGGAAAAGGGTTTGGCAATCGCTATAGCACAGAAAAATCAATACATAAAAAGGAATATCAGGCTAGGGCTAGAAAGCGATCTTGCCTTTGTATGCAGTGATTGTTAAGAATGCTTCTAGAAAAGTGTGCCACCAGGGAGGATGTCGGAGAGGGGGAATCCAAAGTAAGGACACGGAAAATGATCCAGAATGGGGAGGGGATTCTTAGGATGCAGAAGGGTTGAGCTATTCACCTTGTTCAAGGTGGGGTGAGAGGTCTTACAATCATTTTAGATGGCTATTTACACACACAAAACAACACTGGCTTGGGGGTTACTTTTACAGGCATGAATTCATGGGAAAGAGGGAGGAGGAGGAGGGCCTTAAGAGGGCTGCAATCTACTGTTGGCACTGGTCAGGGCTGTGCATTTGCTTTGTTAGTGACACAGGAGCAGCACCCCCGTGTTCCCCTTCCTCCCCCGGAAAGCTGCACAGCTCCTCCAGCCCCGGCTCTTCCACCGTACAGAGTGCAGCTTACCAAGATCCAGTAGCTAGAAGCTGAACTCTGCCAGAAGATAAACTCAGCCTTGAAATAGGACACAAATTCCTTGAAGTAAGGAAATTAACAGCTGGAATGATTTACCAGGGGACTTGCATAGGCTCTTAACATAAAATTAAGTGTCTTTCTGAACTGGCTGTCATCCACTTGCAGAGAACAGATCTATGTCCTGTTTATACAGAAGACCAGAGCGCATGAACACAGGGGTTTCTTTCACCTCTACAGTCTGAAAGATACACCTGACGTTTATAGATACTTTGGTTCCTGCTTGTGCTGACTTCGCAGCAGTCTGTGCTCCTGACCTGTGCTCTGTTTGCTACTTGTCAAATTTGGCAGATTACAGGGAGGAGGGAAATGAATCACTTACAAAAAAGAGAAAATGCATTTTCCTGATGTTTTTTTCCTAATGTCAATCAGTGTAACAGCTGATTAAAAAAAATAAAAAAGAGGGCAGAGAGAAAAGGACCAACACCCAGTAGAAAATTTCAGGCCTGTCAAATTTTCAAAACAAATGTGTGGATGTAGAGAAATTCTACCTTTGCAGGCAAAGGTACCTGTACAGAAACAGGTTGCTTGGATCCCAGTAACCAGCTCTGGCAGCTTGCATTTTGCTCAGCTCCATCCCTTTTGGTGCGGCACGTCTGAGTGAAGCCTGCAGCGCCGCTGGCTGTGCCTCAGCTGACATGGATGAAGGTGCACCTGGGAGGAATGGGAATGCCACCATGCCCTCAGCTTTCTTCTCTGATCCCGATGCCCGCTGGCTATAAAATGGTGCTGTATCACTTCTGCTTTACACACATGCTGGCCAAGCCTTAATGTGCATTCAGAGCAAGCTGTCTTTCTTGAACATGCCAGCTGCAATGCAGAGTAAAAGAAAAGGCCGCTGGCCAAGCCCTAATGTGCATTCAGAGCAAGCTGTCTTGAGCATGCCAGCTGCAATGCAGAGTAAAAGAAAAGGCAAACAGGCACTTAAATGGGCTTTGAAGCCCTCATTGCGATGCAGCGAGAATAAAAGCCTCTTTTGCTGCCAAAAAAAAAATCAATTGGCAGCGGCACAGAGTCTCTCTTTTCACTGTATCCCCTGCTTACACTCGCACCTTTACTCTGTTATGTTCTTCCACAAATCGACACCAGTTACGACATGGCAGCACACGTCGTCAGGAGCTATTACATGGCTGGCCTGGGAGAGCTCCCTGCTCCTCTCGTCTCATAACTCGCCTTGGTCACCTGCCTTGCCGCACGGAGGCAGACATGGCACAGGGATGGCGACACCTCCCCACATCCCTCTGCTTGGCCGGGGTGCGAGGCCGGGTGCCAACCGGGCCAGTGGCACCATCAGGACCCGTCTGCAGGTTCCCCTTCCCACAAGTGGGTTTTGGTCACAGCACTGCTGTGGGCTGGCACAGCAGCTTTGGCCGGGCATTTCCCATCACTAAGCCTGTGCTTTCCTCCCCTCCCTCACCTTGCAACCTCCTCAGGTCTGGGGCGCTTTTGCTGGGTGATTCACGGTATTGCATCAAATAACAAATAAATGACCTGTAACAGTTTGTGTTGCTCCATTCCTCCCCCGGCTGCATACGTAGCACCTCTGTTACCCGATGCTCGTCCATCCTAGTCAATCCAAGCAGGCTCCTGAGCACAGGACCATGAGTGTCTACCCTAAACTTCTCCCTGACCCCCTTTTTGGCCGAGCTAGCACTCCCCCAGAGCAGCTTCCAGGCATGGTCTGGCAGCGAAGGCAGCAGTGTGGCCATCGCGAGCCGGCAGCGTGCCTACAGCTGCCTCCATCTGCAAGCCAGATGGTGAGCTGGCACTGGCACGGGCTGTCCCACAGCAGTCGGTCCTGATGCCCAGGGAAGCTTCTGGGAATGCTTCATTTATGAGTAGAGACACGTGGACATGGTCAGCATGCCCGTGAGTCCACACAGGCACCGACACAGACGGTGTCTGTATGCAGATGGGGCGTAGCTGCACCCAGACAGCGAGTCCAACAGATGCAAACACTGTTTTTTAAAACCAGACTGGTTTTAAAAGCCCAGGAGTGGGAGGCAAACTATTTTCATATCCGTTTTATTGCTTTCATTCCTCAGCTGTTCCAGAGACTGGAGTTGTCTCTAACATAAGTAGGGCTATCTCGCTCTGCCTGTAACATGCCCTGTGCCAGAGCTCGTGGTATGGTTCCTTGTGAAGAAACCTTGATGGCAGTTACCCTCTATTGCTAAAAGATTTCTGCAATCATACCATTGGTTTTTCCTTCATTTACTGAAGAGTCTGGAATAAGAAAGCGGATCTTTATGTTGCACAAAATGTTCCGGAGCACTGGGAATAAATAGTGTTTCAAAAGCAATAGATTGGATCTTAACTTCATTCAACTTAACAACTTGAATAACCAACTGGACAAAAATCTACATTTAAGTGCTCCCAAAGTCCACAAGTTTTGTACTCCAGGCAGATTTTGCAGTTCGGTATTCTTAATACTCAGCTTTGTACCTGAGGCTGAGAAGTGAGGAAATGTGGAAAATACTCCTAAAAGCTATTTATATCACCCTAAATTATGGAAAACATAAGCTTTCCTTTGAATAATGCTTGCACCACCTTTTTCCAAGCAGCTGCACAAAATCATTACACTGTGCTAAATGAATATGTTTGCTTGACTTTGGAAAAAATAAATTGCACATATCAGCATTTTGCTTTGATATCTCAAAAAATGATTATTATCTCCAAATGCCAATTTCTAGGTTATGATTAATAGCACACAATTTTACTTTGAAACTGTCCGGTTTTTACTGTAAAAGCCCAGAGGTCTTAGTGGAGGGCTTGGGATTATAATGAAACCTGAAAATACTGGTTTAGTTATTTTGCATCCCCAAGCTGGAGGGCTAATTGAACTATTTTCTCAGAAAAACAAGCTCAGGTTTGTGAGACGAAAATCCGACCACAAGATGGCATCTCGTTCTCACTGTAACATTCAGTAATGGGCAGGAATATTTCTGAAAAGAAAAGGAAGCGTCGATGGGCATTTCAGTGAACCAAAACCATTTCAGCCAGGGCTAGGGCTGCCCAGCGCGGCACAGGCCTGGAGCAGCACAAGACAGAGCAAGGCGCAGCTCTTCCTTTCATCCCACCCAAACGGCCGTTCCCTCCATTCATGGGTCCTAATGAAATTTTGACCTAATTTTTCTAATTGCTGTAATTAAAAAAAAAAAAAAATCTGAATCCACCATGAATATAACGCAGGCGCTTTGAGGCTTGTAAAGGGAAGGTTGATCACTAAACCAGATCTGAGAACCTTTTGACTGTGAGTTACTCCAAAAGACAATCTGTGGCTGATTTTCTCGACAGCAAAATACTTCGTCATTCTCAAGGATGAGACAACCATTTTCTGTCATTCTTAATTTCCAGTACATGCCCAATATCTATGGTATGTTTCCAGTTATCAAAGAGAGATGAGACACAAAATAAGGCTACAGACTCAGCTGAGAATTACTTTGGTAATATTACCACAGGGAAAATGTGACTGGCTCTGGAACTGGTAGAGTATGAAAGCTAAATTTAAAAATACACACATTTTAGCTGACACTGCTGTTTAAAACAGAAGGCTTTGGAAATTAAATGTCTTTTATTTCTTATGCGCCCTATTAAATAGTACCTTTCCAGTCTCCAAGGGCTGTATTAATTAAGGACCCAATACATGAGTGTGGATCCTCTCCAGCCTCAGGCACTTCCTTTCCCCGTTAGCAGGCAGAAAGCAGATATGCTGCAAGGCGGGCAGAGTGGCCTGTGAAATCCCCCAAAACATCAGTCTATTTGGACAAGAGAGCACCTTGTAAATCACAGTCCTTCCAAAGGCTCTTCCTCTAAGGGCGCGTGTGTACACCAGTCCTTGCTCAGGCACGCTGCCCAGCTCGCTGCCGCTGTTCTGCTTGCTTTGAAGTGAAATACCTTGTAAATGTTCTGTAAATCACAACCTAAGACAGCAAAAATGCTGCATCCGGCTGGAACTGCAGGGAGAGTTTCGGGAGTCAGGCTGCTATCATCTGTATCGGCTTGACAGCACCTCTTCACAAAATTTGACATGGGATCTGTAATGGCCGTGAGAGGTCATGAACCCACCACAATGGCTCATCAGGAAAGCAGCACCATGTTCCCCTTGGACAAGTACCCTGCTGCAATTAGCATCTGAAATCTAAGAAACAAAAGCACGACTCTCCTCAGCTGTGGCTTGGACAAATGCCATATCAAAGTTTTCCCAAGCTCTGCGCCTTTTGTGGGTGCATAAGAGACTCCTTGTTCCAAAACATTAAGTGAATGATTGTGTGCTACTCCCGTGTTTATTAGTGGGAGGCAACACTTTCCAAAGCCTTGTCTGTTCTTGAATCGAACAAACTGTGCAATAACCGCCCCCTCCCCCCCCCCAAAATTACGAGAAGCGTTCACAAAATATCAAGGAAAATATAATTGAAATTGTCCTTTTCTTTCACAGATTGAATTCTGCGCCGTTTTTACCCAGCCTGTTTAAAAAGGGCTCTGTTTTGTTTGCAGTGGGAAAACAATAGCGCAGACAATGTGTTCGGAACAATCACTTACTTGAGATCTGTGATAGTCAGAGAGCTTCAACAAAGCCTGTGTCATCGTGGAAGCTCATGAATGCTATTCCATATCCACACACACCTCATGTGACATTCCTGACACTCCATTGTCACCTGCATAGCTGCAAAAAAATATACTTTAGGACACACTTCAGAGCCAAGAGCATCTTGCAAGAGGTTCCACAATTTCAAACACAGAACCGAGGGGGTGGGGGGAGGGGTGATAAAATTTATTAAGAAATTTGTACTCAGAATTATTAATATTTTGTTTCTACTACTGTGGTTTAATTTCAGCTTTTCTCCTCTGCACTGCTTTCACCCAGGAGACCTATTGCTCCATCCTGTGCCGCAACAAACCCCTGACACTTGGCAAAAAGCCCACCTTGAATGCCACTGTGCTGGCAGAGCTCCCCAGAATGGGATACTACACAGGTAGACATGCCTTCTTTGCCTACATACTGTGAGTCTGAGCTTCCCAAGTCAGAGAGGGAGCAAGACTGACACAGATTTAGGATCCTTCCACGCAGTCCTGGGATCAGGTCCTTCATTTACTAACACTTGAGAGCCGGGACATCACAATAAAACTGTTTAGCCCTGAAGATTTCCCCAGCTTCTACCTCTGTCACCAAATCTGGGAGCACACTTGAGTTCTGGTACCTGAACCAGAGCACGAACCAAGTATGAACTGGCCTCTCTCCTTCACTCTGGTTCCCGCAGGCAGAATGATCAGATGAGAGCTGCAATGTATCTGCAGGGAAGTACAGGTGCAGCTTCAGTTTAAATAGCTTAAACTGCAAGTTTTCCCAGAGTTTCAATAATAATAGTCTGTGTCCTAAAAGACATGTGACATACGTAGCATATAATAGACGCAGGCTTCTCAGATTCTAAAATGAGTGGATCTCCACTAAGGTTATGCAAACAGTACAAAGAGGTAGATTAAATAATAAATGCAGCATGTACTTCCCCCACTTAGTATTCCTTCAAGTTGGAACGGGATCATCGAAGATATTCACACAAATCCCACAGCTCCCTTTCTGACCTTTATGCTTCTTTTGCCATTGAAGGTCCGCGTACATGACGTGGCAAGTCCTGTGGTTAAAAGATGTTGCCATTCATCACACCGCTTACCGAAAGAGCCCTCCTGACTCTCTTCCTCCCTTTATCCCAAAACTCCTCAGATGGCTCCGTATGGTGCAATCCGCTCTAGAGCTGTGCCCAGAGCACAGCAACTACTGTGTTCAGTGAGACCTCCCATGGTCCAATGTACTCATGATATCCAAGCCTTAGCATGAATCAGAGTCAATTCAGATTTGCCGGTCATCCCAGGGAGAGGAAGGGAAAGGAAGCCATACAACGCACAGTCAGTATAGCTTTGGTAATGCTGCCTTTGTAGCTCCAGGTTTTATACCGGTATCACAAGATTACTGCCACAGATTACAGTGAAAATCTTAGAAGCCACAGGTCAGAAGACCGTCTTTCCTACCTGTCTGCGGCTGCAACCTCCAACAGCCTGCCAACAAATACTTACTTATTTAACGGGGCTTCTTTTTTTCATCTAAAAAGCCATCCTCCAGACACATTTTTTCTTGCAGATGTTTTATCTAGATACCTATTTCTACAGAGAGCTTGTATTTTTCCTTCCTTATGCATCTATTCATTTGTGGTATAAGGCTTGCAAAGGTTTTAATATCTGTTCTGTTTTTACGTGGTCCATAAGCACATTATTGTGACATAAAATAAATGTTTCAGTTCAGAATGTATATAGCCTAGGGACAGATCGCAGACACAGATGCGCCTCAGAAATACGCCAGAGACTGGTAACATTCACTGTTTGGTTAGCAAGAAATTCTACTGCTTACAGTAGATCTTTCCCACCTCAGCTGCAAAATCTATTTGAAGAATGGGATTTAGGAGAGGGTACAAATGCTATGGTTCAGGAACAAAGAACAAATTTAAGCCTTGAACATTGCTCTGGTTCCATGACCAGTGGATCTAATCAATTAGTAAAATCAGTAACATCTCTTCAAAACGATGTTAAGGAATTCTTATCATATGAGTATTGATGGCATCACGGTACACAGAATACACACGGTACATCTGCAAGATCAGTCGGCCTATGACCTTCTCTTTTTCTTTATGAAACACAGAAAGGTAGCGTCACAGTGTCTATAAAAGAAATAATACTCCAGTGTTGCCATTTCTATGCTGTGTCCACCACATACCATTAAGGAGGTACAATAATGTCAAAAGACCACTTCAGATGGAAATGAAGAGGACTTCCCTGTTTCTCTTCCAGCTGCCCCTACTAGGACTTGATTTCTGTCTTCAGGATGCAGTTTTCAACCCCAGGGGCAGGCACTGCTCCAAAGCGGTGGCGAGGGTGTCCTGTTGGATGCTCAAGGGATGGGAGCGGTGACAGCAAACTCTGTGCAAACTTCTGCACTCGCCCACCCAAAACCAGCCCAGGTCCAGCTGGACACAACTGGATACAGATGGAGGGACTGGACCATGAAGCCAGGCACTCTCCTACCCAAAAGTGAGGTATGAAGACATATAAATGAACCCCTGATTTAGCCTGTAAGCATCCAGACTGTATTTGCACAGCGCCCAGCACACTGGGCTTTGGAAGCTCTAAGGATCAGAAAATAATATTTGTTTTCTAGATAGGATTTAAATAAGCACTATAGAACTATTTTAGCAATTAAATAAATAAATATGCATTGATGTGCTGGGTAGCTTCCTCGACTCTAAATAAAAATGACCTAATAAAAATAACCAAATGTTTCAGTCAACTCATGCTTTTATCTATGTGACTTAGGATTATCATGTGCCATATTATTTACGTATTTTTCAGGCATGATTAAGAAAGCATAGTGACCAGAAAAGTGTCCCAATCGGGACAGATAACATTTATGTGATACGTGGGCTGATTGGAGATTTAAAACTGCTGTTTGTTATGCTACAGCCAGTTATGAAACCAATGATCTGGCTCCAACAAAAACTGTTAAACTGAAAACATGCCAGAGGGAGACAGCTGTCAGTACATTAAAAAGTCATTTTCTCAGACAACAAAGACTTAAACCAATCATTTTATAAACATATTTCTTTGCCCAACCAGATTTCCGTAACTCTAATGGTTCGTCTGCTGCATGGAGAAATAAAGTAAGTTTTTGCTCATATGATTTGTCAGGAATTTCTGCTTGGGAAGAACAGATGGTGCTAAAAAATTGCACAAGGATAACGGCATTATCAGGCTTTCAACTACAAAATCCATTCTTTCTACATGCGTTTAAAATGGAAGCAGTGAATACCACAAACCCTTGGCTGCGGCCGATCCACAGCATGCGGTTAAATGTCACTGTTCCCAGCATCAAGGATCACATTTTGGAATCATATTCTCCAGATTTGTGACAAAGGCTTTGGGTTATAAATTAAAGTCATGGCCAAACTCGCCAGTGGTGTAAACTCGTGTCTCTCCTGTTAAATCGGTGGATGTAGGGATTTATACAGCACAAGGATCCAAAGTCACACTTTCCAAACAATCTAAGCCATGTTTCATGCAGATGCAGGTGACTGCCTGGACAGGTCCTAGGGAGGCTGGCCCTCCAGACAAAGCTCAGAGCACTGCCTTTTCCCCCAAATTATTTTGCACTTTTGTAGCATCATCCGAACAATTATTTCCGGGTCCCCCACTGCCTTAACTCCTCTTCTGAAAGATCACCTCTGTGACCCTCAGCCACCTAGAGAAACCAGGGATCCCAGATTACTCTGTCCTTCTACACCTGCGTATGCAACACCCAGAAGGCAAAAGGTAGCACTCAAGCGTAAAAGCCTGAAATCCCAGCCCTCTTGCTTTGGAAAATAAAATAAATCTCAGCACCAAGGAAGTCCACCACCTGGCCTGCTGTGGGTTAGAGTCCCCAGAATCACAAGTACTGAGAGGACAAGAAATCTCAAGCTCGCTAATTCAAGCCAGGGAATTTATGAGAAGGGAATGGGGTGGCTTTACAACCCTGTTAATGTCTGTGCTGGCGTGGATAATTTTAGGCTGACAAGCCATTGCTGGGTAAAACATACTCATTTACTTTGCATTTCACTCTTGTTCAGCAAGCCAAGTCTTGACAGAGCTATTGTCTCTGGTTTTATGTGAAACTGATTTTACGTGTTACCTTTCTTAAAGGCACAGTTCCTGGTGTTGTTTTGTAGAAATTATTTTTCTTTTCTTCTGCTTGTTTGCTATTCCTCCCTTTTTCCCTTCCCTTCTCCCCCTTCTTCTTTCCCCACTTCCCTCCCCTCTTCCCTCCCTCCTTCCTGCACCTAAAATCTTAGCCCGCTGTAGACAGAAAAATGAAAAATGACCTGTATGGATGCTAAAGACCCAGAAGCCAAACAGCAAAGAAAAGGAAACCTCCAACGTATTTATTTCTAAATTGCGTAATTTGGGGCCAGGGCTTCTGTGGGCTTTGAAAACATGGAACTGATAATAAGGTCACCTACTAGGATTTAAAACCATGGCTGTCTCTACAGCGCAGTACTGAGTGGCAGGTGGCAGCCATGCACAGATACAATCTGTTAAGGCAATAATAATGATTACTGCTCGGCGCTCCTCTCCAGAAGCAGCACCGCTAACGGAGATGTGATCTGCTCTAACCTAAATATGTCATTACCAGCAACTTCTAAGGCCAGTCTAACGGCACTAGTTGCAGACACCGCTGGCGAGGCCCACAGCTTCTGCTTCCCAAGAGATGGCAAGGCACTGGCTCCACTCTGCAGCACGGGGGGGAAAAGAGCAACCCCATAAATCTGCCTGCCTGGTGTCTGGCAAATCTGCCTTTTTCTCAGAGGCAGACCCCGTGCCTCTGGCTCGCTCTGGCTCTGGAGGCAGCTGCCCTGCGGGGCTGGGAGGGTGGCTGTGCCTGTGCCCAGGAACCAGGAGCACCCTGAGCCCCAAAGCTTACCCTGAGCCCCAAAGCTCGCCCCGAGCCCCAGCCAGGCACGGCCCCTTGGCGCAGCAGCATCCTTCCCCGGTGCCCCTTCCCTGGCCAGGTGCTGCGCGCCCCAGCTGAGCAGGATGATTCAGCGCTCGGTGGAAGGTAAGAGTAGATGCTGCCAAAGTCTCCTCCAGCTTGGTGATGTCTAAACCGGAGAGATACTCAGGGCTCCTGGCCAGTTTTCAGCCTGCACCCATCCATCATCCACTCCTCAGCCTGGTGATTTCCGTCTGGCGCTGCCTTAAGGCCCAAAACTGACTTAGCGCCCATCTGCTTCCAGGACTGGGTAGATCTGCAGCCGGGCTGCGGGCAAGCCCGAGTGCTGGTGGACCTGCATCCCTGTCCCCCAGCCCTGTCACCCCTGCCCGCAGCAGGGCTCCCGCCGGTGGCACGAGGGCAGGTCCCGGCACACAGCGAGCCACCGGCCCCGTGCCCCACCACGCACAAGTGGGTAGGGGAACAATGAGGCGACGGGAGCATCAGTCACACTGGGGCAATGTGTAAGCTCAGAGCCGCTCACCCCTGAGGGAGGCCCTCAGAGAAATGTATAGCGGGCATGTGCCCTGCAAGCACTGGATAGAAACATGCACATCCTCATCTGAAATACAACTTGCTGTGCAATGTGTCAAGTTATGCAGAAAGAATCTTTTAAAAGCACACTGCTCCTAGTTAAGGAGATACTCACTCTCACAAAAGCTGTTTTGAGCGTTTAGTACATACAAAGGAAAGATAGGAAAAGAAAAACAGGTTGGTTTTTTTTTCTCAGCTTCTTAATATTCTTAATGTAATCACTTAAAACAGCATAAGCCACACCCATTTCCAGTTCAGGCTCCACCTGCTTTTTACAATGTTGCATCGCCACCCTACACAGAATTTTCCCAGCAAGGAACAAATGGGTGTAGCCAGTGCCCCTTCCGATTTGCAAGTGCCCAGTCAGTCATCCTTCCTCGGGCACAAACACGCACGCGTGCACGGACGCGCACGCTTTGGGCTCTTGCGGAACGGAGGTTTCTGACGCCAGGCGGGCCGTGAGGCCAAGTCAGGGAGTGAAGCGATGGTGGTGGGACCCTCTTCCCTGGGCCATCTACAGCGACATTCACCTCAACAAGTCACTACCCTGCTCCTTGCCACTTGCTCAAACAGGAGCAGGAAAGGCAGCTTCATGGTAAATATTTGACAAAGCAAGCATCTGTGTTGCCATTTTTAAATCACTGTTTGCTCATTATATTGCCCATCCCTTTTATGGCGATATATAATTGATGTTTTCTTCTGTCTCCACTTTGGTATCACAAATAGTTCCTCCCAGCTGCCCATGAAGACACAATCTTCCTTCTTGAATTTGTCAGCGAAATAGGCATCCAGGAGAGAGGAGCCCTGCTGAATTGAACTGTTGCAGTGGGAGCTATACAAAACCCATATATCCTGTATGACGACTCTAGATGCGATATTCCTAGGTGTGAGGCCTTCCTTTTGGGAAATTCAGCTGAGACACCCACCCACCCACTCCCCCCCATTTGTATTTTTTTTCTTTAGACAGTATTTTTTAACCAATGCGTGTCATAGACATCCATTTGAGTAGCCACCTTCATCTGTCAGTCATCCTCTCATCTTAGCCAGCTTGCGTGCTGCATGAAAATAAATGAGTAATGTGGGAAAAAAGCAGACCAGTTTAGTTTGGCTGCTAAATGTGACCTCTTGAAAAGAGAGCGGTGAGATGAATTGTGCCTAACCAGCAGCTAAGGTAGCGTCTGCACTGGTAGCCTCTACCCGCTTTAATAACCAAGGTACGCTCGGTACTCAGGAGAGGAAGAAATCTTCTGAAAATGACCTTTTGTGCACAGAACTATCACTCAAAGCAGGCATCCACAGTGGAGAAACAACTGATCTCCAGTTTTGGACAACCATGCTGCTTCCCCGGTTTTGCACTTGCATCTATTTCCTTTTTAGCTACTTAGCTGTGTGATGAACTGTAATGGGAGTTGTTCTGGGTAATGCAAGTAAGAGTGGGCTAAAGAAGGCGAGCTGCTACATAAATTGTGTTGTTTGTTACAGCTTTTAAGTTGCTTAAACAGCCATACTGATGAAATGTTGGTAACCATCTGCTACCAACATTTGTAAATAAATATAAACCAACCTAAATATTCCCGGGCTTGTTGCTCTGTTTCAGGCATGGGTCCCTTGGTTTGTGGTTTGGTTGGGTTTTTTGTTTGTTTGTTTTTTTCCCCAAGTCTGTATGTAGTTTATGCACCGACTTAATTTCTTCAGACTGTTTAGCTGCCTGGGGGTGATTCCACTACGCTGTTCTTTGGTACCCCTCAATGCAAATTACTCATGACGGAACAGAGAGGAAGGATGCCTAGTTCTGATTATTCAGTGGCAAAGCAAGCTGTAAAACTGTAATTTCTTCATGGCAGACTGGGAGGAGAGATTAATTATAAGCTTTCTTTACATGAGTTCCTTTTGCAAATCTGAGCAAGTGGGACAAACCTGTT
Source organism: Egretta garzetta (assembly GCF_000687185.1). Taxonomy (NCBI): domain Eukaryota; kingdom Metazoa; phylum Chordata; class Aves; order Pelecaniformes; family Ardeidae; genus Egretta; species Egretta garzetta. The sequence continues at coordinate 1,044,177 of NW_009259855.1, forward strand.
CTGCTTAGAGAAGGAAGAGATTTCATAGCATTTCGGAGCCCCACCCAAAACTCAGCTGTGTTTGGCTCTACAGAAATAAGAGTCGGAATTTTGAAAGTTTGACTCTTTAGTTTTGGCCTTACATCAGGGTCGACTGTATTATACACAGCAGCTCTGGAACACTACGCGTTTCAGTGCATCCTCTCCCATGCACGCTTCCTCTCTGACTTGTGATCATACCGTATCTCTTTTGTTTCCACAACAGCTGCTTACTGGGAAAAATAATATTATGAAAATTGTACTAGAAATCAGCTACTGGATACTTCTTCATGCATCTACCACAATAAATGTTACTCCTCGACTGTTGCTATCTTTTTGCACCATAGCGCCCCAGGGAAATAAAAGCTGCTCACTCTCAGATCTGATCTCCTTTCTGACAGCCTCGTCTCTGCAACAAACAGTGCCTCTAAGTTAAGAGTGCTCAGAGGAAAACTCACATTTTGGAGAAAGCTTTTAAAAAAATTATGATGAACTGAAAGGACTTCTGGACAGCCAGATTTTCCTATTAGAGTGTTACTTTGTGACAACCGGCAGTTAAGCTTCACAACATGATTTTACAACTCCTCCAACACATCAAGTGGCGTGCACATTTTAGATGTCTTTTTTTCTTTTGTTGATGCCCTGCATTGAGTTATTATCTCTTACCGAACATGACTTCTAAATAGTTTGGTGAGCTGTAATATAGTAGAAACGTCTCTTGATTAATTTTTTTAAAAAAGGTTAAGTATTCCTTTCCCACTAGAGAGCTAGATCAAATATGAGCATAGCTGTATTATTTTGCACTAACCAATGATCTTTTTTGCTTCCAGATGACTGCAATGCTTATGAAAACTGCCAGGATGCATTAAAATCATTCATGAATTTGTAATAAGGGTCTTAGGTTCCACACGGCAAGTATTTTGCATTGCCAAAGGATTCATCCTTGTTAATAGCACACTCTGCAGTTTTTAAACACCAGGCTTTCAGACTTGAGCAGATAATTGAATCTCCTTTTGGCTTCCTTCCACTAATGACCCATCGGAATAGGGCAGAATCCTATATAAAATACTATATAAATACTATATAAAATTCTCAAAGGCAAAAAGACATTAATGAATTTGTGAAGAATGAAACAAAATAGCGAGGCAAGGTATCACAAACACCATCCTCTCCTAGAGAGTATAAAAACCAAGTCCAAAATCAGTTAATTTGCCAATCAAGAAATCCAGAGGCACAATGAGGACTTAACTGGCAGCATCCTTATCCTCATTTGAACACACACATTTTGGTGCTTCTGAGTACGCAGGTGTGAAAGTATACAGGGAGACGGTCAGTTGTTTACAGAGATTGTGTTTATAAAATCGCATTCCCCTTCCACGAGATCTTGCTTTATTACACTCATTTCCTGTGCTCTTCAGTTCTTCAAAACCCTTACAAAACCTAGAGATCCCAGGTACGCGCTCTTTCACTCGACGCACACATCCCCCCGGCAAAGAGGTTTGCTGTAATTGCTGTTTAGCGGCTTTAAGGTAGGATGAGGGTGGCGCTGCAAAGATAGGCTTTACAAAGTAATGGCAACAGAGGGGGTCTAGACAGCTTAAATGAGAATCCACGTGGATAAAATTTTCTCACATGCGGACACAGCCAGCACAAAAATCTACGCATCGTTTAAATTCTTCTTGAGCCTTTAAAATGAGGGAGTAAATGGTTTACAGGCCTTTGGCTGCCCCAGTTGCATCCCCTTTAAACACTTGAGCCAAAAAGAAAATGGCAATAAACGAAGGCCTTACAGACTGCGTTGTCCCTTTATGGTAGTGGCAAGAACTAGGCCGATCACGCAATACATTTTCTTTAAAACGACAGAGGAAGCTGTACTGAGTTTTCCAGAAGGATTTGAAATGAAAGCTTAGTGTAATACTGTAGGATCAGCGTGGAAGCTGGGGAGATTTTGGAGTCTGATTATAACATGGAACATTTTAGTTTTAGGTTACCATTTCAAGATTCAGACCGGTTTCCAAGTTTCCATGAAAAGTTTCTATCTGCTGAAAATTAGGACACATGCTATGCAAGTCTGCATCTTCTGTCCTGGTAACACAAAGCAACGTGCCAACTTGGGAAAGTCAGAAGCTGGAAACTGGATTATCTCCTCGGTGCAGAAGGCAGTACCTTCTGAGCTATGTTAGGTCAGGCTCCACATGCAGTCGGATCAAGAGGCCTTACAGGATCATCAGTTGGGCATGTCTTAGCAAGGACGAAGAGGATGTATATGCCTAAATGAGGACTTCAGTGGATTTAAGGGTGATCCAACTGTGTTCCAGAAAACCTACGCACTGTCTTACTCTGAATGTGTCTGACTTCACAGGCGTCCTATCCAGAGTTGTGCTCTGGTATATTAAAAAAAAAAAAATTCCTCATCCTGAGCAAAATTGAGCACAAGCCTGTCCAAGAACTTCTTCATCTGAGGGGATGGATCCAGTAAGTACGTACTGCTTAGCCTGCAGCATCAGCCACTTCACAAGGCACAGTGGCAGCTTTCTTAGGAGTGCCAGAGGATGAGCAAGATATATGTGAGATGCTTTATTCAACAACTCCTTAAAGTACTGACACAGTCTCAGAAATCCCAGCCTTCTCTCTTTCCTTTCCTCTCTCCCCCTTCCTCCCAGCAACTACCGCGTGAGGCTGAAAAGCCAGGTTTCCTCACACACTTGCTTTAGAAACCATTCAATTCTTTACTGCGCTGTGGCACAGTTTGTAGCAGTGGAGCAGAAAGCAGCATTAGGAGTCATGACGATTTCTTCATAAATGCCTGCAGAGCAGGTCATTTCTTCAATTCTGGGGCCTCTGAGCACTGCTCCAAACATAAACATTGAAAAATGAAAGGTACGAACATCACGTAAGTAAAAAACAGAAATCTGTTGCTCACTAGCACAATGTACACAATGCTACCAGCTGGCTTGTGCATGTCTTACTCAAACGGCTGCTGCGCCCTGCACAGGCTCAGGCTAACAAACACGGTAAATAAGAGCAACTACCACATTCTCTTACCTCATTTCTGCATAATCAGATACATTCAGAGGCAGGATCCTATTTTCCAAAGCAAATGACATGTGTAAGCCATGGTTTATGTTCTGTAATTCTCATAACCAGGCTTAAAGACCACACTTCAGCTTCAAACTATTCTTTTGGCTCTGAAAATTCGACTTCAAGGACAAACATCCATGATGCTCATTTTGTAGCTGTGCCTATCACACATGTGGCCTGACATCCATGTTCCTGAGGGAGAGCCACATGTGACTGTGAGAAACCAATCGTATTTAGAAGAATTTCTATGTCCAGAAGTCTCTCACAGGCAACCCTGTAACACTTACACAGAAAAGACAGACGGGTAAGGATTCCAGGCATGATCTGATGATTTACTAGCATCTAGCAATCAGGCTACCAGATTGCACTAAATAGTATTTCATGAAGAGAGAGAGCTCCACGTGAAAAAAAAAAAAAAAAAAAAAAAAAAAAAGAGCATAGCAATGAAAACTGTCATTTATGGTCTCATGTATACTTACTTTGGCTCCACTGAGATTAAGTGTTCTGCGTGAATCATAGTGGTACACTGAGAGTTTGGCCAACGCTCAGACAGTACATCAGGGAAGAGAATTGCATATAATAACGCAACATCCTGTTTGGAGGCTCAAGAGGCAAAAATCTAGCAGTAATCACTTCCAAGGCTAGTAACTCAGTTCTTATTGCCTTCATAATGACTCCACAGTTATTCAGTCAATGAAAATGGAGTCTGATATTGAGCATGAAGAAGATAAATTAACAATAAAATGAGCCTCCCTCATATACCCACTGCTTACTTTAGTGGAGACCTGCAAAGATACAGTATGCATTTTTAAAGTATGTTGCCCTCCTCTTGAAGGTGCCAAGATGGTTGAAAGGGAGGCTGGAACAAAGATGTTCCTTATTCAATACTGGGTTGCTTTGCTGAAGGAAAAAAAAAAAAGCCATTAAAATTTAATAAACAAATTTACCATTGGAATTAATAAATGGTTCATGTTATAAAGGCCTTTTGGTTTACCCATCATTTTGGCTAAAAATGAAAACACAACAAAATTCTTTCAGGGGCTTCAGGTTTGACACAAACACCATGCATGAAGTGCTAAATGCCAGGATGTTGGCCTTATTTTGGTGTAAGACCCAATATTCCAGACAAAGCTACTATATTCTAATCAATTAAAAAAAAAAAATCAAAAAACAAGCAACCAAAAAACCCCAAGCAACCAATCAAACAAAAAACCTCAAGAATTGACATAAGCCATACCAGGCAAACCCAAGCAAATTTAATCTCATTTGATGTAAGCTTCCTTCCTCCCACCCTGCCTCTCCCCCCAGCTCCAGGCAGTTGTCTTCTGTATCTCAAGTCACACTGGAAATAACCCGGAGAGCAAACTCTTAACTGGGGACCCCAAATGTCTTATGGTCAATGGACACATCCCCTGAAGACTTGCCTTACATCTACAATGGAACACTAAGGATTTTACAACTATAGCAGTTGAAAAATGCATCCATAATAAACCAGGAATAAACCATTCATGGCTTAGAAACCAAAATACTGAGCTCGGTATTTTTAAAATCCATCTTGTTAAAGCTGGTTATAAGACAATAAACAAAGGCTAATGAACAGAAGACTCACTGTGTCATGTCTAAAATTAGACTGCATGACATTTGCATTGTTACGGGTTTATGGAATACTCAAAGGCTATTCTATTACTGTTTTAAGCATCGTATGTATCTTTATCAATTTGATAATTACAGCTAGTTCAGTATATTGCTAGTTCAACAGGTAAGTGACAGGATAATTTCTTACAGGAACAAACGATGGAGTCGGTATAAAGAGATGTAATTAGTACAAATTGCAACACCGAAAAAAAAATGCCGACAGCAAGTCTTCTGAAGTTCCTGAAAGAAACAGCACAAGCAGAAAGGACAGTATTACCTCTGTTTGTCACTGCCCTCCCGGCAGAGGCACTCAGTCCCGAAACCGACTCACTCAGTTGGTTATTGCTTCCTCACCTGTACAGCCAAAAGCAGCCTTGCTGGCAATACCCTGCGTGAGACGCAGCAAAGTGCCAGCCCAGGAAAAGTGATTGGAACACGGAGCTGGGAATGGGAGGAGGGGGTGGGTGAAGTCAGGATTTAGATCGTGTGAAACTGCCATGGAATCGCACCTTAAACTGTTTAAAATAAGCAGGGTCATTCTGAGAGAAATGAGTTAAGGAATGATCATACGAGTGGCAATCTGGGGAGGCTTGAGAAAATTGCATCCTCTGGCTGGAACAGTGATGAGGAGGCAGGGCAGGCTGAGGAAGACAGAAAGCTTCAGCTGAGCTAGTTTTAGCTAGGCACAGTTCCCACCATGCCTGACACACCCCTGGTCTCACATGCCTTATCATCCTACCTGAAACTATATAAAGCAGAGCCATTCTGACCAGAAGGAGATTTAATTAAGAAATTCCAGGTTAAAGTCTGAAGAAATCCAGCCAAGTAACAGAGAGGGGGGAGAGAAACAGCGGAACAATTCCCCTTGTACCACTGGATGAAACCACAAACCAAAACTGAGCAGGAAATCTGACAAAAAATAAAAACAAAGATGCAGAATCAAAAAAAAAAAAAGAACCGGTGGAGCTTTGAGACTTTGTGTTTTTGTCACAATACATACACTGCTTGAACCATCTGGGTAGTTCGTCTGATTTCAATCAACTAAGCGTTTGCAGAATGTGTGGTTGGATCCATATGCAGAAATATTTCACTGAGCTGGCAAGTGACGAGTCATAATACAGGTCTGGTGTGACTCTCAGAAATTCATTTCTGAATTTCTGAGCTCCTATTACCGTAATGATGCTAACATACTGGAAGTAGCTCAGATGAAGAGAAACAGAAGGTGGTTACTGGCATAAATAATGATTTAGAAGATCTAGAAGCACCTGAAGTATGCATGCACTCATAACGGAGAACTCATGGGATATACGATGCTAAATTGAAGAATAGCAAAGTGCAGATTGGGAAAGAGATCGTTTATGAAAGCTTTCTGAACAACAGGATATTTTAGACCATGGAACAACCTCATGAGAAACAAGTGGAGCTGCAACGCGTGGCAACTACTGAGGACAAAATAATACACTGGTATAAGGGAAGGCTCTATGAGGTAACAGATCCATGCACATCTGCTTCTGCGTTTGAGGAAAGGCAAGTTCAAATGCGAACAGGATGGCTGCTAAACAAACATTAAATATGACAGGAACAAGCCCCTACAACAGTACTTCTCACTTGCTATGTGACCTCTAATATTGCTATTGCCTTATCCATTCAGTTCGGTTTCAAGCACGCCTCCTTGTCCTCATGTCAAGTACAATAGCATTCCTTGAAATGCCAGAAAATTGGCTTTCCTTTCAGACCATCCACGTTTTTACACAAAAGCATTTCCAGCACTGGTTTCTGCTGCCACAGCTGTTCTGCAGCCAGAAGAATAGGCTTTTTTTTTTTTCTTTTTTTTTAAAGTGTCAATAATAAAAAGTAATAAAAGCGTGACACATCCCAAAGCGCTTGGAGCTACTCCTACAGAGAGCTACGGAGGGGAGCACAATCTTTTTCCCTTCGTCCTGTCAATCACTGCGTTACACCATTAAAGGATCAGCTGGTTGAAGTAATCTTTTCCGATTATTGTCACCTTTAACGCTGGGGGGAAGTGGGGGGGGGAAGGGGGATAAGCATCAACCACGCAGAGAGCTTTAGTTCCTTAAAAGATTTTTTTGTAAGGTGCTCCAACTGTCTGGAAGAGACACGCCTCGAAACGTCCCTCAACTAGAATTTCACCACGTATCTTCAGCCTACCTCCATTAGAAATAAAAAACCACCACCAACAAAGCCACAAAAAACCCCAAACCAGCCAACCAAACAAAACCCCAAATCAAGCCGTTTTGGCACGGAAAACCTCTTTAGCTGCACACGAATAATAAAAAATTAAAATTGCCGTTGCGAAACGCAACGCCGCCGAATATACGACCGCGGCTCATCCTGCGGATCCAATCGCCGCTCGCAACCAAGGTGACTTTGGGGAAAAACTTTGGGGCAGGCCCCCGCCCCCGCCCGGCCCCCTGCGGCCAAGGCTGCTGACGGGCAGGGCCCCTCA
>NW_009259855.1:1052630-1086656 GCF_000687185.1 Egretta garzetta
GAGCTTGGGAGCCGCTGCTGCCGCCTCTTGTCTGTGCTGTCGCTGGTCGGACTTGTCAGCCGGGACTAGACTGGGCTTTCTCATCGTATTTCACGTCTGTCATATTGCCTGGGAAACTTCCTCAGCCCAATGCAACTTTGAGCAAAAAGGGGAAAAAAAAAAAAAAAAAAAGCCATTTCCTTTAATGTTACAGCTGCTGGAAAACACAGCCGGCAAGTTCCTCTTAAAATATAATTGCAACATCACTCCTTTAGAGGAAGCGAGACCTGGAACATAGGACCGCAGGGAAAGCACTTAATCTCTACTCCTTTTGTGTAATGTGAGAAAAGACTAGTCTTTTCTATGCCGTAGGACTCTCCATTGGGAGATTTAATGCCTTTTAAAGTATTCTGAGGCTTTTCAGAAAGATCTTAAGTGCAAATTGCTCCTGCTATAAGGCTCTAATCCGGTGAATTGAAAATGAGTTTGGGTATCTGAGGAGGCGGCTGTGCTGTTGGGTTTTTTTTTTTTTTTGTCGTTTTCTCTAGGAAATGCAAATGCAACCATACCAGTGCTGGACACGGTTTGTCTGAAATTTGGGTGTATTCACTCGCTACCTGGTGGTTCCGACACCCGTTTCTGAAACCTGTGTATCCTTTCTACTATCTTTGCTTTGACTGACCTTGTTCAGTGGAATCCTTTGTATTACTGGTACTTCCAAATCTTGTGTAACATCTGCCACCGCAATAGAAATACATAATGTAGTTAGGGTTTTGGATGGCTATCTTGCTTCCTGTTTGGTTTTCCTCACAGAAATCTTTTTAGAACTAAGAGACTGAGATTAATCCTTTTTTTTCCCTCCTTCTAATTCAACAGATGCAGTTTATGTTGCTTTTTAGTCGCCAGGGGAAACTGAGACTCCAGAAGTGGTATGTCCCATTATCTGACAAAGAAAAGAAGAAAATCACAAGGGAACTTGTTCAAACAGTATTAGCCCGCAAACCGAAAATGTGCAGCTTCTTGGAATGGAGAGACCTGAAGATTGTCTACAAAAGGTTGTTCTGTCTCACTAACCTTGTAATTGGCATACATCACAAACAAAGTAATAAGTAGCAAGAAAATAATGAAGGTTGATTTTTTTTCTTTTTTTTGTTGTGTGTGGTTTTTTTTTCCTTCCCTCTGCTGGTTATGGAGAAGACTGACTTTTCCCTCAAATCTAATTTGATAACCAAGTAGGAATCATTCATGTGTGGAAAATCACTCATGCGTTTAGAAATGTGCTGAAGAAAAGAAATGAGGTTTCCTTCTACTTTCATAAGGAGTGGTGGTTCTTAGTTCTCTGTTTAGATTCATGCAGTACCTAAATGCATACAAATATGAAGCTTGTAAGACTTAATAGGTGAAAAAGAAAAACTGAATTTTACAAACACTTGCTTCAGGCAGTGACTTTATAAATCACCTGAAAATGTAACTTGCTTTTAAAGGTTTGTAGAAATAAGGAAATCATTCTTTCAGAGTACCTAGTTTGTTTTTGTTTGGGTTTTAAATTTTTTTTTTTTTTTTTGCTATGAACACAAAAAGGTATTTCTCGTAATTGAAGAAATCATGGCTAGCTTTCTTTTGGTCGAAGTCCTGTATAATTTTCTTTACGATAGCTTAATTTCTCAGTTGTTCCCTAACTTTTCTAGGAGTATTTGGCAAGCATTTTTTAGCTTTGTGCTGATCTTTAGAATGTATTACAACATAGAGGTGTGAAAATAATTTTCTCCACAAATAACAGTAATCCTCATCCTGATTTGGTAGGCTGCATCTCTTCCAGCTAAAGCTGGTGCTATGAAACCTTGAATTGTCTCCCTTCCCTAGTTAGTTATAAACTTCAGAAGGTTTATGCATTCTTATTTTCTCTTTGAGATGGTAAATAATTTGTGCCCTATGATAAATACCGTTGTATCCTGTTTGTAGGGAGGACAGAGAGAACTGGAGCTGAAATAGCGAGTTTGCAACTCTTTTCCAGTGTACCAGATGGGTAGAATCGAGCAGGTTTAGATGTTTTAAGTCCTGTTTTCATCTATACATTGGTGCTTGTAGCATCATGCACATGAATGTTACCAGCCTAATGCATGTAGTGCCTTTAACGCAAGGAGGAGGAATGATGTGTAAGGCTGTGCTTAAAGAAAACATACAGTTTTTTCTGCTGCCTCTCAGTTTCCTAACAAAACTTTTTGTACGTACCTGTAGACAAGCGTGCTCAAAATGCTTTGTGTGCTCCCTTAGCAATAACGCCTGCAAGTGTTCTTTCAGTTGGGCTTTTATCGGACTGGATCAGAAAAACTAGGCATGAGTGGGCCAGTCTGTTCCGTTTCTGGGCCAGTCTGTTCCGTTTCTAGCCCAGTCTTCAACAACAGTAGTTGTTCTGGTGATGAGTTGATTGCACACAGCTGCTTTCCATCCCTGTCTGTTTATTGCTGGTAACAACTACTTGTCATGTCCTTTTGTGTCTAGGGAACTGGTGGAAATTTGGGTATGACTTTGAATTGCTGAAAGTTGTGGTGTTCCTGCATCTCAGTACTGTGCTGGGGTCCTGTGGTCAAGGAGAATGAGGAAATTTGCTGGGAGATGTATCTAGACCATTTTGGGCTGGTTGTAGACTGCAGTCCATCTGCTAGACTGCTGGTGTGCACAGCTGACTGCAGTAGCTTATTTCACTGCAAACCACTCTGGCACAGTTGGCCTATAAAATACGGCTTAGGATTAGCTTGTGTCAAGCTAATGAACGTCTCGAATCTTGCTTTACTTTTGCTTTTTTGGCAAGTTTCGTTAGTCTAAAACATCACCAGAAGGACTGGGTGTAAGAGGTAATAGTTTAAATTACTGTATCTGATAACATTAACAGCTTTTACGTTTGTGGGACGGACTTTTTCCAGTCATCACTCTGTAATTAAAGTTGATGAATACCAACTAGTACGATCTCTTTGAAAAGGGAGATCTATTATAGCTCAAAAGTAGATAATCCCGAGAAGACAACTGTCACAGTCAAGGTCTAATACTTTCTGGAAGGTGGGTGGCTAAAAGAGAAACACACCTGCAGGAACTCTGTGTGGTTTGTGAAATTGTAAAAGGTCCTCACAATTGCTCACAGACAAAAGGTGCTTGAGCATCTCTACTAAGACCTGTTCTTGTGTGATCTGTTACTGGGAAGGATCTGAACTCCCTGGTGCAAATGTTTTTCAATATAAGCTATAAAAGTATGCACATAGTGCTGTTGTACATGTTGGATGTGCATATTGCTATTATGAATCTTAAATTGCAGAAATTGATGTGCTATTCTCGGTTTTAGAGTGTATTTACCGTCAACATGTAAGAGAATTGACCTAGATATTGCAACTCAAAGAATGGTTGGCATTATTAGAAGTATGCTCAAGGGTCTCATTGATGTACCTTCTTGCAAGAACAGAATGAACTCAAATGCAAAATTGGCAAGCTAGTAGCTTTTTCTGCCTTCTGATACTTAACATTTATCAAGAAAGCTGGACTGTTTTGATTAGCCTCCTTAGCTCTGTAGCATTTCATCCTTATTAGGATGCTTTCTGAATGAAACTTCAAGTAAATAGAACAGTGTTTTAAAATCCATCTGAATGTGTGTGACTAACTTTTATTTTCAGTGGTTTCATACACGTAGCATTGATAATGGTTGCAAAAGGGTCAGTCATTGCCACCTTAATTTCTTTTCATTAGTGCTACAGGACACAGATGGAAAGGTGCTCTGCTTTTGGTGTGGTTCATGAATTGGGATGTATGTATTCTGTAGCTGGTTTAGAAGAGAATTTTTCAGGCTGGTAGATGCCAGAAGATTGAAAAAGGATGTGAGCTTTTAATTCCAAGAGACAAACAGGGATTTGAAGTGACTTGCTGGGGAAAAAAAACCCAAGGAAATTCAAGTATGGGAAGCCAACAACAATTGCACTTTGTGAAAATAGAGAGGGAGTTATCTGCAGACAGCTGGTTGGAAACTTAGTAAACACAGTTAACAATTGCTCTTCATGTTTTTTCATTTTAAAAACTGACTGTAGTGGCATTGGAACATACAGGGTAGATGTTCATGCAGCTTTTCCCTTGTGGCAGAGATATGTGTTAAATGTTAAAACTTCTAATTTTACTAAAAGAGCTTAGGATGTGATTTTTTTCTTTCACGATCTTAGCTGTTCACTATTTCAGCTTGTCAGTATGAGATTTTTTTCATGGTGTAGTACATTGCAGAATAACTGATTTTTATGTAAATTTCACTTTGTTAGCATTTGGTTAACTGAGATCATGGGACTTGGTTATTATTGGTTGGTAATTTGATTAAGGATTGTGGCTTTTAGGTGTCAGTTTGGAACTGTATTTGCAGTATAAAGTTATAAAACTGTCATATCTTGTGCTGCCTTTAATGTTGTGGCAATTGTCTTTTACTTTAACATAAAATAACCATAATCACAGATTATGTTTAAGACTTTAAAATTTTATTTTTACCCTTCCACCTTGGAAAGAAACAACGGAAGAGCCCATTCTGCAAATAGGGTGCCTCTTCGCTCAAAGTGTTGTGAACCTAAGTTGCAGTCATGTGGCTAGTGCTATGTGCCCAGCAGTTGGCGTGATTCTGGTCTTTATGTATGTCCTAGCTGCCAGTTGCATGTGTTAAAAATGTTACTGTGGCTCTGTAAAACTGACTGAATGCGATGTTCAGAGTTAATTAGGTACTTTGGTTTGAGTGTTTTAACTTGACTGGGACCTCTTTGTATGGGATTCTAGTTCATGTGGCACTAAGAGGGCCTCAGCACCAAGAAGCAGCAGCTTTTTCTTAGAGGATTACCAGTACCAAGCTTTTGTTAATTTCTAAAGCTACTGGGGGGTATAGCCTTGCTGAAATGAGAAACTGTAAAAGAAATGCTTAACTTCAGTAGTGGTGGTGTTGTTGATTTCTGTATCCTTGACTGAACAGTGACCAATCTGCCTGTCCTAGAGTCTCAGAACTTCTTGTTTTATTCAAGGGAAATGTGTGAGGTTTTTTTGGAGGAGAAAAAAATCTTTTGCCAAGCACAACTTTTTAGTGGTCCCAGTTGTCACTGGGTCAGCTATCACCAAACCACAGATTCTTGGGCTGCCTTAAGCACCTGTCTGTCTCTTAAAGGCAGCTTAGTTGTCTTTTGCAGTCCAGCTCTGCTCCTGACAAACTCTGTAAGCTTTAAATTTCTGCAGTTAGGATCTACATGCAAAGTGACTTAAATGCTGACAGACTTACGACTTGCTTGCAGCCTTACCTGGTGACAGACTTCCAGGGATGATTTCAAGCAGGTGTCCTCTCATCTAGTAGGAGAAGACCATTGAACTGGTAGGATTTGCAAGTTATGCTCTGCCTGCAGTGACCTGATCTCCCAGCAGCGTTACTGAACCTGGTTGTAAGCAGAGCAGTAGTGGAGAACTCTGCTGAAGCATTGCCTGCCAGTTGTGAGGCTTCCCACTACTGAACTATTGCAGCTATGGAGGGGGAGGTTCATGAACTTGTTTCCTATCACAAAAAATCCCTAAGGTCATCTATCTGAAGGTGGAATTTGTGTAAGTGTTTATATACCTCCTGTGTTTCCTTTTTGTTCTTTTATTGCATATTACATTTTGAGGTGATTTTTTGGAACTGTTTTTGATCTCTCTGGTTTTGGTCCCCTTTCTGACAAGTGGAGGATATTTATCATAAAATATTTCCCTAAAGAAGTATAAGCAGCTGAGTTGGGTCTGAAGATTCTGCTAGTAATAACCTGCTGAGACACACACATGTGCACATGATTGCAATGGGAATAGAAAGGGCAGAATGTTTCTTACAGACTGTGCTACATTTGCTTTTGTGTGATGTGGCGAACCTGACTATCAGGATTTGCCTTTTCCTTGGGTGCCTATGAAAGACAGCTTTCTGTCACGCTCATTAGGAAAAAAACAATGCTTCTGCAGAGCAGAAATCTTTTTCAGCCAGAGCGCAGTAATCTACTCATCTTTGTATGGACACTCTCCATATAAGCTTCTACACTTGGCAAACCCTCTAGTTTATCTGCTGTAGGTTATATGTGGATGCTTTTTCTGAAGCCCTGCCCTGCAGAGCAAAAAAAATTACAGTAAACTATTGCCTTTGAGAATTTGGGTCTAAAGAAAGGTATACCTTTGTATAGGGCTCTGCAATGATGGCTGACTTGTTTATACTCTTCTACTGTTTGCCATCTAGGCTTAGTGAATCTGCATTCGTTTTGTTTTGTTGAGTAGTGATCCTTTATTCACGGTTGCTACTTAAAAAATACTTTGAAAAGTATTCTTTGCATATGATAGCTATCCAGGCCTCCATTTTGTGTTAAGATGCTCACAGAGTAGTTTTTGTTTCTCAGTATTCTTTCTCCGGAACTGCAGTTGGCAGAGCTTGAATGTGTACTCACTAGCTGCCAAATGAAGTCTTTCAAAGGTATGTTATGTTTTCTTTTAAATGAGGGCACTGAGAGCAGACCACTTTTTGGGGAAGTATATTATGTTAGGTGGTCTCCCTCCCTCCATCCTCCTGCCCCCACCTTTTTTTGGTGGGTATTTGCATAAAATAGTTCTGTGCATCAAAAGAGGAGTAATAGGGAAGCACAAAAGGACTGTCCCATGTAGATAAATTTCAAATACTAAGTAAAACTTTATTTGATAAGGTCTGCTGATATGTGATTCAACTTGTGTTTAAGCACTGTAAGGGAACAGTTTAACTGCACTTCATCATAATCAGTGCTGCTCATCTGAATATGAAGAAAGCTGTGTTTAGATGGATTTGGCCTGAGCACTGGTAATTAGCCTAAATGTCAGCTAATGTGCCAAAGCTCTTTTTTCCCCCACAGTGAAATACAATAGCGTGGAGTTTGACTTATAAATTCCTCAGTAGGTTTGAAAACTTGCTTTTTCTTTGCAGTATCGCTTTCCAATACTTTTCAAAATAGCTCTGTCTAAAAGATGCCTTATACAGATTGAATCTTGCAAGCTACTACAATGACTGTAAATGTCTTTGAAAAATTAGTGAGGCACAAACACAACAGTGTAAAATCAAGAGAGCTGTGCTCAGATAGGACTTCTGATGAGCTGACAAGTCACCATGGTGAAGAGATGAAAGAGCAAGGGAATTAAAGTGTTAAGTGCTTCAGTGGAGATGTCTTCCTCTCTTCTCCATCATGTTTTGTGGTTGGATGGAAAGAAGTAGTAGGCAGTAATTTTCTTGTAATAGTTTAAAACTTTCGATTAGTTTTTCATGATGAAGCCGTAGCAATTTGAGTCTGCTAGAGCAAAGTGGGGAGACTTTCAGGTCATAGATGATGCTAGGTGAGTGACTGGGAGACAAATTTGATCATAGTACAAAATACAACTTTTTTTTGCAGGACTTCTAGCCAAAACCTGTGACAGTTTCTTTGCAGGCTTACATATTTTATCAGCTGGAACTCTGTGTAACCTTTAAAAGGTGTATGCATTTCTGTGTATGGGAAACAAATATGCGTCTTGAACTTGGTGTTCACATCTGAGTGACTTCTGTTTCAGTAGGGCTGGCTGCTCAAAGGGTGCTTGATGTGGCCAGTTGTCCTCTCTAAATGGGCAAACAAAAGCTGTTTCTGGTTCATGTAAATTATCAGTTACAACAGGTGTTACTTGAAATCTCATTTGTGCCATGTGTGTCTGTATGGCATATGGTGTTGGCACTTCAGAGAAGACTAAATGGGTTTTTCAGCTTTCATTCCTGTTCTGGTTTTGTGTCAGCTTTTTTAAATGTGACTTGAAAAAGCGTATGGTAGAGCACAGTAGAACTGGATGGTCTTTTTGTTAAAGTGGAACTCGAGATGCTATCTGAAGTAAAGAATTCCCTGTCTTCCAGGGTGGCAGTGGATTGCTAGAAACTAGCTGATGGCCTTTCATTAGTCTGATACCAGGACAGCTGGTAGTGATTGAGTTGTTGACTTAGTAGCAATTGGGGTATATGATGTTAGTGTTAGTTTTGGAGTTGTTTGGGCATTTGTTAAATTCTCTGTAAAGACCAAATCCTAATTGTTAATTCAATTTATCTTTCCCAAGGCATCTTCTATAGCTGATAAAAATGAAGATTGAATCTGTTGATTAGTATACCTGTGTTTGGATGATACAGATAGTACAGAAAATATCTTGCCTCAGAACTCTGCCAGGAGGCCAAAAAATCAAATATATTTCCTTTTCCAGCTACCTCATAGGCTTATTTAATTCTGTCAGCTAAAGGATGGTAAAGACTGAAGTCTTGCTTGGCTCAAGAGGCAGGGCAGATCCCTTTTGTACATGCGTATGTCTGGTCTTTCAGCCATTCTTTGGTAGAATTTGCATGGCTGTTGATTTAGAGTAATGGTATGCTAAACTTGAGTATGAAGGACTACTGAGAACATAATATGTCTCAAGTGCATTAATTTTGCTCATGTTCTAATGCTAACATCAGGAATATTTTGTTATTACAGATATGCAAGCCTCTACTTCTGCTGTGCTATTGAAGATCAGGACAATGAACTAATAACTCTGGAAATAATTCATCGCTATGTAGAACTTCTTGACAAGTACTTTGGCAGTGTGAGTTAGTAATTTCTTTTTAATTTTTATAGATGCACATTCTCTTATGTATGTTTGTTTTATGCCCACAGCACTTTTAAATGTAATCAACTAGCTCTTGAAAAGGTGCATCTGACATATTTTATGTTGCTTGCTTGGCCAGACTAAACTGGTGGTTGCCTATATAACTGTTAAAATACAAAATTAAATTATTAATTTGGGAGAACAACTGTTACTAATCTGGTGTTAACTGCCTGTATTTATTTCATTTTGTAGTAGTCTCACTTGAGGTCAGCTAAAAATCTTATCCTTAGCTTTCTGTCCAGGCACCCAGCTTGCTTTCTCCCTGGCGCTGCTCTAGTGTGTGAGCACTTCTTACATCTGCTTCCAAAGGAGGCAGTTGGCTGTGAGTTAGCAGGAGTGGTAAGGAAGAAAAAGACGGACATCTGCTTACCCAGATAGCAAACACAAACAACTACAATGTATATTAGCACTTTTAGAAAAACTGCTGCTCATCCTTCTGCCTCCCTAGTCCTTCTGGCTAGGAAATGCACAGGATGAATAAGAAATTTTGATATTCTTGTGTTTTCACATTTTTCTGTAAGATTGCATGATCTGCCTTTGGATACTGCAGGCAAGAAGAGAAGTTTTATAGGGCTATTCTCTTCCCTCGTGGAGAGCCACATCATACTGACAGTTGTGAATTGAACCCTTCTTAACAATGAAAATATTTTTCAAAGAGGTTGCCTGAACTGTTTTTAACTTGAGCAAAAAAAGATTTTTAAATTTTTTTTTTCTCAAAGGAGTGACCTTTTTTTGTTGCCCTATTTCTTAAAAGGTTATAGTCTGAGCCTAACGTCTTGGTTTGGTAAAGCTGTGAATAAGTTTCGTGAGACGATACACCTCAAATAGATAGTATCCTCCCACTTTGCAATAATGCTTGATGTTCTTTTTAGGTGTGTGAACTTGATATCATCTTCAATTTTGAAAAAGCCTATTTCATTCTGGATGAGTTCCTTTTAGGAGGGGAAGTTCAGGAGACTTCCAAGAAAAATGTTCTCAAAGCCATTGAACAGGCAGATCTTTTACAGGAGGTAAGCAAATTCAACTTCTTTGGCCGAAGTGTCAGCATGGTAGGCTGTGACTCGAAAAAGCTTGTTTCTCTAAGCTTGTAGATGGTGCTTTTTAGCATGTTTAATATTTAGTTTCTAGTTGTCCTAATTCTGCAATGTGATGTTACCTGCTCTTTTAATTTTGTTTGGCATGTGTATATTGTAACCTACTGTGATTTTGTGTTTTGCTAGAAATGCAAGTGGCTTTTTTATGTGTATACCTCGATAATTATAGTTCATGCTGCTTTGACTTAGTTTTTTTCATGTGGCTTTCATTTCTTCTTTTTATTAATCAACCATTAGTTTTTTGTCATACCTGATGCATGTTCACTTCTTTACTGTTTCATTGCTGAAATCCAGAAGCTAGACTCTCTTCTTTGAGACTCATTCAGGTATAGTTCTTATTCTAAAGACCTGCCTTTCTGTTATAGGTTGCTTACTCTGGAACATTTCTGTCTTTCAAATTGACAAAGCAGTAATAGTAGTGTCATAGAAACAAACAAAATGAAGTATAAGACCATTTGTGTTTTCACTTTGAATGTTTTTGTTGTTCATTACTAACTTTGAAGACAGATTGCATCTTTACCATTATTCTTTGGGAAACATTTGAGAGGAAGCGGTTCAATGGTATAGAAAGACTTAGTATCATTTCCCCATGTTTCTCTCTCCTGTGCTTTTTCTGGGATTGGGTTGGTGGTGTTTTACTGAGTTTCTGTAGTCTTGAGGTCAGTGTTTATGTCCTTGAATGTCTGAATGGAAGTCACAAAATTCTGGTGTGCTGGGGGAATCGTCAGTCTTGTATGCAAGTCAGTGGAACACAGGGTTTAACAATGATGATAAACTTTAATTTTTTTTAAAGGTACTGAGGTTTACTGGTAAGATTCTATCTAAATGTAAGCTCTCTTTTTTTTTTTCCCCTCATGTGAAACCTTCACTTTGTCATTTCATCCTGTGAGTTATTTGCTTAATTCTCATATAAGTATTCTGTGTTCCACTTGGTACTCTTTTTCTCTCTTTTTTTTTTTTTTTTTTTTGGTTGAACATGGTATTTATAGGATGGGGAAATACAATGTTTTTTACCCTCGCAGTTGTGTTAGTAATCCTTTCAGAGTACAGGCAAATCCACAGCACATTAAAGTTCTTGTCTGTCAACAGCTAGTTAAGTGTCATGCACAAGGTCAGACATTACACACAGATTTGCTACCCTATTTTTCTAGGAAGGAAATACATGCACTTATTTACTGCATGTGTTCTGATGCAGTTTTTGTTGAGCCCTTCTTTATTCTTAGAAGGAATTATTTTAACCATAAGTCCTGTTGCAGTTTACAAAGGGGGGGGGGAATAATCTGTTTGTTCTCTTAAAATCTCTTACTCTTCTTTATATAAAAACAGATATAACAGATTAGTTATCTATTCCAGTCTGTCTCCTGCAAACGCACCGTTAATTATACATAAAATAGAATTACTATATCTTTCCTAATTCTCACTGGTTTTTATTTTCACTACTTTCTTAGGGCTCTTCTAAAGCAAAAATGCATTCTACCTGTAGGAATTAATTACTGATTTTCTATCCAAACAATTAGCATTCTCTTTTTACACTTTCAAGTTAAAAATTTTACGCAAAATAGAGTATCACTTTTTCAATGGCAGACATTCCCTTTGTCCTAATAGCTTTACTCTGATTATTCTTCCTTTCCCCATCTCTGAGATTTTCTGTTCTGTCAAGGTTTATTAAATCTTTTCTGATGAAATTGGAATGTAACAGTTTATCACGGCAACACTGTAGTCTTATGTTTGATTTTTGTTAGTTATATTGACTGCTGATAAGTATAAAACTACTCTGTATACCTGGTGTTTAGTTTATAAACCCGTAAAAGTCTGAGTTCATACTGAAATTGAGCTTCCAGTAAAGTTGGACTCTTTCTGCAGAGGCTTGATTTTGTATCAACTGCTGCTATGTACGTGCTGAGTTTGATGAAGAGGGTTGTTAAAATAATAGTTTGTCACGACTGGAGACTTTTTGGTACTTTCAGTTAATTTCTGCTTCCCAGAACACTTCAAAGGTGCTGGAATTAAATGTGGTTTGATTCCACATGCAAAGCACTTCTAGCAGTGTTGTTGTGTGTTTGGTTTTGACCATGTCAGATTCTAATAAGGTGCAACAAAAGGACTTTTATTTGGCCCTGAATACTCATATTGCCTCATTTAAAAATTATTAATCAATGTGGAATACACAACACTATTAATTAGTAACACTACATACATTAATGTATGAAGCACCTTAAAGATTAAAAGCTGTACAGAATACTTATGCAAAGCAAAATCAGTACAAATACATTAAGTGACTATTTGTGTGATGTTAAAAGAAAATATGCAGAGGCATAAATTGCTGAATAGTGAATTAGTTCTTAACAGCCTTACCTACTTGTGTTTTCTATGGCAGTTTTCCAGGACGTACTTCTGTTTCTGAGCACCTGCTTTAGTTGGTCATTAAGGTTTTGGTGCTGTGCAGTCCACTTACTAATTGCTAGAGTTCCTGTGACTGAAACATACTAACTTTTTAAGCCTTTGGAACCTTCACTATCTTGTTAGCTTTTCAATAATGTGCTTAGTTCAAGTATTCATTCCCTACCCCCCCGTATACCTGTTAACTTGCCAATAGTCAGTTGTCAGTACTGGCTATGTTACCCATATGAATCGTAGTAAAACCTAATTATTCTAGTGCTTCCATGCTTCCTTGTAAATCTATTGCTAGAAATACTGCTGTTCAAAAGAATGCTGTCATGTGTCTTGTTTGATAATTTTAGATCTTGTTTGTTATAGAGATTTTAAATACTTAACTAGTGATTATGAAGGCATGCATTTCTGAAAAGGTGTATTTTTGCTTGTGTGAACGACTCAACTACACTGAGAAAAGAAAATTAGCAGATGTAGTGTGTTGTTGCATGAGTTGTATACATGTGTTGCGTGGAACAGCTAAAAGATAATCCTGTGCATGATTTCATGATACTTAATTTTTTTAATGCATGAAACTAGCAACAAAATGTGGTCTATGCAAAAGAGATGATCTGATTTTTTTTTTTTTTTTTTTGCTTAAGAATCTAATTGTATTCTTATTTGACAGTAAAAGTAATTCAGTATATTGCTTAGAAGTTCATGGTCATTTACTGTGCTAAAACACTAAAATCAAGGAGTTAATAATTCTAATATCTAAACCAGGCAGTTATGTATATATTTAAAAGCAAATCTATACAGACTTGCTCATCTTCATTTGAAGAAGAAGAAAGTTCCTAAACACTGGCTTTGAGTGAAAATTCTTTGTTATTCGTTCTATGTAATTTTACAGAAGTACTTTGGAAACTATCCCCATTTTGTCCACCACTGGCTTTTTGTAGGCTGTGTATGTAATATTTTAGTAGTTGATTACAGCACATCTAAAATAGATAAAAATACATATTTTTTTTAAGAGATACCTTAGTAAAAAGGCCAGTGGATCTATTAACAAGTCACACTTGTTTTCCATCACCTTTTTAGTAATGATCAAAAATCTAAAAGCTATGTGAATGTTTTTTCTTAGGCTCTTGCAGTTTGGCTTCAGGTAGCATTTACTAGTCCTTCCACATGAAGAATAATAGATAAGCTATCCATTAACCTTATTTCCTTTGTGATTTCAAGCCCTTACCTCATCCTATATCCTGAAGGGTACTGAAGTTGTTAGTGTCAGCTGACTTGTGCTATATGCTTAGGGTTGCTATGTAAATTTGAGCTTTTAGTTATAGAATGAGCATCTCTGGGAATGAAAATTTGGAGAATTTCCTGCATATGTCATGAAAATTTTCTTCTTGGAGATGGAGTGTGCTAACCGGAAACTGTAGGTTTGAAGGTATGCATAATAGTGGAGAGATGGTATTAGTTTGTCCTTGAGATATGACAAAATAAAGGAATGTAAGCATTAGCAATGACAAAAGAAAATTCCTGATACTTAAGCCTCGGGTGGGTGGGACTGTAAGGGGTTTTGTCTGATTTGGGAAACAGCCTTTGTAAGCACCTGTTTCTTACTAGTCTCCCGAGAAACTTCCTATAATTAATGTAATTAATTCAGTCTTCACTTAATGTTAGCTCTTAAATATAGACTACCGAAACAGACTGCCTTACTAATTTGGCGGTGACATTATTTGCCTTGGCTATACCTGTATTCCTTTCAATGTGAAACAAGAATGAATAATGAAATCTTCATCGTAATGGAGATCTGACTGCCTTGATTGCCATCGGTTCTTCATGTGTAACTTCTGGCTTGGTTTCAGGTAGCCAGCTTGGTTGGTCAGTTTAAGACTGCAGTTCTTGAGACATGTATGTGCTTGATTTTAGGCACAGATAATGATCTGTAATTACATTTTTAGAAGATATGCATGGGGAGCTATGAGAAGTTACCATGAATGAGAAAGGGGTATGTTGTTAGTTCATTATTTACGGATTAGGAAATGGCTACTATCTTTGTGGATTTGGATTCCCTCCCAACTTGTAGAAGATTCAGTGAGTTGTGGTAGTGTTTTGGTAGCTGACACTTCTGTAAAATGCATTTCAGACTTCAGTCCCTGAAGGATGTTGGATATGTGGCAGGTAAGAGGTTATAATGCAGTTAGATTGTTCGATCTTTTGGTTTAAGTATGAAGTCTATGCCTTGTCCATTTATATTGAAGGTATTGACTCTGATACATTGATCAAAAATAAAGTGAGCTTGTTCATGATATTGGCTCTAGACATTATTTAAGAACCTGGAATGAAACTATTTCTGGTTTTATGGGATAGCTAAAGTCTATAGATAAGCAGAATAAGTAAGTCCAGTTTGGGAATGTGCATTCAACATAATTACTTTCTTTCTGAGGTATTGCTGGTTCTCTTAATTATGCTGTTCCAAATGTAGGTGTTTTTAAGTAGTAGGTAAGGAAATGCACGCTTGTGGAAATGGCTTTTTGTAAGGTACTTCAAGTGTGAGAGGTAGGCTCCCCCCCAGTCTTTGGAATAAAAAGTTGAGTTGCTCGTTCTTAAAGACCGGCATAGTTTGTCATAAAACATACTACTCAAAAACAAGATACAGGATATTGAGCCTAGGTGAGGAGGTCGGTTGCTTTTGTGTTCATTTTCCCACATCAATTGAACAGATGGTTATTATTTTTTGAATGAAGTAGGCCTTGTATTCATGCTTGGCTACAGTGATGCTCTATATCATTGTATATAAAATATGCTTCACTTTGGAAGAATTTATTTGCACCTTGTCTTAGGTAAATTTGTTTATATGTTGTTCAGTTATGATATGGGTTGTTCTTGTGATCATAAAAACTACACTGCTTCTTAAATTCAGTATTCGCAGGATGGAGAGCAAGGAGATACTAAAGTTATGAAATGTTTGATTGTGTGGAACTGTGCAAGCATGGTATTTCCAAACATGTCACTTGACGTGGTCTAAGCCTTGTCACGCTATCACCTACTCTTTGTGTATGTTTTGTGGTAATTACTGTGCTCTTTGTAGTGTTCTGTTCAAGTAAAAAGTGACTTTACATCTTTACAGAACTGCATTTCTGACTTCATATATATGTGTGTGTGTGTTTATGGCTATCTTGCTTGTCATTGACTGTACTATAGACCACTGAGTTTATGAAATCACTGATAAAACCTGCCAACAGTTTTCTAAGAAGTCATTGTAGCTTCATAAATACCTAATATAAATTCAGCTGGACTTTAGATGGAATGAACTGTAAGAATGCATGTAATCGGGAATCATCACTTCTCTTTGGAACAACCCTCTACAGACAGCTAGCTGTAAATTTAAGAGTAGCAGGCACATCTGTAAACTTTGATATCAGAGGTGTTTCCATATTTTTAATAGGTATTTTTGAACTGTCCTCCTTGTACTGTGGAGTAGGCTTTCCTGCAGCCACTTACCAAATCATAGTCTTCTGATTAAAGCAATAGGAATTGGTCCAGAAAATTAATAGTAGAACCTGCAACTCTGTTTTTCTCCCAAGTAGGAATGGGGGCAGGGGAAATTAACCTTTTCAGGTTTAAATGTTGTCTTAAAAAAGTGGCAAGTGGAAGTTATTGTATCATACTTCACCCCCTTCCCATTCTCAGACTGCTTTTTTTTTCTGGCAACTTAAGTATTTTACTGGTCTGTATGTAAGTCTTTTGATTCTTTTTGGAAAAACGCAGTTCAGTATCTTAATGTTCTTTGTAAAGTTTCTTGCTTTTCTGGATGTGTCATGATGCTAAGGATTTATCACAGGTTTGCAGGCTGTGATTCCTAAATGCTTTAGGAATCCAGTTGTCTTTCCAGAAACATGTTGTCAAATCATAATCTGTCCTTGGCATTATGAATTGAAAATGATAGAAAGCAGTCTGCTTTTCACCTGAGCAGCTTTCGTTCACACCTTTAAAATACCATTTTAGTAAATCTGTCTCCATAATATTCTTTTTTCCTGACTGTTTTGGTTTAGTGTGTATGCATGTAAGGTGTAGGTAATCTTATTCTATTAAAGAAATTAAAAAGCTGATCAGAAGTTCTTAGGACTCAACAAGCTGTGAGGAAGGAGTCTTCCATATAAGTACTAAGGGTGCTTTCAGTCAGCTTTGCAAAACAAAGTGTTAGGAAGTTCTAATTATAACTAAAACAAATCAGTGTAAGTGAATTCCTTGCTGATAACTATTCAGTGCCCTCTCTGCTGTGAATTCCAATACTGATCAGCAACATCCACTTTGCAAAACTACCGATGAAGTTGATCTTCATTGATATAAGCAATTCTTGTAGAACTGTTGAGGGTATATTAACAGTACACCTAACTCCTCACAGATTATAATTCCATTAAGGGCGTATTTATTATCTGTACACTGAACTGATAGATTTTTCTCCAGAGATACTCTTCTGTTGCTGTCTGTAGAAGCACTGCGTCAGGGTGATAAGATGAAAATTCTAGCACTGCTGCATATGCCATAGCTGTTTTCAGAAGCTTAGTCGCGTGCTTTTGGTCAATAAACATAGTAAATTCAATGAACAACTGCAGAAGACTGCTTGACAGTAAGGAGTATCTTATCTTCAAAATTAGATGCTCTTTCTGAATGAGCACATTAATCTGCATTTTAATAGAACATGTTCCCTGAATCTGGCAGAATGCTGAAAAGAGCAATGTTAACGTTTGAACCTTGAGATAGTGAAGAGAAAAATTCCATTTTTACTCTGGTGTCTGAGAATTGTCTGAGATGATGTGTCATGTTGCAGTGCTACTACCCTTTCCTAAAATTCTCTCTACCCGTGAAGATGGTTTTAGAGTGCCACAGAACAGTAGGTGAAAAGAATATGAATGCCCCCAGGAGGCATCCCATTGTGTTTGGCTTTTAGATTCTCATTTCTTTGTGGTCTTATCTGTGTGTTGTACAGATGTCAGGCACATTGCTGTTATGTGTTTTGGGGCTTTTATTTATTATTTTTAAGGGAGGGGCTATGGTTTTTTGTTGCTAAGGTGTCTAGCAACAGTAGTAGTTCTGGTGGTAGATATCGAGATGCATTAAAAGTGTATATATTTTAAATCTTATGCTGAAAATTTGATTTTAAAAAGGCAAAAAAGTTTGAGAAGACCTACTGTTCACGATTCTTTGAGAAAACTAAGTATGTTTGACTAACAGATGGATTAAAGTGAAAATGTTCAACTTTTTGCACCAAGCATTACTATACGAAAATGACTGGCTTATCACATGCGGCTCAGCAAGTAACAATGATGACTTAATAGTAAATATGATTACATAGCTCTTGAATTAAATTGTTTAAATTACTTCAGGGATGCTAGGTAGGTAAGTAAGTTGAATGAAACGCTTTATTTCCCTTCATGGAACAAATCTGACTTCAGTATCAAGGTTAGTAATAATACTGTGTGAAACTGAATTAAATATATGTAAATTTGGTAGCATCCTATTCTGTTACACCCTCAATCTGTTATAATGAACAACTGGTCTTCAGTTCTCTTTAAAAATATCTTTGAATTAATATTCCTTCAAGCACAGGTGAAGCTTTCTAAACAACTCTCTAGAACTTATTCTTTTAAGGTACTAATATCCTTTATCTTGTTAAGAATTGAAGAATAAACTTAAGAGGGTTTTTTTTTTTAATGCATCTGCTTGGAGTCTTTGAACAGATGTGTTTTACTGATGCATTTCTGTTTGCTTTCTTAACTGTAGGCTTTTAGTAGGACCTAATAAAATTGTATTAACTTAAAGAATGATAATATCTGAAACACATTTGAGTGAAATAATTGAATTTACTTTTGTATATAGTTTAGAATATTTTCTAACTTTTGTTTTAAATGGAAATAAGCTGTAAATAATTGGGTGGGTGTTGGGGATTTTTGTTTGGTTTTGTTTTTTTAATTAAGTAGTTGGTATTATGTTTTCACTGCTGCTTGATTTTGTGTTTGTAGAGCCAGAATGAAGACTGGGGAGGTTTGTCTGAGGATATCTTATGATTAAGAGCAATCTAAGGCATTAGCCCTTTTGACCCCCATCTAAATGATTGGTAACTACCAAGTTTACCATTTTGGTGGCATGGATTATATGGGTGCTATGCGAATACTGCTGCACGTGTAATTAAGTCCTTGCAAGGGTAAACAGAAAACTGGGTGATGGGCTTAACTTTCTGCAACACTTGCATGATGGTCTTTGAAGAGTGCTTTGAGTGTTCCCTTTTATTTTCCTGTTTTGTACTAACCGCATCAACTGACTAGAAGTGTCTGACTTCTACTAGCTTTTTTCGGTGTTGATAATTAAGTGGGATAATGCAAGTTAGAGAAATGGATACCAAAACTAATAACTAAACAGATGTTTGGCTTTATTTACTTACAATCAACTCGTGTAAATGTGTATTTACTGGAAAATGAGCTGTTTACATCTGCTGTGCAAAGAAAATGGGCCCTAAAAAGACTGGGTGCTGCTGCAATTGACTGTATATCAAGTGCCGGATGCTGCATGACAGAACAAAGCTTATTTGCATATTTAGTGCATTGCAACATATTTTTGTCCAAAGCATAAGTGGAATACATTGTGGCAGTCCTACTAATAAAGGTAAGATTTTATTTTACATAAGGCAAGCTTAAAACACACATGAAAATTATTTGCTGGAGAAAACTTAATTAGTCTGCTGCTTATTTGATATCATGATAAACAAGTAGTTGAGTAAACAAATTGGCTTTTGTAATGTGGAACTGCAGTAATAGATCTAATTTCATATGCAGCTTTATAAATACCATGATTTAGTTTCCAGACAAGAAAATTAGTAGGCAAAAATATTTTGTAACATGTTCAAAATCAAATACGCTGTTGGTATATGGGTATTTTTACCATTTAAGTTACCTAGTATATAATATAGCTGTTGTGTTAGGGAGTGGGGAGTAGCTAATAACCTGCTTGTGTATTAGATCTGTAGAATTAGGGCAGCCAACAAGTCATTTGTTCAAAATAGAATTTCTTACATGAGCTTGGACGTATTCTGAAACAAATATAAGAAAACCTAAATGCTCAAGCTTGATTTCCCCCTCCCCCCCCCATTTTTTCCTCATGTTTATTGCTTTTTCTCTCATCTTTGTGATAACAAGTTCATGTATGAAGAGTGTGATTCTTATGGTGAGGTTATTATTAATATTGCAACTGTAAAAGTTTCCTTATGACTAAAACTTTTAAAAGTATTTATATTGTTTGGGACATATTGCAACTGTGAAAGTTTCCTTATGATTAAAACTTTTAAAAGTATTTATATTGTTTGGGACCTAGGCTAAGCGTAGAGCTTTTAGGATCTTAATCTCTTTTGTTATCTTAGATGGCTACAAAGACCCATTCTGGAACATGCAAGCTCAGGCTTAGAGAATTCTGTGCGACTCCAACTTACTTGTCTACAGCATGTTCCTGATGAATTCTATGTATGAGCACAGTTGTAGTTGAAGAAATGTGTTTTGCCCCCATTAATTTAAACACAGTGGCATTATCAGATGCCCATGGGATGCTTCTTCCTGGCCTGTACTGTTCCCTGGAAGGAGTGAGGGAACAGTCGCTGTGTACAGAGCTTAATTTACGCAGTTGTCATGACTCCACAGAATATGGAGAAATGGGGATGGCATCTGCAGGGTGAGTGGAGAGGGACAGGTAGGTGGTTGCACATAATAAGAGTTGGGGATAGTTTGCCTGCAGGAAGGAATTGCAGTTTATGTATAGGAATGAAGATCATCTGTGGTAAAGGAAGATCTCCTGAGGTAAAGGAGGTTGCCTTTGGGCAAGGGGAGGAGTTCGACTCGTAGAGCTTCTGTGCTTGGATTAACCTGATATTTAATTAATAGGTTACACGGCTTGAAATTGTTTAATCTGTTACTCTCTCAGCAAGCACTAAATGAGTCAAATTTGGTTTTTTGAGGTCTGTTTTGGAGACATTTGCTTGTAAACTAGGGTGTTGAGTTCTACATGTGCCGTATGGGAAGTGTATTAAGCCACATACTCAGAAGTAGCCTATTCCATACAGAATTTAGTTAAGTTTAAGGTAAACCTGGTATAATGTTGAAAAACCTAAGTGGTATACAGCTATACAGGGTGAAATCTTTTTATTGTGCACTCAAGTTCTACTGAATAGAACTTAGGCTTTCAAGAATGGTTTACAGGTGGTAAAGTCATGGTCTTGAGTCAGTGCAGTTTCCTCATCACCTAAAACCATGCTGACTCTTGCTGAGAAGGCCAGATCCGTTCCTGCTGCTGCTGCCTTTGTGGTGGCACTTGTGTTGATCCACTCGCCCTGTGATTATGTGGTTCCTAGCTTGTTAGCTAAAATTGGAGAATATGCAGGGGAACATGAGGGAAGTGCCAAGAGAAGGAAAGCAGTGACATTGAAAAGGGAAGTAAAAGGCAGCTGCTTTTGGCGGCAGCCAGGATTTTCGCTAAAGCTAAGTGTAACTAAAATTACGTTTTATTTTTAAAAAATCCCAGTGTGTTAAAAAGCCAGTATTCTCCATGTATCTTGTCTTGACTCGATGTCTGCTGTGAACCCCCACGTCAGCTAGCATAGTTAGGTAAGTTCTAATTTGCCTGTCTTGTGCTGCACCCCTGCTGTTAGCCCGAGTCCTAGGAGTGTGGCAAGAAGCTTCAGCAGTAGTATTGACTTAGAGTTTTCAGTTGTTCTTTCCCCTCTCTTTCCTTTGTGCCAGAGAAACTATTTATATGACCATTCTAGAACTCGATTTCAGATCCATTTAAACTGATGCAATTTAAATTGCTCATTTCTAAAAACATGTAGTCAGCAGCTTTGCTTTTCTGTGTTTACAACTTGGCCCTGCAAACATTTGTCCAAAGAACTATAGGAAGGCAAAGTGCTGCAGGAACAGGAAGGAAGGGGAATGCTTAAATGCCATTGCCATGGAAGCTGAATGATATTGGATGTGACATGGCTTGTTACAGCAGTGTATTCTGGTCATCCCTTCAAAGGTACAGCTGCGCAGTTTAAGAAATTGTTCCTTAAGCAGAGGGGGAGTAAAATAATCCAAACCTGTAGCTACAGTGCTGGGAGAACATGGAAGAAAACATTAACAAATCCTTACATGTGTTGTTTGGCAGACTGCCAAATGTACAGACACTGTGGGATTATCTGATAGAGAACTCAGTGATTTGTAGTAATTTGGGCTCTAGCTTCATAGTACAAAGTATTCAGCAGTAGTATTTGCTTTAAAGCATTTGTATTTTTGTGGTGAGGAAGTGGAGCCTCCAGCGGATGCTTAGAACCATTCTTACCCTTAAAGGTGAGACTGTCAATTCTCCATAGCTCACTGCGTAGCAACTGATTGGCAGGTATAAAGCACTGCCTCTGGAGCGATTATCACCTCTGATCCAGCAGATCAGAATAGCAGCTAAGAAGCAGGGAGCACACACTGTTATCGAGTTACAGTACATGGAGTTTCCACTGATATTTTTACTTCTGCTTTTCAGAGGGAGTCAGGCAGGCAGGCCACTGCTGATCTTATGTCATATCCCTCTGCTGTGGTCTGTTCAGGTGATGTTTTAGAGAGAAAGTGTGTGCATCTACTAGGACGTTTTGCTGAATAACACTTGCACAACTACTGTTGCTGTTTCAGACTCTGGTTGAGTATTGTGTTGACTAATTTGCACCAATCTTGAAGATTTCTTTTTTTGCCCTCTCTGTATAGGAAGCTGCAGACAAGATCTTGACTTGGAGTTGGCATTGATGTAGGATACTGTTCTTTGGCTTTGAACAGCATCATAGTATTTGTCTTTGAATGTGCTCAAGACCTCATGGGTGTTTCTAGGTTCTCTGAGAAAACACTTTGCTTGCTTTTGAAAGTGAAATAGAATTTTCCCAGTAACTATGTAATTGGAGTTTCTGAATGGGTAACTAACCAAAGATTGGGAAACAGTCTACTATTTTGAAATCCCTGAAAAGGCAAGTGCACAGAAGCAATTTCCTAAAGTAGCCTTTCATTAGAAGTATTTCCTAATAAAGATTCAGAAGTAGACTGTAAAAGTAATTGCTTCTGAAGCGTTGCTAAAGAAGTGCTTGTTAAAATGTTAATCTCTTGATGCTGTAAGAACTTCATGTTTCTAAACAGACATGCTTATCCCTCCTCAATCTTATCTCCATATAGCCTGTTTCTGTAGAATTATTCCCAAACTGCTGTGTACTCTGGTCCTGTACCTTGTCTAGTCTAGCTTGGGGGGTTTGTTTAGATGCTGGGGGGGAAAAAAGCCAAGCCTTTGTCAAAAGGTAGCAGTTGTAATTTTTGCCTGCAGTTTAATATGGCTTGCCTGTATAGGCTTTGTGCTGGTTTTGATGGGAAAGGAGTTTAAACAAAAACCTAAGCAAACTTGCGCTGAAAAAGGTGTGCCAAGTATTCATGAAGTCTATGTCACTGCTGTGCGATGTCAGTAAAATGGCAGCACTGCAAAAACTGAACTTTAGTCAGTTTGGTCTAGGCATAAATAATTTCTTGCCTCTTTCTTGCCTGAGGAAATAGACTGTTTTCTTGTCCACTACAGGCATAAAATAGCTTAAATTGCAGCAAGAAAATAATTTCAGATGTTAGGCAAATTTTCCAGTGGTGATGATAATGAAGCATTTAAGTAGATTGCCTGAGGGGCATTTGAAGATTTCCCTCACTGGATGCCTTTAACAGATTAACCATCTCTCAGCAATGTTACAGGTATGCTGTTTGGGGGACTCGATTAAATGAAGTCCCTACTAATTTTAGTTTGATCATGATTTTTAATTAGGTTGGGTCCTGACAAAGTTGGCTGAGAAAAATGTCAGTTGGGTTGGGCTAGCTAAATAGTTCTGTTGATTCAAATAAACTCTACCATTTTTCTAATTTAAAAATCCCTAATGACTCAGGCTGACAACTTCGGAGAGTATTATTAGCTTTTTAAAATGAGTTGTAAACACAGATGTCAGTTTGAAAAAGATGGATTCTAGTAACTTTAAAACATCGAGGAATTGCAGTGTGCAGCTTGTATTGTAGAGCTGTTAGATCCTAGTTTTCCTAAAGCAGTTAAGACCTATCTGTTAAATTCAGATAAACAATTTGCATCTAGATTTTTAAATAAGCGATGATTTTTCAGAGGTAGTATTTCATGTTTGCCATTGCATTGTGCTGTAAGGATACCATTGCCTCTTCCCTTGCTGCTAGATGAACTCATTTATAAACTCATTAGATCCAGATAGCTAGCGATCTGAAGGACATGCTTCTCAGGCTCAGACGTGGTCTGAGGTCTGCAGAGTCCCACAGAAGGAAGGCAAGGTAGTCTAGATACCAACCGTAGGAGTTGACATCTGTCTGTTCCCCAGATTGTCGTTGCTGGTATTCGGACCAGCAGGCTAACTGTTCTGGAGAGAGTGTGGCAGGGAACACGGCAAAAAAATTAACAGATCGTAGCTGGAGCTTGTGAGATACTGTAGTTCTGTGATGGCAAATAATTTGTCAAAACTTCATTTTCTGTTCTGTTGTTTGTCAGGCTGCCTGCGGTGCAGACCCTCTGTGCGTGATGGTCTCGGGTATCCTCGGTGGGGTACAGAGGTCTCACTGAAACTGCAGTGTTTTCCATCTCGCAATGTTGCTGTGTTACTGTTTCATGTCTCAGTTACTCTTGTCTTCCATTTAATCTTTTAGATTCCCCTCTACAGTGTCAGTTTATTGCTAGTCTAGTTGCAGGTGGTTTTTATATGTTCGGTAAGCTAAAAAGCTGCCAGGAGCAAAATAACCACGTTCTTCCTATTGTCATCTGACAATCTGTCTTGCTTTATCAGTAGATAAGAAGTTTCTGTTAAGATGAGACGCTAATCCCCTAACAGTAATTTGAGTCAGTCATCTAATTTTGTGTACTGGGATTTTTGCATCAAAGACAGTTAATTCCTTGAGTTATAACCCATTGAAAAATATGAACAGGGTGGAGAATATAGCCTGGGGGTGTTGTGGGAGAGTAGACATTTGGAAAGTGCTGAAAGGTAACACGCGGATAAACATGAAACTTCCATGTCCTTATTTGTTGATATCAGTTGTGTAAAAGGGAACATGACCAGTGCTTCCAGGCCAAAGAGTGTGTGCTGAAGAATGTGTGCAGCCTGGGATAATCTTTGAACATGACAACAGTGAATGCTCATCAACCTCGTAACAGTGCTAGAAAATGAGCTGCACTCATTCTGTTCAGCGAGCTATTGTAAAATTAAGGAGAGATCTCTTAGGATATTTGACAGGCATTTCAGTGAAGACACCAACTTTGGCTCCAGGTTTCCAAGGGTGAAACGCTGGAAGACAGGAGGCTTTTTTTCAAGGAGGAGAATCAGTGTCACATGTGTGCATACATGTTCCAGGTAAAAACTGAAAATATGAAACCATAAAAATTGGGCGTTTGAGATTGTTACATATGCCTGTTTTTCAGTTGTCTTCATGAATCTGTATCATGCCAGCAGTTTTAGGTAAAGCAGAATTTTTCCGTAAGTACCTGTCTGTGAACTTTTTGTCTGTGGAGGCTCCAGCAGTTCTAGAGTTACTGTTTTCTTTTTAGTCAAAGCTTCTACTGCGTGGGGCTACTGCTGTATACCACCGTCATGCAATTCCTTTTCCAGTTAGGAATATGCCTCAGCATTTTGTTTTTAATGTTAGCTGAGACCTGACTTAGGCAGTAAAAGAGGTTTTAAGAGTTAAAATTCACATTTGTAATTCTCTAATATATACCAAATTCTTTTGAGTTCTACCAAAAATCACAGCAGACTTCACAGAACTTAGCTGCAACTGTCACTGAGCTGTAGGTGCTATTATTTTGAGAACTAGTGGATTTGTAGTTGGCTTGTTCAGAATAATTTTAACTGCTATGGAATAATGTTCAGATTACTGATACTGAAAAGCAGTATAAAACCTGTAAAGCTTCTAGGATATTTTTGTTGTCCTTTTTTGTAACTGGAGATTAGAATTTAAAAAAAAAATACAAACTTGAATGTGTGAATAAACTGAGATGGCACAGAGGAAGATGTTGGATTTAGAAGCCATGGAAACTCTCTCAGTTCTGTTGTAAGACTTCTGTAGTTTTGGGGGTGGTATTCTAAAATAAATTGAAGATTTTAATTGGTACATCATGAAAGATGGTAACTGATATGCAGAGTTGTGTTTTGTGCCTTTTTTTCTCTTGAGAAGATGTGTAATGGGCATATGTGGGGCTGATACTCCTAAATTGCTATTACTCCATTAAAAATGTCCTCATCTGTCTTCAGGGCACTGATTTTAATACAAAAAATTGACGATTGCTTGCTTTCTAACTCATCTTTCAACAAATTTTATACTAATGCTCGTGCTAATAATGGAGTATTAAGTTCAGTGGCAAAATTGAAAAGCAAAGAAAACTGCCTGCCGTGAGAGGTGTCTGAGATACCTACCATTTTTTAAACAGGCAATCTTTGATAGATAGTTTTTGTTGCAAGTAATGCCACTGCTGTACTACCCTGGCACGCTGCTGCTCACAACTGTGTTCTAGAGGCCTGTTACCGATGTGTGCTTATCAGAGCAGATACGGTAGGTGATGTCAGAAGTTCACTTAGCCCAGTGTCCTGTCTCTGACAGTAGCCAATAGTTGATGTCTACTGAAGAGGCTAGAATGGAGCAAATACATAGGGTGGTCCCATCTCTGGAATGGTATCTCAGCTTCAAATACTTTTTGGCCAAGAAGAAACTCTGAGCCTACATGATGCATTAAATATGATGTGAAGTTGCCCTTTATGTTGTTGGACCCAGCATGCAAGTACAGGGGGGGTTAAATGATGGTTCGCCCCACTGCCCAAGGTCTAGAGTACTCAAAACTAGAATGTTGTATTTCTGTATCATATGTCCTTTTCAGGTCAGAGATACGATAGTGGGAAAATAATTTTGTTTTCTTGCATATCTGTCCCCATTTTATTATGTATAAGAATATGTACATTTCTTTTGTAGCCACGTCATGAATACTTTAATGTCCCAGTGTACTAAATGGCTTCATTCATCATGCATGCAGAATTTCAGAGGAGATAGACCTGTGACTTACTCATGGCAGAACATTATCATCAGCTTGGTGAATCCAGTCATCTTGAATCTAATAGAATACCACAACCATTCTCTGCTGTTGTACTTTCCTCTTCCCCTCTGTTTTACAGTGTTGTCTCTTCACATGTCTCATTTCAACAAAACTTGCGCTTGTTGGCATATGGTTTAACTTTTTTATTGTGTGTAAGCTTGAAGTCTTATGCTTAAAAGTTCTGTAGCGTTTTCTGAGCTAAACATCTATATACTGCAACACCTATGCTGTAACATTACTTGACCTGTTTCTTTCAAATAAGTTGTGGTGGTATTTAAACACACACTTAAAATCTGTAGATGACGTTGATATTTACAGAGAAACTAGTGAAGGAGGAGTAGTATGTGAAATGTGTATACACACAAGTATTAAATAATGTTGCACACAATTCTACAACAGACTTTGCATCTTAATGAACGATGCACATACCAGTATCCTCTTCTGAGACTGGCACGATAGTGTGACTTACCTTATAAAGAGGAGGAAGGCAGAACTGATTAGAGCAAAGAGAAGGACGTACATAAATCTGAAGTTGCAACACTTGTATTTAAATGTTCAAAACACTCTTGCGAGTGGTTGAACAATTGCTGCTACTGAAGGAGAGAACAAGTTCATTGCTTTACAGATGGTTAGGGTTGGAAAGATTTAGGTCCATTAAGTGCATGCTTGAAATATGTCTCCTTCAATTGGCATTTCCAGTTTTAAGTGCAGACTACCTTGTATATTAGAGAACTGCCGAGAGGATGAATATGATAAGTACCTTTCAATTAAAAAGTGTGGGCAGAGTGACAGGGCATGTATTGCATCCCTTGTTTGCCTAGTAGAAGAGAATAATTTGTAACCTAAAACCAGTGCTGTTCTTGAGAATTGTTTAAATGTCATTAGCAAGGAGGTGGATACTGAGATTAACCACAAATAGCTAGTTCCACGTACTGTATGTGGTAATGCACTACCTTTCAAATGTTAAACTGACATAAAAATCAGAGATTTAGGGGATTAGATAAAAGATTTGGATTGGACTTGCAGCATTCTGAAATCTTAGAAAACAAGATCCTAGGAGTGGTTTTCCATTTCCAAGTTTGCCTTTTTTCTGTAAGACATTAACAGCGTGTTTGAATGTCTGGTTAATGCTGCTTTAGCCTGCATTATTTCATGCCTGTTGGCTTAAAATGCTGTGCATTGAGCTGTAATGAGATGCTGTTTTTCTTGTTATCTGTATACAGCTGCTTGCTTCTAAATGACTAGGTAATGAATTAGCTTTCCTGGCATGTTTGAAATAAAGTATTGCATGCACTTTTGTCTCATGTGAATGACTTTTTTTCCTCATCTGTGTTCTGATATATTTCAAATTTGCATTGTTTGCCTTGGGTGATTCTGAGCTGCAGGTAGTGTATAACACTGCAGAAGGTTTTCCATAACAATTGGAGAAAATGTTTGACACTTCCTAAAACAAATAATGTGAACAAGCCATAATACAATTCATTCTATTTGTTTCTTAAAAGTAGTAATTGATGAAGTTATTCCTCTAGCAAAACACATTAGCCTTCAGGTGTTCCTTTTGGGTTTGTATTGTTGATGTGCACATAAGAAGGCATGTCTGCCTCAAGGTTACTGCTGTAGTATTAAAATCTTGCTGAGTTTTACTGGTGTGGTGTCTGTGGACAAGTAGCCAATGTCCTTGAAGTACATTGCTTTACATTTATTGTTAGCCAATGACCTTGATTTACTTGAAGAAATCTAATCTTTACGTATATGCCTGTTGAAAATTACATACGACTTTGAATTGGCAGTGGAGATGACAGTGCTAACCTGCTCTAAAGGTGGTAGCAGCAGTGCTCTGTGTTTCTTCATAGCTTTTGAGCAACTTTTTCTTCAAGTAATTTAGTAAATACCCTGTTTCACCACTGAGTAACTGTAAGGGTCCACGGCTGGCTAATCAATTTAAAATTGTGAAAAGTATTCTATTACAAATATTTTCAAGACCCTGGAATGCTTGAGAAGTTATAGTCTGTTAGAATACTCTGAGTTCTGTTGCTATAGTTAAGAATGTAGGATTCTTCTTGAGTAAATGGCTTTAAGTTGGTGGATGGGAGAGACGCATGTCCTCTAAAATGAATGCAACAAAGTAATCTGGGGGTATAATATGACAGGTTATATAAAAAAATGCTACAAAGCCTTTTCTTCAGTCAGTGTCTCCTTTTGGGGGATTTGTGTTAAAATACACACGCAGATCTTTAATCCTGCCATCCTGTCTGGCTTGATCAAGGTCACTGCAGTTCCAAGAATACTTAAATACTGCATCAGTGAGAAAAAACCCCCACTATCTTTAATACACTGAGTATTGGATCTTGTTTCCAGTCACAACTTGCCTTTTTCTTGCAATTTCTTATTTGCTGCTGGATTTTGGAAGCCATTTAAAGGTTGGACTCAATGATCTCAAAGGTCTTTTCCAACCAAAGTGATTCTGTGATTCTATCTCGAAGTGCTCAGAGGTGGCCTGTTCCAAGCACTGACTGACTTTCAAATGAAGTTGGCTTTAGAAAGTCATGGCTTGTTCCTTCAATTTGAAATCGGCTTATACATGAACCGAATGAGGATTGTAAACTCAATTGTTTTGTGCTACATAGTCAAGGTTGATAAGAGATGATGTTCTGGTGTTATTTGCAAGACTTAAGGTGTTTAGCTGTGTGTGTTACCGACAGATTTTTAAAATAAATATTTAGAAAACAGTTGAAAATAATTTGTTTGCTGCCTTAACTATTATCTGCTTTTTTTCCTGCTTCATGACATGTCTTGTTTTAGGATGCTAAAGTAAGTTCATTCATACTCTGAATACTAAACCAGTTTATGTTTCTGTAAGGACACAGTATCCCTTTTTATTTAGTATGGTATTGTTAATAATTATGGAAAAGGACAGCCTAATGTTTCTAACTAAACTATGTCTTTTCAGATGCTATAGGAATAACGAATACAAAACTGATGATAACCCTTTGGAATTTTGTAATAAACAACTTGCTCTGAATCTAGGCAAAGCTTTTTAAGTTCAGGATTAACCTAAAACTTTCTGCCTGGTGTGGAATAATGCAATTCCAACCCTGGCAATTCCTCTACTTCTGGACGGGTCCATTTATTGACACCAGGTACATAGAGGTGCCTTGGCCTGGTTTTATGAAGTAAGCATGGGACCGGTGTAAAAAATTTAAACTCTTTATAAAAAGAGCCTGAGGGGATACTGTATCTTAGTTGTGTCACTCATTTCATTCATCCGTGTACTCGTTCGTCCCTAACAGATTTTTGAGACCCATGAAACGACTCACTGCAAAAATCACTGACTCCATCTCAAGATGCTTCCCCATCCCCCCTGCCAATTCATATCTCTGTTACTGGGTTGTGATTTGTCCCCTGCTGGTACATCTGAATTGCTTTATTTTTATTATGCTTAAGGGCAATAAAACCTACCAGCTGTTCCTGCGAACCATGACAATCTAATTAACAGCTCTTTGAAAAGTGTGGCTAATACCATGTTTGCAAACTGCAGTACTTCTGTATTTTCATGTCTTTCAGCTTTTCTTTTTTAATTAAGCATCTTTCATACTAACTCATGTATGGTACTGCTCAGTAGAAGCATGGGGTCCATTTACCACTGTCTCAAATTTTCCCTCCATAGGAAGCAGAGACCCCACGTAGTGTACTTGAAGAAATTGGATTGACATAGATCTTCACTTCAGCTGATGACATCTCAGTGTTTCATACTGTAAATGTTCACTGCCTTCATTGTAATGTTTAGCTAATGGTGTAAGATGCTGTTTGTCAGTATTACTGTTTTGCTAAGCTGCTTCATTCAGGCCTACAAGCAAAATGCTCCTTTGAAAAGGGAACAAGAAACTAAACTCCAAAAAACACAAATGAAAGGGAATTAGATTTAAATCGACTCAGTGTCTCCCTTCACTGCATTTACAGGAAAATTGCGTTTGACTTCAGTAAGTGTACTGTTTTTTATAAGCAAACTTGACTTCAGGAAATAAATGCATCATTATGACACAGCATATCTAACTGAAAAGAAACTACATGGACAACTCCAAATATGAAATGTTATGGTGTAGAAATTGTGTTTATGCAACCAAAGACTTCTGTTCATCTACATTTTAGTTGCCACGTGTGACAATTCTGCTTATTTCAGTTGATGCATAAAGATTAGGAATACCTGTTTACTACTGAATTTGTCATTATACCAAAGAATCCTGTTAGGATCTGCATATCAAACTGGTAAAACTGTTAAGGTGAATACTGCTTTTTGCAAGGAAACTGCAAACTGATCAACTTGCTAGAAATGAAAGGTGTATTTAAGTGTAGCTACCTTGAGCAAAACTCTGCAAGTTACTATACTAAAAAGGGAATGCATGTAGTAAAAAAGAAAAAAAAAAATCCAAGATAAGGAAACTATTTTTTAGGTCTGATACTAGCTTGCTCTGAGCATAAAGCTGGGAAAGGACATAGGCTTACCCTTTATAGAGGGGTTCATGATGAAAATTGGATACTTTTGAAGGTGGGAAAGGAGGAGCTTTACAAAAGGGAATTTTTATTGTTTTCTTTCAAACTCTACAAATTAATTTGTATTTATTGGTGTTTTATAATTATGCTTTGATGGGTGTATAGGCACCTTTAAAAAAAAAAAAAATAACCAAAACCAAACCACACTGTAAGTGTCAGTGTCATTTGAGCTGCTTTTCTGGGCTTACACCTTCACCGTGTGACACGTCCCTTATGCTGCACCCCCTGCGTGCTGTACAGCTGAACCAACCGATCTGCAGTGAGAGCTTCTAAATAGTAGGTTTGTATAGCAGGCTCACTGCCAATCGTGTAAGGTTGATACCGGGGTAATATTTTGACACTTCTAGCAGACTTTGAGTAATTATAAACTAAACCTGTGTTTTAAATTCAAGTCATGTATGCTTTTGAGTTTTGAGGAGGTAGCGCCAGACTTCGGAGTAGCCAAGTTCTGCTGCACACCTGCGTCGTCCCCCAGCAGGTGGGGGCTGTTCCCCTCCTCTCCTTCCCCAGTATCTTCACTCTGGGAGTCACGTTTTGGCTTGCTCACTTGCGTAAATTTTTATTGTTTTCTTTCAAACTCTACAAATTAATTTGTATTTATTGGTGTTTTATAATTATGCTTTGATGGGTGTATAGGCACCTTTAAAAAAAAAAAAAAATAACCAAAACCAAACCACACTGTAAGTGTCAGTGTCATTTGAGCTGCTTTTCTGGGCTTACACCTTCACCGTGTGACACGTCCCTTATGCTGCACCCCCTGCGTGCTGTACAGCTGAACCAACCGATCTGCAGTGAGAGCTTCTAAATAGTAGGTTTGTATAGCAGGCTCACTGCCAATCGTGTAAGGTTGATACCGGGGTAATATTTTGACACTTCTAGCAGACTTTGAGTAATTATAAACTAAACCTGTGTTTTAAATTCAAGTCATGTATGCTTTTGAGTTTTGAGGAGGTAGCGCCAGACTTCGGAGTAGCCAAGTTCTGCTGCACACCTGCGTCGTCCCCCAGCAGGTGGGGGCTGTTCCCCTCCTCTCCTTCCCCAGTATCTTCACTCTGGGAGTCACGTTTTGGCTTGCTCACTTGCGTAAGCGGTGCCACCTTTTCACAAAGCCTGGCTTTGGTGTGGTGGCTGGAAGGGGTCACACGCTGCTAGCGTCAGCTTTTACGCAGCCCTCTGCAGAGCTGGGCCGGGGGCTTTGCGGGATTTAGGGTAAACGTAGGCCCCCAGGAAAGGCTCAGCCTGGCCACGCTTGCGAGCCCCCTGTTCCAGGGGCGGGTATAAACGCTTGTGGCAGCAGCAGGGCCAGTGGGGCAGGGGTGGGTCTGCATGCCTCCGTGGCAGTGCCAGGGTGGAGCCTGTGAACTCTGAGTGTTAGAATTTGTCTAGTTAGGCCCTTCTGGAGGTTTAAAGATACCCGATGGCTGGAGACCGTTTCTAACCAAGGGCATGCAAAAGCAGTGGCGTGCATTTCCCTGGGTGCAGAAGGTGCAGGGATAGGTGAGGTTGAGGTGGTAGCAGAATGACCCCGTGTGTGAGACTGAAGGGGTGGAATTACCTTAAGTCAAACCCGTAAGCGATTTTCTATGTGTTAAACATGTTTTTAAAGTTTACACTGTCACTTGTATGTGCTTGGCTGGATTAAGCTTTGTTGTGATTGTGACAAATAAACTGTTTGACCTCTGTCTGTCACATTGGTTTAGTTGTAATAAATGTCCATTTTTACACCATTGCTTTGTGTTTATATGTAATTAGTTCTGGTTTTTGCAGAGGAAAGAAGAGGCTACTCAGTACTTGCTTAAAAAAAAGGGAAATTTTATTACAGTGCTTAACCTGTTCTTGAGCACTTTATTAAAAAAAGTGAGTATACTGCGTCCAAGATTAGTTATTTACATCCATTTAAATTGTACAGAAAGCAATAAATTAGCAAGTTTTTGGAAGGCTTACCACATTAAACATGGAATTTATTAAAGTGGATGTTAAATTGATGCGGTAGTGCCACTTCATTTGAAAATTAAAACAAACCACATGTCGATTGAGGGTTCTGGGTAATACAGACTCAATATTCAGTTCCTTACATGGAGTTATGAGCAATGTTCACAGTCCTAGTCTCGACCAAAAATTTCTGAGATTAATCTGTTCTTCAGCCTTCTAGAAGAACTGAACCGTTTGATGTTACCAGGAAAAGCAAGGAGAAGACTTACCCTCTTAGGGCATTTCTTAAATCTAATTTGAAAGAAAATTTTCTTTCTTAAATTTCCTGTCTTAGAGGGAAGGGGCAGGGGGGAGCTAAAGGATCAATTAGAATTGTCTGGATTGTTTAGGCAAGTGATTGTTGGCTTGAGTGTCCTCAACTTCATCACCAAGTCTTAGTCTTTAACAGGAGGAGGCCAGCCCTAACGGCCGCTGTTCCTTTTTGCATTGACGCCGTGATACCAGGCGGTTGCCCCGTGGCTGCCTTTGCTAAGTTGCCACGGGGCATGGGGTTCTGCGTGTGCAGCTTGCTTTGTGATCAGTCTCGTAGTTCACTGCAGCGTGATTTGTCGATGTCATCTTTTTTTTTTTTTTTTTAATCAGAGATACCAAATTCAACTGATACATCACTGCTGAATAGAAGGATATGTGGAATAATAGGGTTTTATTTTAATTACAATGAACTTACAAGTGAAAGCAAAATCAGCTGCGCTCTTTAGATGACGTAAGAAAGTAAATTAAGCTTTGAAGTTATTAACTAGCATGGACTTTCACCGTTTGTAAGAAGTGCCGATCCAGGACAGGAAGCAATAGCATCTGTAAGTGGGCTCTTGCATTTCTTTTGAAAAAAACATAAAAAATGTTACTTAGTGCACGGGAATGTCACTGGTAGACTTCAGGGCAATTTCTGATGCGCTGGATGTGGTCATGCACAACTCAACCCGAGAGCGCCGTGCTGTCATCAGCGGGCGGGAAGCGGCTTGGGTGCGTTTCGGCTGAGCAAGGGAGGGGGAAGAGGGAAGGGAAGAGGGAAGGGCCTTTTCTGGCCGCAGCAAGGTCAGCCTTGTCCTCGGCAGGTGGGCGCGCACCGCCCCGCGAGGGCGGGCAGCTGCTCTGGCCAGGCAGAGCGGGCAATGGCACCGGAGCAGCTGCCGGCCGCAACTCGAGGGCAGGCCGCAGCCCGGGGGCC
>NW_009259855.1:1086830-1104843 GCF_000687185.1 Egretta garzetta
GGGGGCCAGGGCCCCGGGGGCCCCTCCCGGCCGCAACTCGAGGGCAGGCTGCAGCCAGGGGGCCAGCCCAGTTCCCAGCTGCCCAGGTGCTGGGAAGGGGGCTCACCAGTAACGCTCGCTGCCTGCGCCGATGGGAGTTCCCACCCCGCCGCCATCATTCCCCTTCTGCTGCTGGAAAAACGCGGGGGCCAGAGGGGCCCCGCTGCTGCCCTAAAACCTGCTCCTGGCAGCATACCCGGGCCGAAGCGCCTCCGCGCTCCTCGTGGAAGTTGCAACCGAAAAAAAAATAATTTGTAAAGCCACTTCTTTCGAGTAGTCATCCAAACCAAACCAAACCAAACCAGAACTTGGCCGCTATTAGCTCACTCCATAAGGCCCTTTTGCACAGAATAGGCAGAGGGACGTGCAGTGAGAACAAGCTATTCCTTGCAAATTTAAATCCTTTCTGTGTTCTTCTGGGGCTTCTCCCCTTCAGAAAAAAAAAAAAAAGAATTAAGCTTAACATTTAAGAGCTTCTAGTCTCTTTGTCTCTTCAGAATAAATAGCTCACTTGGCTAATAAGGAAACACAAAACCATGCATATAACACTACTTAAGATTATGAAGTAGGGAAACTATACTGAAATACATGAACTCTGAAGTTAGAAAACTGGTTGAATTCCAGGTTTCGTGCTAACAAACGCAAACTAAAGGTCAGATCTACAGCACTCAATTTCTGTGTAACAAACGGACTGCATGTGAAAGTGGATGATAATTACAGCTACCAGTCCTACACTGCACAGGTACAGCCAGTAAGTTTGGGTCCAGGCCTCAAGAAAAAAAGCTGAAGCTTCAGCCATTATAGTAGCAGAAATAAAGCATATTTAAATTTTTACATGCATGTCTGAGCACGTCTTTTTTTTTTTTTTTTTAATTACAAGAACTTTTTTTTTTTCCTTAAAAAAATACAGCAGCTCAGCTTCCCAGATCCCGTTACAAAACCGTGGGGACAAGGAGCCTAATCACCTGTGGAATTCTCACATGGGTCTTAGTTGTAGGTTCTAATCCTGCAGAGGCCTGCTTTGCTCGTTTCACCCGACCGGTCGCAGGTTCCCACCACCCACCCCACCGCTTCTGTTTGAGCTGGGTAATCCGT
Organism: Egretta garzetta; assembly: GCF_000687185.1. Taxonomy (NCBI): domain Eukaryota; kingdom Metazoa; phylum Chordata; class Aves; order Pelecaniformes; family Ardeidae; genus Egretta; species Egretta garzetta. The sequence continues at coordinate 1,087,965 of NW_009259855.1, forward strand.
TTGGCTGGGATAACGCTCAGCGGCCACCTGCCGCAGGACGTACCAGGTACCACAGCCGGCCCGAGTCAACTCTTCCACCCGAGAGCCCTAAGCGGCCAGCCAAGCCCAGTGGCACCAGTTGTGGGGGAGGCAAGGCGGCACTGGCGAAAGGAGGAGGCCATTGGCCCACTGGAGGTGCCTCTCGGCAAGCAGGAAAGGCCAGCTCAGTTCTGCTCTGGGCAACTGAGCCAGAGTTTGCCGCGTTCTGCACAAGCAACCCAACTAGACAAGAGAGCATCTGTGAAAAAATAGAAACCTGGGGGGAAATCTGCCTGTAAGGTCTAGTCAGAAAAAGACACCTTCTGAGAAACCGGTGGTCACAAATTTCTGAAATACCATTTAAAACTTAGTGCTGTCTATCCTTGGAAATACGCCTTTCAAACAGGTTGTTATTTCAAAACTTATGCTATTAAATTACAATTCCTACATCTGTTAATAACTAAAACATTTAATCAAATTAACTAAGCTACAATTCCGCCTACAGTTATGACAATATATAGTGAAAGTTGGGTTTGAACTGAACATCAATATATAGCACTTTTGTTGTATTACTCCATATTGGACAAGTTACACATGAAAAGAAGGAAAAACGTATAATCGGCATGCTAGGCGCAGTATGCATAGAAAAGCAAAAATATATATATTATATCCAGAAGCAATGTTCATTCACTCCTAACTATCCTGGGGAAGGGCGGGAAACAAATGTTCTTGCTGAGAGGAATGCTACTGTAAAGGTTGGATAACCAGATTTTCTGTGGAACTTTACTGGAGTCATGATGAGTATCTGTTTGGGAGCACTTCATGTCTACTATAGGCATCTCACTTAGGTGGTCTGAACTGTACTCTAAAGGCAGGAGCCCAAGGTCTTTGGAGAGGCTGGAGAGAGGGAGGTCTCTCTGCAGACTGTCCAGGGCACCTGCACCTTCAGCGCCACAAACCGTGCTCCCCAAGCGCCTAAGGACACCTTGGTGCCCAAGTTAAATGCCTGAAGTTAAGCAGTGTGACGTACAGTCCATCCAACAGCACAAACCTGTCATTTAAAAGTGAAGAAATATTTGTAAGGATTTATCTAATCACAGGTACTTTGCTAATACAGCTGTCAGTTCAAAACGGCTTTGTCCCGATAACTTCATTTTTATGTACCCTACTCTCCACCTTGACCGTAGGGAAGCTAGGCAGTAGGGTGCCTTAAACTGCTTGTAAAATACGCCTAAAAAGGCTTTAAGTCTCATTGCAGGTGTAAACCCTTCAGTTTCTTTAGCCACTCCACAACCATCTTGAGCCTTCACAGCTACACATACGCATCTTACGTTACCAGGCGTACACTTTTCCACCGCTCCGTCACAGGTTAGGCAGGTTGTTTGCAACTACAAATGGTTTGCAACCAAGAGGTATGCAAAGTATTTTCTATCCTCACTCGAGGGTTACAAGTGCAAGGTCTCCCACTCTTAACGTGAGGATTAAGGTACTGAATGAACTGATTGTTTTTCTGTGTACTGCCTACTTGGCTTTAGTCTACTGCAATCCCTACAGTCAATTAGCTCAGCAGCTCAGGCAGGGGAGAGAGAAAAATCCAACACTTATGACCACAAAGCTCCTACTGGGCAAGTATTGTACAATCAAACAGTGATGTCTTTTAGATCCCTTTTCTCCAGCTCATAGCATGATTATATTTACTTTGTCTAGAAAGAGATTTCCCATAAACAGACGGAAAATAGCAACGGCAGTCTTCTACACAGACTTCCATTTGCAGTGTGCCGTGGTGTGAATTTACAGCACGCTGGCTGTTCTGTACTAACTCCTTACAGGGGGAGTAAACACTTAACACACACATAACACAGAAATAAGCATATACCAAATAAGCTTTACTTCTCTTTCTATTTGTACTCGGTATGCATCCAGATGTTGCAGCAGTTCAGAGGGACAGAGTAGCTAGAGTACTTGACATTCACACCTCATATAGGACTTAAACTTTTAATTTTCTGAAGCTTAGCACACAATGAACTAGGTTCCTTTATTAGGAAGAAACATTTTAATGTGCAAGAACACTTTATTTGAAACTCAAATATATCTGGTGCCCTATTGGAAAGATTTCTTTGTCAGCTCTATGTTTGATCAATTAGCAACTTCTAAAAGTAATTCTCACTTTGTTTTGGGAGTTTCACTATTTTTTCCTCTGCTGCTTGACCTCTTTTTACCCCTGCTCCTGGATCGAGAGGAACTCCGACTTCTGCTCCTACTGCGTGTTCGACTATGACTTCTGCTGCGACTGCGGCCTCTCCTCTTTCTCCCCCTGCTGCGAGACCTCCTCCTTTCTCGACTTCTTGACCTGCCAGACCGGCGCCTTCGCTTGTTTTTGCGGCGATTCTTTTTTCTCTCGGATTCTCCATTTCTCCGGTAAGAATGATCTGGGCTTGGGCTGCCCCTTCTCCTCGACCGGCTGTAATAGTCATCACGATGGCTCGTTCTGTTTCTCCTTTCAGAGTTTTTAGACAACTGATTAGTCCGTTCAGGAGAAATACGTATGTCTCTATTGGCCTCCCAAAACTCATTGTTTGGATTTTTGAATACATGAAGAAAGTTGCAGTGTTTCCCTCTTGGACACTTCTGCCTTTCAAATAAGCCTGCAACAGATTAGGGTTTGCTTTTTTACGAACCAGACCTGTTAAATCTCTTTCTTCGTTATGTACCTACTGGAAATAAACTTATTAAACTCAACTTTGCTTCTTCAAACAGAAAAACATGCATCTGACCACCTATCAATTCATGAAACATTATTCTTCAGTACGTACTTTTCTTGGAATTAACTTTTTAACAGCTATGAAGGTTTTAGCTTAAAACAATTTTCATAAGTAATTCTACTACCTTAATCTAGGAACGTAAATATAGGTAAGTCAAGTGTGATAGTATAAGAACTGCTGGTGGTTCAGAAACTGCTGTTGTTTTTTAAAGAGATAAACTACTACTTCCTGTAGTTCCACCTTAAGATTATGTCCTGGTTTCAGCTGGGGTAGAGATAATTTTCCTCCTAGTAGCTGGCATAGAGCTGTGGTTTGGATTTAGGATGAGAATAACACTGATAACACCCTGATGGTTTAGTTGTTGCTGAGCAGTGCTTACACCAGTCAAGGACTTTTTAGCTTCTCCTGCTCTGCCAGGTGCACCAGAGGCTGGGAGGGGGCACAGCCAGGACAGCTGACCCCAACTGGCCACAGGGCGATTCCAGACCATACGGCATCATGCTCAGTATAGAAACTGGGGGGAGTTGGCCAGGGGGCAGCGATCGCTGCTTGGGGATGGGCTGGGCATCGGTCAGCAGGTGGTGAGCAATTGCATTGTGCATCACTTGTTTTGTATATTCTCTTATCATCATCTTTTTTTTAATTCTTTTTATTTATTATTATTATTATTATCCTCTGCTGTTTCAAACTGTCTTTATCTCAACCCATGGGTTTTACTTTTTTTTTCCTGATTCTCCCCCCCCATCCCACTGGGGAGGGGGGGAGGGAGCGAGTGGCTGTGTGGTGTTCAGCTGCCTGCCGGGTTAAATCACGACAGATTATTAGTTCCAAAGCTAGGATCCAAACTTTCTTTTCCAGTCCAAGGTAAATGCACTAGAATGATTCAGACACTTATGTGACATTGTATGAATATTCCCTTCCTTTCCTAGATCTACCCAAGCAAGTTAGCATACTTGTCTTCCCAACAGAAATGAACTGCAACGTTAGGCAGATCTGAAAGCTACAGGCTAATTCTCTCTTTTTCACTTCCATAAGTACTCTTTCAATAAAACACGTTCTCTTTTCCAAGTGTTTACACGACTCACCACATATAGCAGTTTTCCACCTTGTCACAGGACAAAATTCACAATGAAGTTGTCGGCCTGCATACCATCGTCCACTGAACAGAGCAAGAGCTGCCTGACAGTCCTTCTCCCTTTAAAAAGTAAAAATCACACGTAGCATTATCATCGTACAATCATTTAAGATTGTTACTTAACCAATTTTAGGCTCCCATTACAGCATGAGAATGAATCACTTGGATTATACAGACAGTGTTCACAGATCTAAAACTTAGTAAGATGGCGAGTACTTACGACTGATACTGGACATACACATTTCCTCGTAGGTGAGGCTCGTAGTTGCAACTGACCTAAGGGGATGGAAACGTGAAGTTAGTCCAGCGGAAGGTTTATGCTACAGAGCAGCTCATGCATGTTGAGATGGCAGCCATTCTAATTTATGACAGCTCATCAGTAGGAGTTTACATATGATTTTCTTTGGAACGCTTAATTTTAGCCAAATAAAAGGTTTTGAAGAATAAAAAAGGGGAGAGAAAAAAAAAAAAAAGAGCCCTTCTGGCTTATGTTTGTCCATTTCCAGCATCAGTGTTTGATTAACATTGGGACCTCCACTTCACTTGGTCCACAAGACCGCTTGTACTCAATTGTCTTGCACGTGTCTAGGCCAGCCCTACTGTGCCACAGTGAAATCCTGCTCTGAAAACAATTAGTAGTGTCCTCATGTGGAAATGTAGGATTCATTACAGTAAGAGAATCTTTAGAACAATTTCACTTCACAACATCCCTGTGAGATGAGTTAGTAAAGCTGAAGTCGCTCACTTCCACTGTACAGTTCAGAATCACCTTTTTTCCATAATAATTTAGCATTCAAAGTGTATCTAAGGCTCTCAAAAATACACAATTTAACTTCCAAAAATCTTGTTGCTAGTTACAAAGGATTCTGTAACGGGCAGGCCCAAGCAGGCTAGAACCCAGTTCTCCAGGGCAGAAGCGTGAGCCCCACCTCTTTTGCCCCCTTCAGATACCCACACCAAATGAGGCGAGTGGCTTCTTTCATCACTGAACCCTGACCAACACTCAGAGAATACCTCTCTGTGCACTGGGTTAGGGCAAGGGCTTCAGACACATCAACAAGCAGTTGTATAATTAAATATTACAGAATAAGCAGCCAAACTACTTGAGATAAACAACATCAACACAAGAACAAGCAAGAATGATTTCGCCATGGACGCTTCTGGGTGGGAAAAGAAGCGTGTTTTGTAAGGGTCTGCCAGATTCTGGAGTAGCTTCCCAGAAAGAAGAGCAAGAATAAAACCTTGGGCTACACGGGAAAGGGAAGAGGGTTGTGTATAATCCGATTATAAATGGTAGCAGAGACTCAACTCAGTCCCAGCTGAGATCCCTGCGGCCAACATGTTAATTTCTAAGCATCTCTAATACAATGCAAATGCCCATGAGAATGATGTTACAGCTGCACAATTACTTCAGGAGTTAAGAAATGGCCACACTAAAAGCTTTTACCCCATTATTAATCATAAGGACCCAAGTATGTGCAACTTTGCACAGCTTCATGTAACAACAACGATACAAAGTTGAGGATCTGAGTTTGATGGTGAGACAGCATTTCAACCCACACTCCGCTGGGAATGTACATCCTGTCTTCTAGGATGGAGCACAGCTTGCTAATATCCCAGAAGTCAAAATACAGAATGGTTACTCCTCCAAGCAAGTGAAGGTTTCTTACCTATAAAGCTCATGATGCAACTACTGAAAACTCACTTTTTCTACTTCCCTCTTGCTTGAAATGCTAAGACCACCTCAGTTCTGAGGCAGCTGTCAGTAGATGGAAACAAAAGGAGAAAAGGTGCTGCGTGCCTCCTGGTGACTGCAGGAAGACACTCGGGAATGGCAAGCAGAAAGGGATGCTGCAGTAAGTACTGCTGCAAGGAGATTTCACCATCCAAGCTGCGTATTTTGGGGCAACATGGAACTATTAACACGCATCATTCATCTCCAAGGTCTCCATTTACAGGTTCCTCTTATTTCCCCCCATAAGAAATCATAATATAAATGAAAAAAATTCAGGAAAGAACATTCAGCAAACCAAATGCAGAAACTAAGGATGGACGATGAATCTCAACACCATTTACATAACTTACCTTTTTATAATTCCTCCTACTGAAATATCTACTACCTTTTCATTTCATTGTCATTTGATTTTATTTTATCCAACTGGTCCTAAAATGACATTGTTTGGGTGCATACTCCAAACACATTTTATACCCCCGCTACTTCATTTCTTAGGCACAAATACAATAGCCCAGATAGATTTATGTTGTCTAACAGTCTTAGTGGACACTCTGGGGCTTATCACGGACTAAGTAAAGAAGGGACTGTGAGGTAAATGAACTGTTGAGCAATATAAAATATGTTGTTGCAATATAAAGGTGCAAGCTTTTATAACAGTTCAGGGGAACAAGAGAGAAGATTCACCCAGAGTACGACAGTGCTCTGTCACAGCAGTGACAAGTTTAGAGGTGACATGACAGTTGCAGTTGGCTGTGAGGACGCTATGTAGTTCTCTAATGTACACGGGATGCTGGACATGCTGGACAGAATTCCTGTTAAGGCTAGCTAAAACATAGCTTGCATGGTAAACGTTACGTATTTAACAAGGTATTACACTGAGATGCATACCTTGAATTGAACAACCTTCCCCACGTTCTGAAATTCGGGGAGCACGTCCTCGTAGAACTCCAAGAACTGCTGGTAGGTCTCCTCGTCACTGTACTCGAGACTCGCGTCTGTGTCATAGTCATCCCTCCGGCACTGCTCCATGCCAAAAGTAATGAACATCCCTCGGACGAGTAGTGTCTTACTAGATGTTGGATAGTTATGCTTGCGAGAACACCTGGACATTTGTAGCGAAGGAAGAAAAGTGAAAAGATCAGCACTTTCAGCAGAAGATGCATTTTCTGAGCCTTCACACACCTGCCATTTTGAGTAACAGCTATTACAAAAGAAAATCCATTAGTGGAAGATCAACATATTTCAATTATTGAAACAAATCTTTTGGAAGTGAGTTGGCGTATAATCTTAATGCTTTCTGCTATGCATAAGTACATTCTTGCTGAAAAAAGCACGTCTGCAAAAGCTATAGATACCAGTAACATAAGAGAGGAAGTAATTTCTTTTAGGCTACTAGGGTTAAGTGTGTTCTTCATTTCTGAAGGGCTTTACAGAAAGACTACTGACAATCTTTGAAGACATTTTAAAGCAAGTCCCTGCTCTTCTTTTTGCAAACTGAACAACTTTTACTGCAGTTGTTCTCATACAGGGGAGTGGGGAGGGAGGGAAAGCATGTTTAGACATGAATTTGGATGAGTACGAGATTGGTATTTTTCCACTTAAAAAAAATGTTTCTTAGAAATAAGTCTTATCTTAATCTACATCTTCTCAGCAGCCATAAAAGCATTAGATCTCCCTCACCATCCATCACATTCAGGCTGCCTCCCTCACATGCTGAAATACGGTTCTTCCCCACAAACCTTTGGATTCAGTAAGAACATAGATGCTAGCCTCCATGTTTATTTCACTGGGCTTTATGATCTCGGTTTCAAACACTTCCCTGAGCAACTGGGTCATGCACTCTCCAACACATTTCTCCTTTTCGTGACATGATCAGAAATATAGTCAGACTAGTCTACACTCTTTGTCTAGCACTCACAAAGCACGGACAAATTGGAGGGAGGTCAAGACTCAAAATGGGCAATTACAACCTAGACTTCAGATAGAAACTTTCTTTCTGCATCCAGTCAGTCAAAAAATTGACTCTCACTTTCTAGTTGGCACTTTAGACTTCAAAAAACAAGAAACAAAACTCCAAAACCCAAACTGGAGACAACTGATTTGGTTGGGTTTTTTGGTTGTGTTTGTTTTGTTTTTTTTTACATTTTAGAAGCTGCCTCATTTCACTGTTTCATTGCAATGACAGAACTCAAAATATTATACCCAACCAATATCATCTGTCTGGAACCCCAAGGAAAATGAATGACCCAAAATCCAGTATTACTACAAAGTATTAGGGTCTGAATTATTGGAGAAATTACTAACAGTGAACTCAGCCAGTTTTAGCTTCTTTGAGACATAGTGAGCTTTGACAAGATTCAACAATTACTTTAATGATACCACTGGCTCTCCATTTTTCACCACTATGGTCCATTTCAGCTTCCAACCCATTCTTCCAGTCCTCATCCTAGCTGTATCTCAGTCCTTCAATTTATGGTCAAGACCAGAATATGAAGAAAGCAGGTATGTGAGGAGGAAGAAGGAAGACGAAGCAGAGTTAGCTGAGATCAACAACTACAGGTGAAAGAAGGGCAGAATATGATGTTTTTCAGTATTTACCAAGCCTATTCATAGTTCAAGGGAATACCGATTTCTATATAATCCATAATTAATCCAAGGAGGTCACCTCCATTAAATACCACTAGAACAAAAATACTGCAAAGATTACAAAGAACTAAAAGCAAAAACACTGCCTGCATTGAAATAACTGGCCAAAGTTTTATTTATGATTCAGAATAGAAATAAGATGTGGACTTGAAGCTTCTACAGAGTTGAATTATCACATAATTATCCACAGTATACATTGCACTAAACCAAATTACTTCCAGGATAAAGAAAACTACAATAGACGGACCAGACATGTTTCAGTGATACAAGTTAGTAGAACAGCCTTACTAGTTTATGCTGAAGATTCATCAGTCTTGCCCTGCTGAGCTATTTTTCCTCCTTAACACACACAAAAATTTAGGGATTTCCTACCAGATGCTGCATTTGGGTCACCATCTTCAATGCTCACTGATGAACCTGTACTCCATGAACCCATTCATACTTTATGCTTCCTCTATGTCCTCTGGCAACAAGTTTCGCCATTTGTTTCGTATGAGAAAATACCTTTTTTTTTTTTCCAAAGCTGGTAAACACTCAGGGATACCTAATTAAACTATTTCATAACAAAAGCAAATAATCCTTCCCATCCTACTCATGAGTTCAATGTTCATCTACCACAGCGCTCTTCCATCAGTTCTTTGAAAGCAGAATCTAGACTAGTTAGCTGCTCCTCCTACAGAAGCTGTTCCTCATCTCTAATCATCTTGTCCTTCTCTCTCTTGCCTTTTACTATACTTCCTTTCCAAGATAGGGCACCCATAACAGTATTTAAAACAAACAAACAAAAAAAAAAAAATCAAGAATGAATTCATCAGACATCTAAACAGTACACAAACAGGAGAATTCTGGAAACTACACAGCAGTTCTCTCAACAGTGCAGATGTACGTTAACTTGCTTTAGTCCATTTGAGATCTGGTTTTATTTTTTAAAAGATGCAGCATATGCAAATTACACAAGATAAAAGACAGTATCTGATATCTCAGGCCTGTACTAATAGCAGAAACCAAATATATTCTGTCTAGAATGTATCTGTGCTAAGGAAAAGTCAGTTTGACCAACGTAACCAGAATGCACCATCAGTAATATGCCATAACAATAAATAGTTCAATTCCAGCCAGGCAATGCTTTTGCTCACAATGGCTAGTTCCATCATGAGTAACAGAACCACATCCAAATGCATGAAAGTAATTTATAGAGGAATTTTTCTTTGGTTTACATATGACATAATGAAGTTGCTTCCCTTTCATCTCTCCGAAACACTTCTATGCTGGTAAATATTCAATTGATTACCTGTCTCCAAATCGGCAGGAACCTGTTTTAATATAGAATGGGCAATTTGCTCTGTCCTTCTCTGTTCCTATATTCTCTGGGGGCTCTGGGTTATGCCAAGTCACACCATTCTCCAGCTGTGGAAAAAAACATGAAAATACACAGAAGTTAGAAAAGAATAGAGAGATGTAATGTCAAAATAAAACTACCAATTAAATCAACATGCAATTATGAGCACTGTGTTACTACAAGGCAAGCTGAACCTATTTTAAGCATTGTTTTATAAAGCTGCCCAGTGCCTTAGGTCTCTGGTGATGCAAACCCCTTTTCTTGACAGTTGTTCAGTTGTAAGAACAAGCCTATATTCATGATTTCTTTTTAACAACAACAACAATAAAAAAGTATCACCAAACTGGGTATCTTCTTTTGCTAAAGGAAAAGCTTCTTTGGTTATAAAAATCTTAAAGAGTTGCAATACCATTTGCTCCTCAAACAATGATCTCATTTGTCATCTACGAGAATTACAAATACTGGGACAGATTCTTTCCATTCAGGTAAGCCCATTACCTACTTCACTCCAGGACCCACTGAGCAGCATTTTATACACTTGGCAGATAGAAAGCTATGACTGTTTACTTATTTGTCTTTGCAACAGCTCAAAGCTCAGTAGGGTTATCACTATCACTTTTTATGCAGCTAGAAATGCTAAAATAAAAGTAACCTGCCCAAGGCCAGAATTAAAATTAACTTCATAGGTAGCACTGGAATTAAAAGCCTCCATACTGCTCATCTCACACCATTAAGATTTCTATAATGCCAAATGGAATACCAAGATGCAAGTGTTGACTGACTACAAGCAGAACACGCATTTTAAAAAGAGAATTTCCATTTTGTTAGCCAAAAGATCCGTAAAGCTGACTAGCCTAAGTTCTCACTTCAAATGAAAACTGTTTATTCACAAGCAGATTTGACCCTGCTACCAGTTCTGTTCATGACTCTCAGCCATAATTTTCTTTCAACAAAACAGCACTGTCACTTCAACAGTGTCAACAGTAAGTAACTGAACCCTGAACTGATACGATAATGCAGTCTCTAACATACCATGCCTCTGCCCATTCCCTTGCAGAAATGGCTGCCAATACATCTTGAGCTCTGGGCAGATGATCGTTCAGGCATTTTTCTACCCAAATTATGAAACAAAAGACTTAGATTTCCTACCTAAAAAACTGTTTAAACATAATTTGGAACTGACTGTAACTCCATTATAGCTATGGCAATCAACATGCAATGGGTTAATTAGGTTAAAAATTCATTTTCAGATTCATGCAGTGGTTTAAGCAGAGCAAGAATCTTCAGAAGTTTAACTGCATGACAGGGGTAAAAAGCCAAATCACTCTTTAAGGCAACAGAAAAGACTGAATTTGCCCTAAGATTGAAATGAAGACTGCAGTTTTCTTTACTACACGCTGCCAGCTGGAGATCCATGCTCTTCCAGGCACTGGAGCAGTCAGCTTCCCCCTCCCCCACCTTTTTTTTTTTTTTTTTTCTTTCCTTAAGGATCTGTGCCTTCCTCTACCACTGAATCCTTTTATTTAGAGCCTGCCATCTGCTTAAAAAGACAAATTTGTCTTGCCACCCAGAAGGACTGACAGATTTATTTAGAATTCTAATTCACAAACAAACCATCATGCATAGTGTTTTTTAACAGCACACAGCAGTATTTCTAGATTCATTTTGACTCAGATCTCCTGAACAGGAATGAGCATGCACAACTGCACTGCCACCAACCAGCCAGATATATGCTTAATTATGTTCCACCCAGTAAATAATTGTTTACAGCTCATGCAAGCCACTACATATTAGATTTATTCAGGCCATTAGATTCTTGAGAGCAGATGGACAACACGCTAGAAGGCAAACACCGGATGGCAATTACATTACTTTACATTTCTTTTTCAAAAAGTCTCTGAGCATACCTGGCTTTCAGCTTGATCCAGCATCCTCTGCACAGCTGCCTATAAATGGTGCAAACACAGGACTAGTGAAAACCCTGAAGGCACGCAAAACATCTGGTTTCTTTAGTTAAGAACCTAATTTACAATACTCCATGATTATGCATAATAGAAGTTTGATGGGGTTTGCTTTAAAACCCAAAGTTTTACTTTTGCTCTGTTGCAATTCATGTACTGCAAAGCTGTTAAAGGATACATCAGACAAGACCCTCATGTAGATGATTTTCTAACCTAAATGCTGGACAACTTAAAGTTTCATTTTCTTCTTTTTTAAAACTGTCATTGAACTATTGGATATATCTCCTGCTCTAGTACTCAGTCTGGTTACAGTTAAACTCATAATTATTTAGTTGCACTAAACTTTTAAACTTAGAACATTCCATGTAACACACAGAAAAACACATTGCTTCGTTAGCTTCTGTTAGAGCAAAACATATAACTGTTAAGAAACTTTAATATCATAAGCTCACTGTATCTAGCCTTCCAAATACAGGAAAACAATGAGGATATTTTTTCCCTTCCTTCTTCTAAGTGGGCTGGGCAAAACAACAAAGTCACTCTCCAAAACTGGCTGGAAATTAGTTCTAACACATTATTCAAGGAAGTTCCAAGAAAAAAAAAAAGACATTTAAACATAACCAATACAAGAAAATATGCTAGCACTGTTCTAACTTGGAAGAGAATGAATTAAATTAAAAAAAGAGGAAGAAAAAATAAAAATTAACACAATCCAAGATGAGGACCCAGACAGCATCTGGTACTAATCATCATGTCAGATATTATCCACCCAATTAAGCAAGTAAGTAAATAAATAAATAACCAAAACCAAGAAACGCCAAACCAGAAAATCTATTTTCTCATCTTAGGGAGGGGAAAAAAAAAAATTTTCATCAGTAAGTCAGAATTTGACTAAACTCCTGTTTCAAGAGAGGGGCCAAATCAATTGAACAACTTCCTGCTGCTGAAATGGGTGGCTCCACGCCCAGCTGGGTACTCAGTTTCCCTCTGGGTGCCTGTCAATGCCCTCTATTTAGCCAATTTGCTCACTAAACCAGTAAAACAGTAACCCAGAAAAAAACCAACACAAACAAACCAACAACCAACAAAAAAGAAAGCAGCTTCTAGCTAGTTTGGGGAACTAAATTAGCCCACTGAGGGCTTGGACAAACCCAGACACAAGGAGAGGGAAGGAACAAAAGTCCCCTGGTTACCATGGTTCAACTCTCTCGGAACTGTATCTCAACCTTAAATAAAGGACACGACCATCATTTTCTCTCCCTACTCTGCAAAGAGAGAAATGGACATGTAACACAAAAGGAAGTAAGACAGGAAATACAACAACTGCTGTTCTTTTTCATTCCTCATGCAAGCGTTATGCAATCAGTGACACAACCAACTATTAAACGCAAGAGACAATACTGTTTGCTCCTGTCTCTTCTCCTGCCGTGGCTACCAGACACAGTAGCAAGACACCTCCCAGTGAAATGACCGGAATCTTTTGTGACTGTGGAAAAGCTAAAATGACCGGATCCTAGAAAGCTGCAACCACCCTTTACTGGCGATAGGCCAGTCCTCATGGTGGATTTCTGTACAGGACATCTAATATCCAGGTCATTCAACTTCTAGAACTTAAGAAAAATGTATGGTTAACAGCAATGTTATAAACTGCTAGTATTTTCAGTATAATTTTTTATCTCCACCCAATGAGCTCTGAAAAAAAGATACGTCCTGTTGGATGAGTCAGGTAAAGAAGAGCTGTAATATATCTTTTGATTAAGAACTGTGTTAAGGAACAGCAGCAATGTAATTCCATATTCCATATCCTGATTGGGCATTTTCTTCAACACTGACTGTGTTCAGCTGGGACATGAAGTAAGGATTATCATGAACGCATGGTGCAAAAAGTGCACATATCAGAACCTGCATTCACAGCCTGCCTTTGTATTTAACTGATGTAAAAAATTACGTACTATGAACACTGAGATGCATTAAAACTAGTTACCCTTCTAGGTATATGGATTCACTAGATCCTCTTTAACAGTGAGTAACAGTTTCAAGAATTTAGACAGAATGGAGAGAACTAACTAGCAAACACATTTTTACTTTAGCCAATTAGAATGAAAGCCCTCTTCAACATGCATAGACTGTTGCATCTGATAATGTAGGAGGATATGTAACATGTTTATCCTCCCACTGCCAGGAATCACCTCTCTTTCTCTCTTCTCCTGTTGCTTCTGCTGTGCCACTTCTCTCTCTTTTCTTTGCTGCTCTTCCCATTCTTCTTTGATCTTCCTCTTTATGATAAAAAAATATTTTAAACAAATTATTTAAGGAAACAAATGCTTTATAATCAAATTCAAAACTGTCATGTTGTATTACAACTCCTTGACCATTAAGTTTTCATCCAGTCATAGGCAACTAAATCTCTGGACAAAAACCCTTTTAGAGAGTCTTTTTTTTCCAATTTTGCTCTTCTAGAACAGAAGAAAGAAGAGCTTATGCTTTCAAACATACTAACCTCAGGAAAACTAGGTCCATTACAGAACAGTAACAGATTTTACACTAAGTCTAACTTACTGCAAATACAACTGTCACACTGAATTTATACATCACCTCTTCTTCTTCTTGGCGTTTCCGTGCAGCCTCTTCTTTTTCTTTCTTAAGCTTGAACTCTTCTTGGGCCTTTTCTTCTCTCAGCAACCACTGCTCATGTAGTTTTTGTCTACAAGGAAACCAGATACCACTTAGACAAAATTTAATGATGTCCTGGTTTCAGCTGGGATAGAGTGAATTTTCTTCCTAGTAGCTGGCATAGAGCTGTGGTTTGGACTTAGGATGAGAGTAACACTGATAACACCCTGATGGTTTAGTTGTTGCTGAGCAGTGCTTACACCAGTCAAGGACTTTTCAGCTTCCCCTGCTCTGCCGGGTGCACCAGAGGCTGGGAGGGGGCACAGCCAGGACAGCTGACCCCAACTGGCCAAAGGGCTATTCCAGACCATACGGCATCATGCTCAGTATAGAAACTGGGGGGAGTTGGCCAGGGGGCAGTGATCGCTGCTTGGGGATGGGCTGGGCATCGGTCAGCAGGTGGTGAGCAATGGCATTGTGTATCACTTGGTTTTTATATTTTTATATTCTGTTATTATTCTTATTATTATTCCTCTGCTGTTTTATTAAACTGTCTTCATCTCAATCCACGGGTTTTACTTTTTTTCTGATTCTCTCCCCCATCCCACTGGGGGGTGCAGGCGAATGGCTGTGTGGTGTCCAGCTGCCTGCTGGGTTAAACCACAACAAATGACTACCCACAACTGATGCAACTGTCATGAATACAATTAAAATATATTAGTTATGCAATTATTACATCTCATCTAACCTTCTTTAAAAGAGAAAATTCTATAGGAATCATTTGGGCTTTAGAGAAAAACTGTAGCCACACAAAAAGGATTCTATTTTACAGGAGATATTGAAACTTTTAAAAGGAATTGACTACAAATGTATCTACTGCATATATGCCATTTTCTAGATTTTTCACCTTTCTGCCTCAAGTTTTTTTTCTTCTTCTTCTTCTTCTTCCTCCTCTTCTTCCAGCTCCTCCTCTTCCTCCTCAGACACCGATTCATCTTTTTCTGTAGCTTCTGAGAAAATACACAAAACAATGCATCTAAATAACTGGATGTTATAGTCAGTAAAGATACACAAAATTACATCCTTTTAAAAAACAAAAACAACACAAAAATCACTATTAATTCCACTGACAATACAAAAGCACTTCACAGTTACCTGAGTCTCTTAGTTTGGCAAGCGCCTGCCGCTTTTTTTTTCGCTTTTCTTTCTTCAGAATAGCTCTGTACTTTTGATGGCTGAAGATGAGAGAATATTATTTCTATTAAAGCAGCCAAACAAAGTATTTTTACTGTCATACATGCACTCAATTTACACCAGCAGTACAAAACCCCACAAACAGCAAAATTAACAGCTATTCATCTATGAAACAGTAACTCTATAGGGACATCCTGACATGACAATGAAATCTGTAGCTATGCTGTTAAAGCTGCATGTGAACAGCAGCAACAATCACATTCGGTCCAACACAGAGCATCTCATCCTTCCTGAGCTCTGCAGTACTTGATATTATCACCAACTCCACGAAATCTCCCTTAGTTCCTGAAACTTGGTCACTAGATAACATTAGGGAAAAAATTTGGGCATCTCCTACCCTATAATTTTGGCACACCTTTCAGCACACTCTCTTTTACAAGGTATGAAATTTTAAGTCCCTTCCCTACTCCCTTGATATTCTCTACAGGCAGCAGCCTTAATGTATAGATAGCAAAAGCACACTTAACAACCACTATAGGTAATGCTCAGGTCTACTCTTCTGCTACTGAAGCCTGGCCAGACTCACCCTTGCTTGTCTGACAGCTCTGCAAGGCTGCCTAGAAACAGCACCATGCTTTCATTATGGTTAAAAACCCACTGAGTACCTGAAAGCCTTTTCATATTGACCCCTTTTCTGTCATTTTTCATGCTAGCTCTCTTCTTCCTAACCAGCTGATAACGGAAAAACAGGAGGGAAGGATATCTTTGACTCCTGTCATTCTGCCACACCAAATATTGATGGGAGATTGAAATCTTCCTGTTTTGGAGTATGTAATTTTAACAGACTCCATAGGTGTAACTCAAGACAGCCAAAACATCACCTGCATCTCCAACTCTTCCTTTCAGGTTTACTCACAACCTCACCATCTGCACACCTGTATACGCCATCAGTAACACCGTGGTGGTTATCCCTGCAGCAGAGTGCCTGTCCCCAAAGGCCACTGCCTGACTTTATGCTCTGTCCCCATCGAAGCCTTCTACCTTTTATGAAGCAAGCCTAACGACTCTTCTGGTCTAGTCACCTGCCTGAATCTCATCCGCTCAGCAGGTGCTTAGGGCTGACAATTGAGAGGATACTTCCTTCCTAGTACCCAGGCTTTCTTCGGTGCTCTTGAAGCCCAAGGAAGAGAGCAAGCAACTCTCCTCACTCCCAGGCCACAGCGGCACCTTAGCAGGTGGGCAGATGGCTAAAGCGCAAGGGGCAGCGGCACCCCAGCTGTTCCAGAGCTGGGGCTCGCCTCCCCCTCCAGCCGCACGGCACTGGCCAGCCACGCCACCCCAGCAAGCGGGGAGCGTAGGTGCTTGCACAGACTCAGAGAACGGGACCGGGGATCCCATCATCTGAGGAGGGGGGCGGACAGGGCCCAGCCCGGGCACGCAGGTGCCGGCTACCTCCCCGCGCCGCGACTTTCACCG
>NW_009259855.1:1105453-1139981 GCF_000687185.1 Egretta garzetta
AGCCGTTGGTTAGCCAGCCCTTCGAGCTGCTTCAGCAAGGGTCGCGGCGGCTGTGGCAGGGCCCCGGCCCCGGCCCCCGGGGACGGGGAGCGGTGCGGGACGAGGGCGGGCAGCGCAGTAACCGGCATGGGGCAGTTACGGGGCTGGGTCGTTGTTCAGGGCGGGCAGGGGCACCTCCTGTCCCTCGGCAGCCCAGGCTTGGTCACTGAGGGAGAGTGCTGGGAGACAGGGGGGCTGGTGGTGGCCTGGGGTGGTCGTGTTCCAGCCGCTCTTTAGCCGGTTGTAGTAACCCTCTGAAGGTACGGCTCTGAGCAGTGGGGTAGCAAATGCGGGGGGAAAAGAAAACCAGCTTCGGGTGATTACCTAGAACGGACTAGTACAGCTGCTTTCAGCGTGCTTATAACGCTGCGAGAGCTAGCTTTGCAAAATTCAGAAAAGACCAGAGCAATTCCCGTGTTAAGAGATGAGATGGAGTTTGTGTTATTCCTCCTGTCAAAAGTGTTTGGGATTAAGTGAGTGCACTGAAAAATCAGTTTTAAGTTTGAGTTTACTGAACTCTCTTTAAAAAGACAGAAAAGATTCAGTCCACTGACTCTGTGATACCTATAATTTTCCCTTTTGAGTAAAGCAAAGCATGGTGTCACAGGCAGCCTGGATTTTTCTGCATATTGCAGTGTCTGTGCTGTGTGGATGTTCCCCATCTGTGGTCACTAGCTGTTGATGGTGATCTGTAAGTTGCATCAGTTACTTTGTGAAATCGGTGTGGAAATGCGAGACGTACTGTGCCTGCCATGAGGCAAGTGCCTAGTGTGTCTCATGGCTCCTGTGAGCACAGGTGATGGATGGCTGCCCTGGCCTACAGCCTCTCAAAGAGTTGAGGGAGGTCCCAGCTGCAGTGTAGCAGGGGCACACCAGATGGGTATATTGGTGGATTTAACTGACACTGCTGATACATTCTCATTGTCATTTCTGAGGCATGCTACCTGTCTTGATTATGGCAGGAAATGAGTTACAATGCACAGACTGTCGAGGATACGATGGGTCAAAATACGCAAGTTGTCAGTAATCAGTTCCTCAGTGGCATGCATTGTAGATTGCAGCCTTCAGAGGCAATTAATTTGTAGGTTTTATTTGGGCATGTTTTACATAGCTGTTAATAATGTACAGTGTTGATTAAGGTTTAAATTGTTGTCATGAACCACAATGTAGGAGCTTACTTCGTATATCCTGGAGGTAGTATATTGCATAAATAGTCTGAGCTGCTGGCAGCGAAGCATACCAGAGCAGGCTTTGTCAAAATCAGACTAATTGACTGTGCTGTTCATTAACAGCCTAATGAGTATCCTCTTATTTATTCGGAAGCTCAGTGAAATTATTCAAAGCAAGCATGTGACTGCTCTACTCAGCAGTTATATTTGCTGTTTGACCAACAAATATTGAGACCATGACCTCTCTGCTATTACTTATATGTGTTTCAGATTCTGGATTGTCTTTTAAAATTAAGGTGTTGACATTACTATTACTGTTCGCTTGTGCAGAACACACATGTAAGATAACACATAATTGCTGCCTTTTAGATACAGAAGATGTCAGTAGTGTGCATTTTACGAGTGATGAACCATTGACACCCGTGCAAGATTTGAAAAAACAACCAAATGCGTTTCATAAATCTTACTTCATCAAGGAATTACAGCTATAACTTTTCATCCTCCTTTCAACAGAGTAAGTACTGTAACAACAACCTTCCTTTAAGCTATAAGTCAAAATTGAGAAGTTCAATAAATTCTTTCACTAGTGTCTGGTTTCAGCTGGGATGGAGTTAATTTTCCTCCTAGCAGCTAGCATAGCGCTGTATTTTGGATTTAGGATGAGAACAATGTTGATAACACACTGATGGTTTAGTTGTTGCTGAGCAGTGCTTACACTAAGTCAGGGACTTTGCAGCTTCTTATACTGCCCTGCCAGCAAGGAGGGGAAGCTCAGAGGGGGCACAGCCAGGACAGCTGACCCCAACCGACCACAGGGACATCCCACACCATATGACATCATGCTCAGCATATAGAGCTGGGGAAAGAAGGAGGAAGGGGGGGACATTCAGAGTGACGGCGTTTGTCTTCCCAAGTCACCGTTAGACGTGATGGAGCCCTGCTTTCCTGGAGACGGCTGGGCACCTGCCTGCCGGTGGGAAGCAGGGAATGAATCCCTTGTTGGGCTTTGCTTCTGCGTGCAGGGTTTTTGCTTTCCCTATTAAACTGTCTTTATCTCAACCCACCAGTTTCCTCACTTTTACTCTTCTCACATTCTCCCCCATCCCACTGCAGGGGGAAGTGAGTGAGCGGCTGCATGGGGCTCAGTTGCTGGCTGGGGTTAAAATATGACAATTAATATGCTACATTTCATTATGGTATTTTCCCAATATACTCATGGAAAGAACCGACTTAAGCTTATGTATTTGAGTAGTGAAAAGAAGGATCCCTTTGTAAGAGAAAACAAAATACATCAGCTATTACAGATACTCATAATGATCCTGGAAAAAGCTATCATGCCTCTTTGAAACAGGAATACAATAATTCTGTTTTTCTCCATTTTGTTTATTCTCATTAATTTATACACATAATGTGTATAAATTGTGTGTATAAATAAAAATGTGTAACAGCAGCTCGATGTTCAAGTATAGGAGCAGAATTCTGTGCAATTTAATTTATACAGTGTCAGAAGGAAACAACTGTGGCTGCTCCAGGCAAGAGCCATTCACGTACCCAAAGTAACGTAGCCTTCTGGTCAGTGGGAAAAAAGAAGGGTACGTTTGATAGGCATACAGATTATTTAACAGCTGCCCTCATCGTAATTTTTGCCACATGCTCCAGTGGAAGAGTGGTGCCTTTCATCATGGAATTGTACAGCTTTTATTTTCCTGGCTGAAGAAAACACATAGGAGAACGCGTGGGAAACAGCAGCAAATCACTAGTGTGGATTTGGTTGACTCGGAAAATGCGCGTTGATGAGGCGATGTTCAGGAAGCGTTGGTCTCTGACGAGAAGTGGTCAGTTTATGCTGATGCCTCAGGGCTGCGGACTGCGCTATGAGCTTGGCCGTGAAGCGGCAGCACCGTCCTTCCCCTTGGCGCTGGGAGTTGCTGGAGGTTGGCTCTTGGTGACGCCCCCGTTGTAGGCGATCCTCAGTGCTTCCCGCTGCAAAGGGCGGGTTTCGAGGCAAGGTGTATGAACTCTATAGAGAGCGCATCCTTTCCCCACCTGCTGCCTAGGGGCTACGCTACTGTCTCAAGGGGTAAATGATTTCTCATGTACTGTCTACTTCTGGGACCACCGATAAAAACTCCATGACACAATGTAAGTCATTTTTGCATTGTGACAATAATGGTGGTGGCGGTCCTCGTTCAACGCCCTGTTCTCCCAGAAGTTACTGGAAAGACTCCCATTTAATGAGACTTAGGCTGGACCTAAGCTGCTACGCTACTGTCTCAAGGGGTAAATGATTTCTCATGTACTGTCTACTTCTGGGACCACCGATAAAAACTCCATGACACAATGTAAGTCATTTTTGCATTGTGACAATAATGGTGGTGGCGGTCCTCGTTCAACGCCCTGTTCTCCCAGAAGTTACTGGAAAGACTCCCATTTAATGAGACTTAGGCTGGACCTAAGCAGCCAGCCTGGTCTATTTGATGATACTGACATCACTTAGATCCTAACCTCACCAACTTCTGCAGCCTGTAAAAGACGTGCAACATTTGTCGTTTCTGTTGCACCCGGGGAACTGCAAGGCGCCGTGTACAATTAGATCTGCGGTTCTCCGGGTACATTTCCACGAGTGACTAATGCTGACAGTCGCACATTGACTCTTTCCTCATAAGAGTTGAACACAACTATTTAAGACTAAAGATTAACTTCCTCGGAGTTTCAAGCTGTTAATTTGTCAAATTTGAAAACTGAGGTTAAGTTTGGCCATAGCTGTTAATTAACTTATATGATAGCTATCAATTTTTTACTTTCCTGGGATTTTCCATTTCAAAGACATTGAAAGAACCAGAAAAGTACATCGCTAATCACATTGAGAAGATGGGAGGGGTTTGTTTGTTTTACCGAGTCTTATGCTTTCTTGAAATTTCAGTCCTCTCTTGATTTGTTTGGAAGTCCAAATGATGTTATACTGCTAAGTATGTACATACAGATAATGCATGAGCTTCTGGAGGTCACAAGCATGGAAAAAAAATGTGGAGATTATATATATTATTGTACTGTTATTTTCAACCACGCAGACAAATTCATTTAGTGCAAGAAGAGAAATCGTTCTTTGCGCTAGTTCTGTGATATTTCTAGGATGCGGACCGTATGTGAGTTTCTGCATAGCTATGACCTGTAGCTCAACAGTAGTTCAGAAAAACAAAGTTCCTATAAAAGAAGAACTATTTAAAAATCTAATACCCCGCAAAGTACTGAATTAAAAGCATACCTTGCATATATGTGTGTAGATTGTTCAAGCAAACTGATGCCTAACTGCCTAATTAATCAGTGACAGATGAATGCAGATGTGCTTAACCAGTGCCACATATCTCGCCAAAATGGGAGAAAAGAGGCTGGGCAGAAAGTTATCCATGCGTGTAGATTTATCACAGAGATACTCAGTGTCAAAATGTTGGTCTTTTTGGTTTTTGCTGATATACTCCTTTTGTAACCTGAAAGGTCACAGTGCTTTTTAAGACAATATTTAAAAATGTCATTGATTTGAAGAAAAGCTAGCTTTCTACTGATGATACCCAGTCTAGGCTCACTTGTCCACCTGGCTTGTTTAAAAAAACACGCCGGCTTTGGAAAAGGATTTATAGACGTGCAGCCATCGGTCGCTTACGTGCGGTGCTCTGTGCACATGCACCCAGATAAGCGCATGGGCAGTCAGCTGGATGCATTTGGCATGCATCCAAGTTGCTGTGCACATATATATCAACTGCATGGTGCTCTCCCTGTGAGGTCTGAGCTGGGGTGTTTATCACACTGCTGCTTCTCCTGGCCTCCTCCCCTCTCCACTGGAAAAAAAGTCATTTGTCTTGCTTTGCTTGGCAGCAAGACAAATCGGGGAAAATCAGCCGTCCTGGCTGGAAGTCAGCAGCCCTGATCGGGGAACCCAGTCATGTCCTCTGAGGCTGTTCCTGCTGGGCGTCGTGTGCCTTCCATGTACTTTGACACCGGCTCCATGTGATTCTGCGGGAAAGAACTGATTTACAGTGGTTTACAGCGGGGAGAAGTGGTGATGCTGCCTATCGATGCTCGTTTGCCTGCTGGCAGCAGGGAAACAATGCATGGTGTTTCCACTCTGTTCTGATGTTCTCCAGTATTTTCCCCAGAGGTACAACAAAGTTCAAATGCTCATTATTGAAGCAACGTCGGTGAATTTAGCATGAAACTAGTAACATTCACATTCTTTTGAGATCTTTTTAAATTACTAATCTTGTGGAAAACTGATAGTCTTTCATACATCCGTACATATTTTACTGCTCTCCTTTTGATGTGTGTACGCGCAGCGCGTTAATTTAAGCCGCTGTTAGAAATGAATACATCACTTCTTTTGTTTTCGTAGGTACAGATTGAACATCCAAGCAGATAACGTATCCAATAGTTTTGTACTGAGAGCTGGTTGCCTAGCGAGTGTAAACAGATGCTCAGGAATCAGCTTGATTTAATGACTTTTAAAGATGGAATATCAAGTCCTTTGACAGTGGCTTCTAAAAATAAGACTAAATTAGTGAAACAGTAAGCTCTCAATTACCTGGAAGGCCAAGTATTCTTACGTAGTAAATACTGGTTATTGTTTGCCATAAATTCAGTCCCACAGTTAAGTAAAATTTTCTCACTGGTATTCACTCTTGTGAAGGTCTTTGGGTTTGCAGTCTCAAGACACACTTCTCAGTGCTAAAAGACCAGCGGAAAGTAATTTTGAAGCGATCTTCAATTTAGGAACTAACCATTAATCAGAGTGGCTACAGGGAGAGTACAGCAGCAGAGTGGAATAAAATAATCCTCTCTTGCCACCCAGATTGCAAAGACTGTTCAAATACTTGCAGTGCATTTCAGTTTCTGAATTGTTTCTCCCCTGCATTTATTTCTTTGTCTTGGGAAACCTTTGGCTAATAGTGTAAGAGTGCACCATCAAAATAATAACATACATGGGTGCATATATGCATACACGGCATGTCGCGTCTACAAAACAAGAATATGTCCTTATTGAACATGCTTCCTACAAAGTCCTCTTGTTGCACCTCTTCTTACTCCAGTTGCTACCATAATGGTCCTCCAACAGCAAGAAAGTAGCTCTCCACCTTCATAACTGTTCTTTTTGTGCAAAGCAATGCCTCAGATGGGTTTTGGGGTTTTTTGTGCAGAACAAGGCACTTGCTCTGCCGGGCTCAGGCAAACTCCTGAGCCAGGATGCAGGAGTGGGACTGGGGCAGGAATGGCTGGGACATGGCACTGGGACCACCAGGCCAGCCCTTCAAAAGTGCTGCGAGTTCGAAGGCAGGTGGGGGCATATCTGGAGCCCTGGTTTGTGGGTCCAGGGCTTTTGCATTCGCCACACATTTATTTTGGAGGGATGAAAAGAGTGCCAGGTCTGCCTTTACCCTCAAGGGCCCTCTGTGGGGCCAGCCAGTTTTCCAAGGATGCCGAGTGGCAGCTGAGCTTCGAATTCACCTACTGTGGGTACAGCACGGCATCCTGCCACTGCAGTTGCCAGCTGCTCTGGTGCGATGCCCCTCAGACATCTTGTGTGCCTGTCTGACATCGCATCGGGGGGGAAAAAAATCAGCCTGGACCACTGTGTGAAGTTTTGTATTATTCTAAAAAGGAAGAAGGAAAATTAAAAACTTCTTACAGCCTTTTTTTTTTTTTTATTACAGAGAAAAGTAGTAAATAACTAACAGAAGACAGTTGTTTCTAGTGCCCATTTTAGCTAAAATAACGGGGGTTAATTATTAAACCTTTTACTTAGTTGCTCACTTGTGCTGCTGATGCTTTAATCCTGGGTCACAGAAAGTTTAAGAGTGCTTTACAGGGGAGACTCACTTCTTTTTGCCTCGACCTTTCCACGCTGACGGGATGTTACGGGTTTTGCTGCTTACTCTCTCTGTAGTTGCCATTGCTCATGCTGAGCTCTGCAAGCCAGGTAAGTTTTGGAGCTGATTCCCATCCTTCCCCAGGTAAATGTAGCTATGAGTTTATGCCTACAAAGCTGTCAGCTTCTCAGATTTTTATTTTAACTGGTTGTCTCCAGTTTGAAGACTGAAATGCTGAGCATTCACTTCTTTTATGAGTTTGCAAAGTAAATATGGCAGTTGATCTCATTTTAAAGAGGTCACAGTAAACCTCACTGAGACTCTGTAGGAGTGCGGCACTTTTCCCTGCTAGTAACTTCTGTTCTCCTAACCAGGTGATCTGTTCAGACATGTTTAGAAGCTGTGATTAGCGAAATAATTAGAGAAGTAAATTATTTGAAATGCTATTTTGGCTGACTATCAATATATGTTTGCTTTTTTCTCTTTGTGTCAGATGCACAGAATGCTTTCAAAGTACGGCTTAGTATCAAAACAGCTTTGGGAGATAATGCAGTAAGTAAAGCATCTTCACATATTCTTCCTAACTGACTATCTGCCAAAATAGAAGTAATACATACTGTAAAATTTCTGAAGGCAGCACAAGCAAATTGTTCTGAAGGTTTAATTTTAATAGCTTGCTCAAGTCATGATCCAGGCATCCATTTCTTGACATTTGACTAGCCCATTCCTTAGAATGGCATCCTTTAAGAGAAGTATAAAGCTTGCCTTTTCATAAAGATAATTTTCTGTCAAAGATTTTTTTTTTTCCTGGAAAAAAAAGTAGAGATGTTATACTTTATGCATGAGAGGTGCTGCGTAAATCTAAGTCTACATTTTGGGAAAAGCACATCCATTCGAGAGTGCTAATTGCAAAGTTAAGCATGTCTGGGAAGAGAAGCAGGAAAAGGTTGCCAGGTCTTTGTGAAATGGGACTTTTTGTCAGGCTCTCGGACAAGCATGATTTGTAGAGATCATTCAAGCATATCTCATCAGTTCCCTGCTAATGTAGGGCTTCGGGTAGTGGCCTTTCTTCTCTGCCTGTGGTGCACAGGCTAGTCTCATGAGGACTGAAATCTGAAATGCTTTGGCTTTATTCAAGTCCTTGGGCTTGATGTTAGAAGTGCTGGTGTGAGCAATAAGGGCCTGTGATACAGAAGATACTGGGCCATTAGATGACCGAATACTCCTTCCTGATCTAAAGCGCTATGAAATACGGCAGAGCCCGGTACTTCATTTGTAGTTTTGAATGCTTAGAGCGAATCTGCAGTGTGTTACAGGGCTCAGCATAAAATTAGATATGAAATGTCTTGGACAATCATCTCCAATGGAAGTCTGGTGTCTGATTACGTTAGGAGCCCTGGGAAACAAAAAGCAGTAAGTTGCGTGTTCTAAGAGACTGGAGATATGAGAATCTTCCTATGACTGTAGAAGCCATTCTGAAATTACCCTGAAATATCAGGTAATTTAAACTAATGTTAGCAGGGACCTAATTTCACTGGTAGCTTCATAAACCAGACAAATTGGGAAGAAATATTCAAGATACATGCTAAAGTATTTGTCTGCGGACATTCGTATTGAAGTCAATTCTCTTGGGTGAGAGACTTTAATTAAGCAGTAGTGCAAACCTGGTTTGTGTAAAAATTTATTAAAAATAGCATAATCCTATGGCTGAAAATATGTCAAAATCGTCATTGAAGCTCCTTTTGATGATAACTGCTAATATTTTGATTTAATCTTGGTTCAAAATAGTAGGAAAGAATGAAAATTGCAGTTCCTAGTAATGCTCGCCCTTAGTGTTTTTTACTTCTCCAACTATAGTAAAATAAGGGGGGTTGGTTTGATCATTTGTGATTTTTTTATTTTTCATCCAAAAAGGGTATGATACAAATCGCTAATCTTAAAGGAACTTGCTATTACAAGAAAAAAGCAGTAACTGAGGAGTCTGTTTGGGTTTTTTTTCTAGATAGATAGTAGTTTATTTCATATAACAAAATGTGTGAAAGCCCTAAGAATGGGACAATCTAGAACAGTGTTTTAGAATAACAACACGCTGAAAGTGGTATGATGCCATACAAAATTACCCACAGATAATGACAAATTAATAAGTGCACAGGTAGTAGTTCCTTTTCATAGCCATTGCAATCTTCTCTGCAAATGACTGAAACTGAAACTACTATCAAACTGAAACTCACTTCAGTTGAAGAATTTGGGACACTACTTTTAACTTTTATTTATTTATTTTAGCAAAGAAAAGTGTAATACTGTTACTGTGTCACAGTTGGACCCAGCCAGCTTAGAATATCTTGGTATGGTGCTTGGCTACTGAATTCCGTTTTGCTCGCTTCAAGCTAAGATGGTAACAGAAAACCCTGATACTGTGGGCATTTTGCTCTAGGACTGGCAGGATAACTCCAATGTACATTGGAGTTATTACATTGAGGGGCACAGGAAATAGGTGAGTGTAGTTTTCCACATGGTTTAGTGCATGCCACTTTGTGTGAGGCTGATAAAGACAGGACACCATTTTTTAATTTGTTCACAGGGTAGGCTGTACTTTGAGGCAGGGAGTGCCATTTAGTGTATTTATATAGTTCTTATCACAATGGAGCTGGAAAGAGCAGCTAAGATACAGTAAGTATTTAGCTGTTATCATTTTAATTGCAAATAATGGGTGTACTTGACAGAGACATTGTTTGCTAATGGGTGGTAGGAAACATGGTGTCTGTGAGCCTAAATGGAAGGAGGGTGATTTATGAGTCTCTCTGAGGACGGTGTTAACTTTACCAGCAGCTTCTGGAATAGCTGCTAGTTACTAGTTGCTTCCTACTCATGGAGTTAGCAGAGTGGTAGAGAGTTAATTCAAAAGGGCCAAAGACAACTAGGGAGTGAACAGAAGTGATGTGCACTGAGAATTCTACGTAACTGCGTCACCACTCAGTTTAACCAAAAGAGTCAAGGAGCTGGCACCTCAGGGGCTGCAGCCAGGTGAAGTCGAGGGTGCGCTTCCCTTCTGGCTCATGTATTCAGGCGGTTTCCAGGGTAGAGGATGAAGAGGAGAAAGGCTGATGTGCAGCTGGTGTCTTGCCACCAAATGGGACCCAGAAGTGTGTTCCTGCATCTGTAGCCACACTGCAGTCTGAATGGCTGTCTAGTTAAAGCACAGAAAGATTCGGGAGGGAAGAGAAGGTCCCTAGTCCCTTGCTGCTCAAAGACAAGTTAACACTGAAATCAGATCAGGTTGTTCAGGGCAATCTTGTAATTCTGTAATGTCATTCTACTAGCTTAAGTTTTGTCTTCCTTAGAGCACTGCTGTAGCATTTCACCCCATCAACAACCTACGCTCATTATCTTTTACCCATTATCTCATCAACCTCTTTCACTAACAGGCACTTAAGGCTGGCTTTCACAGTCAGCTGTGTCTAATTCTGCTCCTCCTTAACTTATAAAGGATGGCAAGTGCAACTGAGCCCAGGCCTTTGTGTTTGTTCCTTTGTAGAGCAAAGAAGATGATAACCATTAATAGTTCTGATGCCATCATGTAAGGTTTCATTGATAAAAGAGTTTTCTTATATTTATAGCGTGTTATATTATAGCGTGTATATTTAATACATTTCCTCTATAGCAGCACAAAATGTGCATCAATAGCTGCACTTCACAGGAACAGAAGCAACATCCTCAGTCATCATCTGCAATCCAGGCCTTTGCAATTGGAGGATGAAGATGAAACTGGTAAAGCCCCATAGTAGAATGATTCAGGTTTCTTTGCACCTATCCCTCTGACTGGAGAAAGCTGATGATTAGAAATTGGCTTCTGGTAGTCCGTGCCCACTTGTCCTGAGTTCATACAGTTTATTAGTTTAAAGGCGCTCTTGACATACTTTTCTTCCTCATTATGCTGCCTCCCCCCTGCATGTTCCTGCATGCGGTCACGTACAGAGATTCTTGTTCATATGGAGCCCACAGCTGTCTCCATCTCCTCTGCCTCCCGTCTGATTACCGTTTTCTTGGAGCTTCTTGCCCTTTTGCCCAGAAGGTTGTCTGCAGCATCTTCTCCTCACTCAAAGAGACCCCTGATTTCTGCTGAGCTTTCTCTGCCAGTCTCCTCCCCTGTTACTTGCAGCTTTCTGTTTATTCTGTATTTTTAAAGTGCTTACTCTTTCAGCTGGGGCTGGAGTTCCTCACTACAAATTATTTTGCCTGGTTTGAGACACTCTTTTTGTTACTCTGACTTAAGCTCTAGGCTACTGCAGTTTATGAAAACCGAGTACTTGATAGTGATGACTTGTGCACATATACATGTACTGCACTAAACATATCAAGTACATATACTTGGTAGTGCTGCATTGCATTTGTGTCCATGTAATTACAAAATGCAGTGTGCTTCATCATTATCCATTTTCTAGACAACTGATTAAATTATCTCTACAGCTGGTTTAATCCACTGGATAACAAATGATTTTTTTCTGTTCTTCTGGACCCATTCTCAAAGACTGCAGATGTCATGCAGGGATTCAGTCAATAGTACTACATACAAAAAAAAAAAAGATCTTCCCTTTTGGTACTGCAAATTGTGCTCCCTGGTTTAAATACAGATGCCTCTAAAATTACAATAAGTAGTTTTATGGCTCTCATTTATATTAATTGCTCTACTACATTATGTATTTTTCTTTTAGTACTAGTTGCTGTCATTACTGTCATGTTTTCATCAGTGCAGTGGGATCAAAATACAGGCTTTTATAATTTCTTTTCAGAGTCTCTTTTTTTTTTTTTTTTCAGTTTTAAGTTACCAGACTGGTATGCATTATCACAGTATGCTTAACACCTCCCTTCATTCACAAGGCAAGAGTGGTGAGTCAGAACACAGATTCTCAGCACTGCATCTGGAGTTTAATGGGACTCAAGTTTTCTGTTGCTCAGCTTTGTTGTCCCTATCCTACCACATCTCAGAGAGCCCATTTCACAACTCATAATTTGTTTAGGGATGATAAATATGATCAGTATGACTTTCTGCCCTCAAATGACTGCCTCCTTCCCTGCTTAGGTTCCCAGTCCACAGGATGTCAGAGCAAAATGAGGGCTGATGCCTGGAAGTTGGATTCCTTTCTGCAGAGAGTTTGTAGGTCCATGCAGCCAAAATCAGAATTTAAAAACTGGAATTAAGATTTGGCATTTTCAATGCTGTTTACTGTACTGGTTTTTGATGTACATTGCTGGGTTTTGAATGTGTTATAAAGGCCCATGAAAAAGTTGGTCCAAGTTGTCAACAGGGTTAAGTATCCACGCTGTTGGGTTTCTGGTTTGGGTGATTGCAGTGCGGATTTTTTTAATGCTAAAAGTTAAAGATTAGATTTGTGTTCTGACTGACTGAAGAAAGCTGCCTCTAACCTCCATTAATATCATTCCAAGAAACTATTAATCTTTGTAATCTGCTGAAAGGGGAAATTCAATCAGTATGGCTCCGTCATGGCTCTTGTTATAAAAATGTAATAGGTGTAGTTCTTACAGGTCATTAGAATTGCATATGTGAGTGAAAGCCCAGGGGAAACTAGTGAAGCTATCTCAGAAAACTGAAATTATGGAAGCGTGATTTTTCATCAAGATAACAGAAAAGTTTTTGGAGCCTGTATTTTACTTCTTATTGAGGTAGTAAGGGTGCTATTTTCTTTCTTTTGTCTCTCATGCAATGTAGTAATTTGTACTACAGTTGAGTCTGTCTTCTTGTTGCAAGGATGGCGTGCAGCAGTAAGGCCCTAATCTCATTTTATTTCCTGGTGTCCTGACATCCAACTCACAAAACTGCCTTAAATATTAGCTTCTTTTTTTTTTTTTATTTTTGGACAAAGCCAAATGGTCTTTGAGAGTGAATTTAAACCTTCTACTTTAACAGGGTTTGTCCAGCAGAAGCGGCAAGGCCATGGGTACAGCTGTGTGGGGAGAATTCTAGTAATATGCCTAGTCTTTGGTACGAGAAACTTTACATTTCCAGTATGGTCAGCTTTCAGAAAGATTCAGTTCATTCAGTTTTTGGAAACATTCTTTGCACTTTATGTTGCGCTTTATAACAGCCGTTAGAAAAAGTCCTTTGTGCACACTAAATAATGAGTAGGAATTTATTTTCATAGCACAACTAGAGTGTTTACTCATTTTCTTCATCCATATAGCATTTCAAGTTCAATTGACTCTTTTCCCTCTCTGTACTGCCAGCACCGGTGCTGAAACTGATTATTTTCCATCTTCCTTTACAGTATGCCTGGGATGCTAATGAAGAGTACCTCTTCAAAGCAATGGTGGCTTTTGCAATGAGAAGATATTCCAGAAAGAGCACAACTCAGTAAGCATTTGCTCTGATTTGCCTTATACATATTAACAATGATTCATGTTGTAGCCCATTCTCTGCTATACTGAACTGTAGAAATCATTATATACAGCTTCTAAAAACTGACCGTTCCAGCATGTATCTTCGACACCCAGATATATGTTAAACATCACACTTTGTCTGTCTTAAACAATGTTCAGTCTTTGGACTAGTATCCCTGTTGATGTGTCCTGGTTTCGGCTGGGGTGGAGTTAATTTTCTTCCCAGTAGCTGGCATAGCGCTGTATTTTGGGTTTAGGTTGAGAAGAATGTTGATAACACACTGATGGTTTAGCTGTTGCTGAGCAGTGCTTACACTAAGTCAAGGACTTGGCAGCTTCTCATACTGCCCTGCCAGCAAGGAGGGGAAGCCTTGAGGGGGCACAGCCAGGACAGCTGACCCCAACTGGCCAAAGGGCTATTCCAGACCTTATGGTGTCATGTTCAGTATAGAAACTGGGGGGAGTTGGCCAGGGGGCAGCGATCGCTGCATGGGCTGGGCATTAGTCCATGCGTGACATGCATCAGTCACCATGGTGGTGAACAATTGCATTTTACATCACTTGTTCTGTACCTTCTCTTATTATTATTTTCCCTTCCTTTTCTGTCCTATTAAATTGTCTTTATCTCAACCCACAAGTTTTACCTTTTTTCCAATTCTCTCACCCATCCCGCTGAGGGGGGAGTGAGCGAAGGACTGTGTGGGGTTTAGCTGCCTGCTGGGTTAAACCACGACATGATGTGACATGGCTGTGGATCTCAGTGGGATTGTGCCAATTCACTCTAGCAGAATCTGGCAATAAAACGTGATACCTTCTGGAGACCATACTGTGAGGAGCCAAAGGGACATGTTGGCAAGGTCAAGAAATACTTGTGCAGTACAGATCCCCGAATAAACAGCTTTGGTGCATGTCTTCTTGGAGCGCAGCTTTGGCAGTATGCTCAAGACGAGCTGGCTCAGAGAACTGGAAGGTGGATAGCTATGCTACTGCTGTGTTCTGCTGGGGGTATCTATCTCTAATATTGCAGCGGTTGAGTTACCTAGCATCAAGAAGTTTCAGATGTTGCAGTTCAGACATAAATCGGCCTTTAATTGCTTCTGGGATTAAATCTACCCTGAGGTATTGAATATTCTTCTCAGGGTTCTGATCCTTGCTACTTACGAAATTAGATACCAGATTAGACAGACCATTTAGCAAGCTGTATTTTCAGTATGTTCTTATCTTTCTTAAGTGAGAAACCTTGTAAGTGTATTTCTAGAGGCCTATTATTTTTTCATTGTTTTTCAGTCCTAAAGGAAAGATTTATGGTTCTCGTAGGCTAATGAGGATAAGTTACTCCCTTTACTTTAAAAAAAACCTTCTTCAGGCTGTCATTGCATCAGATGAAGCATATTCCACGTTTGCAAAGATATTAGTTAACTTTAGTCACATGATGATTATTGTGGCTGACACACTTTCTCTTAAATAGAAGGCGATTTCCCCCTCCCTGTAACAGGAGTGTTTGGTTCTTTCTGTTTCATTTTTCTGCCTCAGAAGTTGTCTCTTTTAAGCAAGAGAGCCATTACACCAAGCTTAACAAAAACAGCCAAGTATGCAACTGCACTCAATTAAAATGACACTTAAAAAAACGAGTTCAAGATACAAGCTAAATAAAGGTGATTATGCAGGGCTTTTTCTCCAGTTTTCAAATTAGCAGCATTTTCATCCAGTATCCAATTCATAAAGATTTGCTTTTGCATACTTATTTTAGACCCAGGTCCTTTTTTTAAATTACTGTCTTCCTTCAAAGTCATGGTGCTTTCATACAGCGAAAAACCTGTGTCAGAAGCCAGTGATCTTTTTCCTCCTCAAGCACCATGATTCTCTGCAGACTCAACTAGTATTAGAAAGCTTGGTGCAGGAATGGGAAAAAATCAAGCCAGTATGAAAGGAGTTAAAGTTTCAGTGGAAGTTATCTCTGCCCACTCTGGGAAATCACAGAATTTATGCTCACTTTAATTCAGTTTCCTACTAAGGCAATTTTTCCTATGGGCAAATACGATAATGTCAGCGTTACTCCAGTTTGGAGGTGGGGCTGCACACAGCGATAATTTCCTGCTACTATGTTTGTCAGAGGAGAACTCAGCATAATATTTGGAAACAGCTAGGTGTGGGCGTCTTTACCTCTTTTTAAGATGTTATAGGATTTCTTCATGGGGTACAGCTTGTTGGGATGTCCCTTGGAGGTATAACTGATAATTCTTCTAGGACTTCTAGTTACCTTTGAGTTCATGTGTAGACAGCATGTCAACCAAAGGACAGCTGGACAACTTCCTAGGCAACAGGCTGAGGACTTTCCTATCCTATCTCCCAAATCCCAAGGGACCTCAGAGTCCCTGTTAGTGATGGAGAGCTAGATAAGCATCCTAAAAAACCCCAGATAACCTGCCTGTTACACGGGAGCAGGAAAGCTATGAAAGCCTCCATCCTGTTGGAAGTCCTGGAAGTAATGCATTCCTTTCCCCACCCTTGTGGTTGGCAGCTGGAAGGAAGTGGGTGCTGAGGAAGGAGCGCAGTCCATCTCCATCCCCTCTGTAGTGGGAGTGGAGGTGTGGGAGCACTCAGCATCCCGGAGGGTGCCGCAGCATGCTGTGCACACAGAAACGGCACTCTCGCATACCTGGTAAGGATAGCGGCAGGGGCTTGCGGTGTGGTGAAGAGGGAGGCAGAAGCAGGAGCTTGGGGCATGTAAATTGCATTACGCTACAGGAGCTTTTACAGATAAATGCCAACAGGTTTTCTTCGGGAGCTGTAAAAGATCAATGATCAATAATTTTGTCATAAAAGAACAAACAAGTGGCTTGTGACTGCATTCTGGTAGGATCTAAATTTACCCAAATTTTGCATCTGTTTAATTAACGATTTTTGCCAATATAGACTTATGAAAAAATCACCAGTATTTTACATAACCAAATACTGGTTCTGCCAGGGTATAAATTCTGTACAGGGCCGTAACCAGGATGTGACAAACCTCCCCTTTGACATCTTATTAATTTCCAACACACCCACAGCCCTGCAGAAACTCACACCCACAACTAACTCCCACATGAGACCAAATACCTTAACTTCAGCAAGCCGGATCAGGCCCCAAAATAATTTGTCTGGTGGATCAGCATAACCATTGTTGCAGTCTGTCCCATCATTTTTGAGGTTCAAAGTCACCTTTTGTTAGGCTTCCAAAGCTGGATAAAAGCCAGCCTGTAATGAGAAGCATTTGAATGTGCTGCTGGAAACAGCAGTTGATGCTGTTGTTGTCCTTGTGTAACCACTGAGTGACCCAATGCAGAATGGACAGGATTGCACATTACATCTCGACTTCTCTAAAGTTAATCTCTAAACTAAAATTCAATAAAGCATGGAGCTGTGTTTAATGTTTGAAAGGCTTGTCAAATTTTCAAGTTTGTGTGAAACAGAAGACACACGCAGACACAATCCACCAAATTGCTCAGTGGTTATTAATACAGGTAAAATAAATACTCCCTTTTCAGTGGAGAAATGAAACCCCTTTATTTCCTGCTCTATATATGGCCTTTCAATTCATTCTCAATGCATACATTCATGAACTATGTAAGCCAACCTTTGATCTCTCAGTGTTAAAAAATGATTGTCTGTAGTCTGTGTTAGTAACCTTGGCTACCTTGAAATAATATGCATCTCTTTTTGGGCCTGAGACTAGCTAACCTTTAGAGTAGAAAGAATGTCATCACATTTGCTTTCATTCAAGCAACAGAATCTACTTTTAGTACATCTTCCCCCCATTTGTATATAAAAAAAAGCTGCAGTTTTCCTCATGAAGTGACCAAAAAAAAAATTAATTAATGTTATCCATCTTCCTAAGACAGGCTATTTTGATACTAAAAATACTGTGACCATTTACAACAACAAAATAAACTTACAGAGTTAAAGCTCTTACATCAAGGTGATCCCATGGCTGCTGTTGACAAAAAGGAATAAAGTAATGTTCCTTTGCAGGAGCAGCTGCACAGCACTGGGTTGGAAGAGTTCTGATGCTTTTGGGAGAGCTGGAGATGGGTGCCTGGGACTTGGGGCTGTGGTTCTCCCACAAGCTAACGGCTGCTGTAGGCACCCAGTTCCCTTTGAGTCTCTGGCAGCTCTTTCTTACCCGTAAACAATCCTTTAAATCTCCATAAGGAACAATGACGGTGTTTCAGGCCAAGGAACCATCAGGGTTTCCTGCACTCTACCCACTGGTGTTCACTTGCATATATTAAAGGAAATGCAATTTTGGGCTTTTGCCGTGGTGCTGTAATGCAGGACCAGGATCTTGTCATTTTGATGATAACAACCTCCTGTAATCCCTGTGACAAAAGTCTATCACCTGCTAAGGAAATGAAAAGATGTCCACATATAGGTTTACAAATATACTTAATTAGCATAGTGCATGGAGAAGTCGGGTTTCTCAAATCTAAACAGTGTGAAGGCATAGTTTCATAATGTTTCTGCGTGCTGTGAATCAAACCTGCATGCAGATAGCACAGGGGGGAAAAAAGGCATACCTGCTGCAAAGAAATTGCCACATTGGTGCTTGTTGAACCAGCCTGTTTTGGTGTTTACTCAGTCCCCTTGGAACTTCTCGTGAGCAGTATTATTCTCTTTGGAGCCTGGAAGGATTTACAGCATTCAGATTCTGCTGATGAAGAAGTGGCGGCAGTGAAGCCAGGTTTTGGATGCTTATAATCAAGCAAGGATTTTAGACGCAACAGGGAGCAAAAAGGAGGCAAAATGTACATATCCTAGTGTAATCTTTGCTGCCCAATTGATTCAATGCTGTTTATTCAAGAGAGAGAGAGAGAAATGCTGCCCCTAATGATGACCAACTGCCCTATCTCATGCTGAAAGCCTTGGCACTGTAGGGAAGACCCCAGGTTGAAGAGTCTCTGTGAGTCTCTGAATGAGGATGGGAAAATCAGGGTGTTCTGCCAGTCTTTACCTACCAAATTTATCTTTCTCTTTGGGGATCAGACTTTCCTCGCTCACCCCGTTTTGAGAACATTTGTAGGGGAACACAGACCCAGATTTTCTACCTGGACGAGTTTTTGATTGCAGCACAGAAATTCCAGCTTTAAGAACTGCAGTAATGTGAAGCTTTAGGTCCTACTGTTATAAATTCTCCTGCTGGAAGACTTCCTCTGCAGATACAATTCTAGATATTCTGTGAAGTCAGCAAGAGTTTGTCAGCCACCAGCCAAAAGAAGAGTCTTATTTTTCCCTCCTCCTGTAGATTTTGTGCTTTGCTTTTGTTTTGGGAGGAATAAATCTACTTTCATCTTCTGACTGTTGCCAGCAAACTGATGTGAACATCTTTTCAAATTTCAGAGGATGGCTTTCCTCTTTTATCTGTTAAAATTCTCTGTATTTGCAAAATTACCATTGTTCCAGAGAGGTAAAAGTGGGTATTTCAGCTCTGCGAAATCATCGCTTTCCATTTTATTGCGTATCTCTATAGAATATATACCTTCTCTGTAAAACGAAAGGTTGAACTACCCAAGGCACCCAGAACATCACCAAAAAAGCTTTCAGCAGTAAGTAAAATATTTCTGGAAAATATTCATAATGAACTACTGTGATCAAGCCAACGCCTGTCCTGCCTTAAAAGCAAACTCGTTCTTTTCTGGATGGAGACTACACATTCACCAGGAATTCTGGCTCCCTTTTATTCCTTCCTACCACATCCTTCCTGCTCCTCAGGCCGCTACAGAGGTCATTTAATTATATTTGTAATTAGCCAGCAGATGGCACTACAAAACAGAGCTCTCTGGCAGGGGAGCTTGCTTGCAGCTGGGTGGGAGGTGTGTGTGTCACCCTGAGAAAGAGCACAGGCTGGAAAGGAAATGTTAAAACTGGCATTTTGATGATGGACAAACTTTAAAACCAGTTATAGTAGTTAGTAATGGGCATTACAAACATCACTGCAGTTAATTAAAAGAAGGGCTGCATTCCTCTTCGCTGGCTCACTGCAGGGTTTGCTTCTCCAGAAGAGCAGGTAGTACCTGAAGACCGATCATCCCAAGGGGGGGTCTGTGGGACAAGGCGTCTGCGGTGTGCTTGTGGCCAGGTAGACCTCCTGCAAAGGTGAACCAGGTCCAGGCTGCTCCCTGGAAGTAAAAATGATCCTAACTCTCGATTCTGGACTTTCAGGATATCTGCTCACTGCTTGGGCATGGCCAGTAAATCTGAATCCTGCGCTGAATTCTTTGCGTTATTTGTTAATGATACAGAACTAAATATTTTTTTTTCCATTTGTGTCTCTCTAGCTGTATGTCATTGAATTAATGAAGGCTTTGGCTGCCCTTTTATGATACATACTGTGTTCCTTGCCATGCTGTAATAAATGCCACCTTATACAATCCCTGTATATTACACGAGTTTGCCTGGTTTGTTTCTTAGTTGTGTGAATAAACTAGGAACAGACAGAAGAATATAGAGGCACCATCTCTCCTCGGTCACAACTATGATACTAATGTATTAGCCTTCAGTTCTTGAGTTTAAATACTCATGATGATATCATTCCATTAAGTTTTTCTAATGATAGTTCCACCATTTACTAGTATTACTAGTAGGAAACAAATTTGTAAGAATCTGAAAAAAGGCATTCAGAAGACATTTCTCACGCTTTTTACATAGTATGCCCTGAGAAGCTGCGTGCCTGTTCCCTTCCACTATTAGTTTCACGTAAAGCTGAGCAATCTCCTTTTAAAACAGATAAGAGGAGTATTTGTCATAGCATAAGCTAAAGGGCATAGGCCAGTGCCAGTATAATGTCGAAACTGAGCCTGTTGCCTCCACTCTGTGCCTGACTGTGCAGAAGGATGTCAAAAAGAGTAACATCGATTTCATTACTCTTTCCTCCAATGAATGTATTGTGTGGAAGGACTGCACTCATTTGAAAATCATGTGGGGAATCCCCCACGCCTGGCTGCTATGGTATTAGCTGTCAAAACTTAATTTTTTAGTTCTTTAATGCATTTTCTCCATTATATAGCCTTTGTCATGGTCCTGCTGATTAAGACGCAAATATGTATTTTTCCATTTGATTACGCTAAATGTATGTCCAAGACCAGGCAAGTTTGTAATAGATTCAGAAATTTGTTTGAAGGCTTAAGTTTGGTCTTGATAAGCTTAAATTTTTAAAAATTGTATTGGGAAATGCTTCCTTGGCCATTAACAGTTACCTTTTTGAAATGTAAGAATTTTTTCCCCCTTTAGATGAAAGCAATGTTTTAAGAAAACCGGAAATATTTCAATAATTCCTTCCATGCTGCTTTAATGATGATTTTTGGTTTAACCATCCACAGAATTTCTAATGTGCTGCTCTGCAATGTGACGGATCGGGTCTCATTTTGGTTTGTGGTCACAGATTCTTCCAAAAACGTGACAACTGTTCCTGGAAGTGAGGTGGAGGCGGCCATCAGGTACAGTCACTGCTTCTGTAGCCTTTTCTTCCTTGCTGACTGGGGAGGCTTTCTCTCTCTGGGCCCTGTGTGAATGAGCACTCTGCCTCTTTAAGGATAAACTAATCCACGTAGTTAAACCACCGGGGGGTCAGTACTCTTTCATGCATGTGAGATTAGAAGGATTTGTAACAGTCCCGCAGAATTCAAAGCACATGAGCTTTGGGATTATAATTTTGGAAGGAGTCTCTCTTCATGCTGGAGACTCAGATGAAATCCAGTCCGTTCCTAGACCCCTACCTGCAATTTGCTGTCCGGTGTGTGGCACATACCCTGCTCTCATCCTGCTGCCACCTTTCCCAGTGAGAGAACCTTCTTCCTCAGATGATGGAATTGCATGCTTTCTGGGTGGGGTTTATAACATTTAACTTTCATTTTATGCCACACGCACATCCACGCCTGGAGCAATGAGCACAGGCTTCCTTTCAGAACTTCTCAAGTACAGTTCATCTGACGGACTTTGGAAGTCAGCTTTCACATGAGAAGAGCTCATGTGGACTCTTCACGAGCAGAACTGGTTGTGTCCCGGCTTGGCTTAAACGGTTTTATACTCACATTCCTTTCATACCAGCTCTTTATAGAATGCCAGTTGCTGTTGTAGCTGGGCATTGCTTTTACAAAGTACCATGGGGTACAAATCAGTTTGCTTTCTACTAAATATCGCATTCTGTAGCCAACAAAAGCAAGAGTGTGGAGCTGAAGAGGGAAAAAGAAAAAAATAGGTAATCTGACTTCAGTGGTCCACCAAACCTACCTAAGGGGTTTATAGGGATGACTCCCACGAGCAGCATAATTCATGTACGTTTCTCAAGCATGGAGTGGGAAACAGACCCCTTTGTTTTTAGACACTCTGTACTTTGTCTTGAAAATGCACGTTATCTCTATGGAGGTGTAATGCCTAATTCCTGATGAATGAGTATGCGTTCTTTTAGAAAGATTAACTTTTAAGCTTATGAGCAGATTAAACTATTTCCTACAGAGACACCAAACAATAGCTTCATAGCATTAGTGGAGGAAGCAGATTATTTATTCACTGAAGCTCTCTGTAAGAGTGCTGGAATGCAGGGTTTTTGCATTTCTGTTATTCTTTGATACGTTCGGTAGCATAAGCTGATTTATTTAAGTCTTTTATGTGCCCTGTTTGCCACAGAAATTGGATGCTATTATAGTATGTTTGTTTTTTAACTCTTGTCTGTCACCCGATAAAGAAGAATATGCTATTTATGAAAAGTTTTAATTCCTACCTAACTTAGAAATGAGAAATAAAATGGTCTATAAAACTGCAATTCTTTTTATGCAATTGCTTCTGATTGCAGGCTTCCGTACTAAATCATTATTCTAATTCTTCATACTACAGTAGCACATAAGAATGCTACCCGTGGAGCGGGATTTTATTGTATGAGGTTCTCTACAGACTAAGAATAAAGAGGAAGGCAAACCTTCTCAGAGCTCTGTGTGAGTCCCAAGATCTTGCATAAATATACACAAGATTTGTTTATGCATATATAAATACAAAATGCACCTGTAGTTACCTGCACATATTTCAGCACATACTTCTGTAACTCCAGCCGGTTAGATGAGGGTGAACAATGCTTATTTCAGCTGTTCACAATGATCCTTTTATATCAATAAGGATAAAATTCTTTTCTAAATCAGAGACGGCTTACCATATTATAAGTCTAATAACATGCCATGGCTTTCAGTCCTTTCCAGGAATGCTCACTTTCCATTAAGGCTAAGAACTTCCTGTTTAAGGGCCAGTCAAACATTATGATTTCCAAGAAAAGAAACTTGCAAAATCTTACCTGCATTTCCCATGTATCTGTTCTTAGGAAATACTTGCTCTATGGTAAATAAATTGAATTGTATACAAGAAAGAGCTGCTGTAAATCACACAACTGCAGTCAAAAAGAACCTCTTGGGACCAATATACATAATACATTTTCTCAAAAATTTCTAACATTTTGAAAAAGCTAATGAAAGGTACTGCTAAAGCCTTTTAAGGCTGCATAGATTCAGATCCAGAAATATGTGCAAATACTTAGAAGTAATGATTGTGGGTGAAGATAGCTGTTAAAGGGTAGCAGTTGTACTACTCATATGAAAAATATTTCTCAGACTTAGTTTCTCATAATGGAAAAAATGTGCGAAGTACAAATCCCTTTAGCTGCATCCTGCAGGGAAGAAGGGCATGTTGGCAATAGGGATTCTTCTGGACCAAATTGTATCCTGTGCCTCAGGGACCTAAGAAAAGCTACAACAACAAGAGCAGAGGTACCTGCCCGTGACATGCGGGATGGTTCAGTCGGACGAACCAAGGGGCACTGATAAGTAAATCCTCTGAGCGCTGCAAGGTAGTTCTGCCACTCCCATGCTAATCTGGAATGCTGCGTGAGCAAGACAACAGAGCCACCCTTACAGATTACAGCCTGCTATGTCTTCAGAACATGGTCCAAAACAGAAACAAGTACTAATGCCATACTTCTGGTCTCATCTGTATTTCCCAATTTTTCAGGTAAATATATACAAAAGCCTGGTGTTCAAAACCTTGTCAGTGTGTGGGTGTCTATGGATTACTGGCAGGGTCTGTGTTAAAGTGAAGGTCTGTGTAATCCTACCAACATCATGCTGGATCTACCTGCCAGACTTGCAGCACATACATAAAAATTCCTTTTTTCCTTCTATCCCTCCAAGTTATAATATACCCTTATAAAGACTTGTGATGTTCTTTGTGTTTTTATGAAGGATGAACCAGAACAGAATCAACAGTGCCTTCCTACTGAGTGACAAAACACTGCAGTTCCTGAAGATAACCTCAACCTTATCACCTCCTGTTGAACCCTCCACGCCTGTCTGGCTTATCGTATTTGGTGTTGTTCTTTGTCTCATTGTGGCTGGAATTGTTTTCCTCATTGTTACAGGGATTCAGCAACGCAAGAAGTAAGCTTAGCTTTTGGTTTGCTTTAAGTGAATACTGGCAAGTTAAGTCAGCTGGGCTGGTTTTGCTTTTCAGATCAGCCTCGGGGAAATTATAGCTGTGCCCCCCCTCCCTCCACAGGTGAAGATAACTCATGTGCCCTTTTCCAAGGAAATGGGTTAAAATTTTTAACTGTGACGTAGACATGCCTTAGTAATGCTGGGGCGTAATGAGGAAATAAGGAGTACAAGAATATGATCCTGGAGGCCACCAAACTAGAGATGATAGCTTTACTGTCATTCATTACATTTGCTGGCATTCTTCTCAAGGTTTAGTGTGCCGTAGGTGAGCCTCCTCTCACAGACTAGCCGAGTAGCTACCAAGAGGGAGAAGGCTGGCAGTGACCATGCCCCTTCCAGGGCAGTTAGTGTCAAAAGCTGGCAGGGCTAAAACCAGTTTGCTGCTGCAGTTCGAGAAGCCTCAGTAGAGGACACCACAATGGTTAATGTATGGCTGAAGAGGGTCTGCTCAATGGAACGTTGCATGGTCTCACCTACCATTCATGACCCCATGAGTCCAAAGTACCCAGTCCTTCACAGGTTCATGACCAGATCTCCCCATGAGCCTAGGTATTTGCTTTTTGGCAGTAGGGTAGGAGAGAGAGAGTCTCTTTTGCTCTTGGTTTCTGCCCTGTGGTGGCACTGGTGAAAAAGAGAAGGCTGTTCATGCTTTCCTAGCATGAGCATGTTGGAGTAGGCCAGAGGGTAGGTGGAGGTTTGGTCCTGCCATCTCTGTTGGCTCCCAGTTGGGCATAAGGAATAGAAATTTCTCAGTTGAGCTGAGGCTCTGCCATAGAAGTTCAGCTTCTGCCACGATTTAGGCTGCCATGGACGTTAGGTTAACACAAAATTATGACGGCAGCAACAGAGTTATACTGCAACAGCAGCAGAACTGAAAAAGGGTGAATTTCTGCTGACAACTAGATGATGTTAGAATTATTGAATGTATGGTGGACTGTATCCCCAAATATATCAGAACAAGGGATTCTTATGTGAAAAATGGTGTGTTGCAGAGACTTTTCCTTTTTGCCTCCTTATCTCCCAGAAGAACAATATTAAAAGACTTCAGAAAAACAACATTTATTGTGAACGATAAGTGGTTCTCATAGAGAACCCTTAGTAGTGTAGTCAGAATCTCTTCAGTTATATTTTGCATTCAGAAATGTTGCATGAATTTGCGAAACCCTTTTCTTTTTTCAAAAAACAAAATTCAACAAACACTAGATGAAATATGCTGTTGGGGAAAGGGCCTGAAAAAAAAGATCTGTGGACAGCTGAAGCCTTGTCACTATTTTCTGTGTGGTAGAGACTGAGCTAGTTTGTCCCCTGAACCTTGGCAACCTCTTCTATAAAACTGGAGAATCATGTTGCTACCTGAAGCCCATACCTGCCCTCTGTGTGCTGTCATGGTTCTGTGTGTCTGTACAGTGCCTAACTCAAAGGGGGTCTTTGAACATTCCAAATAAGTGTAATATAAATAAATTATACTAAATAGCTATGATTTTTTTCTAGCTAAAATAATCACTTGTGCTTTATATCAGGCTGAAAGACAGCATTTTCTCCCTTCTGTTTTCAAAATAACTCAGCTGAGTTTGAGCAATTCCCCTCAATATGGTGTAAACTGCATGCTCTTATCATCATACCACCAGTAATGTGGCTTGTTGCTGCCTGCCTACAGTCACTTGGCATCCTTTTTGTCTCATGCTCTTGTCCTTTTAGTTGTTACGCTCCTTTTCACTTCTCCCTCTGTTTCCTTACTCTGCCTTTATGTGTAACTTTTCCTCAGAGCAGATTCACCTGTGACTGAAGTCTAATCCTCCTTTCACATCAGTGGCATCTGCAGGCAGGGGCAGGGGAGTGAGAGAGAGGGCAAACCAAGTATATATTTCTTCCACCTACTGTTGCAAAGACTGGAGAGGTAAAAGGGATGGTCTGGGCTATTTAGCTTCTCAAAAGAGAAGCCAGACATCAGAGAAGAGAGTTTTGAAAGTGCTCATCTCTTTTTCAGGCACCAAAGTATATGACCAGGTTGTCAAAGAACTCAGCATGTCCAGTAATGGTTTCTTGGAAACCTGTCCAGAGCTGACGTAATGACAGCTCTGTTGCCTAGTAAGCTGTGTTAGAAATATGGCACCAAGGATGGTGTTGACTTCTCATAAACCTGGCATTTTGTCTTTATTGGCCTATAAAGTACCAGTTAAATGCCTCGGTTCAGTTAAGCCCAAAAGCACGTGCTTCAGGCTGTTCATACTCGGGGTGGCAGGGAAGCACGTGGCCTATAATGGAGTTTCAGTAATGAGTTACACTCATGCATCATTTCTTGAACTGGAAGATTTTCTTAGGTCTTTACTGTGAGTCACTGCCAGCAAACAT
This sequence comes from Egretta garzetta, assembly GCF_000687185.1. NCBI lineage: Eukaryota > Metazoa > Chordata > Aves > Pelecaniformes > Ardeidae > Egretta > Egretta garzetta. The sequence continues at coordinate 1,131,776 of NW_009259855.1, forward strand.
AAAATTCCAAGCCATGGCTGCCTGCAGCTTGAAGAGCTCCATGTGATTGTAGCCCTTGACTCTTTGATGAGCTGGGTCAGACACACTGTCTCCCAGTCTTGTGTTTGTTCTCCTGTCATCACATCAATAGGACACCTCGGTCTCCGATAATAGATTTGGTACATACCCAGGGCAGGACCATCCTCTACTGTCTATGCTGGGCTTGACTGCAGCCCACTCCTACCCCCAAAATCTGATCTACAGTGGAAGCCATAAACATTTGTCTTGAGAAGAGTGAAAACAGAGTAAGGGCACACAATACTTCCCTCTAGTACACTCCCAGTATCTAGTTTGCAGCTGGGGGCCTTCATGAGCTGGATTTGGTCTTCATGCATTGGGTAACCCACAACGTTTCCTCTTCCCTTAACTTCTTGACTCTTCCCTTGGACTTACAGAAATTTTTAGCTTCTCTGAATTCCTATGGCAACAACTTCCATACATCTCCTACTCCTCTCGTTTCTTTTAAATCTGGTCCTTAGTATCTTCCTTTATGTTCTGCCCCCACAGTTTTTGTATCAAACAACGCTCCTTTTAAGTGTTGTAAGAGCAGATACAGTGGCCAGAGGTCAGAGGTTTCCAGTACTACCCTCCACATTTATTTTTAGCAAGTCTGTAATGCCAAGAATCTCCTGAAGGCCGATAAAATTTTATTGCTGTTAATATCACTGTTATTAGCAGTTACACTGAGTCAGGTTGTTATGATTGTCCTGAGTCAGACTGTTACAGTCCATGTTGTGGGATAGGAAGAAGCAGTGGAGCTGACCTTTGAGTTTCTTATCCTCCGAAACCGCTGATGCTGCAGGCTGTAAAGTACAGCAGGTTTTTCAGCTATGAACTAGTAGATCTCAAGGTCAGAATAAATCTGGAATTAAAGGAACATCATGACATGTTGACTGATATTTCTGTATTACATCTTCTCATGGTTGTATTTTTAGATAATTTTATTCAGCAGGTATTTTAATATGCTTTGGGTAAGAACTGGAGCCTGGAAAAATAAAAGCCATGCAATTTTTTGATCTAGAAAACAAAATTATGAAATACTGGGTAGGAAGGTGGCTGTTAATGAAGTTTGAACTGAACATGCAGAGTACCTAACTTCCGGAGAAGATCATCAAGGAGTGCGAGGGCACTCAAGTCTCCATCATTGGAGGCTGTAGTCTAGAGCTGATCATTTTCTAGAAAGTATATTTTAATTTGTCCACATCATGGGGTGAAATCTATGACGTACGTAACAGGGTCAGACTACATGTTTAGTGCAGTCCTTCCTGATGTAAAGCAGAAACAGATTTAGAGATTTTTACCATTTTTGTTTTGCACCAACTTTTCCTTCTGCACCCTCCAGTCATTTTACAGAACAAGCAGCTGAAGTAATATTTATAACATATTTATAACACGTTTACTCTAGATTTTCTGATTTCCAATCCTGACCTCAAACCACTAAGCTAGGGCTTCCAGCTTCTGGGCCTCTACCTGTGATGCATTTACAACAGCAAAGAGATGCACCAGATTATGCCTTTCAGACACAACTTATGATAAACTTCTGACTAAATATGCAGTTTTCTGTCTGTGCAATGGTGGTGGAGTGCTGCAGGTCAACAGAATAAGATGATTTTCTCTTCCTTGCTTTTAGAAAGAATAAAGAGTCAACAGAGAGAGAAAATTTAGAAGAGAAAGGCGAAGTGACAGTAACAGTAGAAAATGGGATTCCTTGTGAAACGCTGGATTTAAAAGCAGGCCACATTAATGGAGTCTTTGCAGCAGATGATGAACGGTTCACGTCCTTATGAAATGCTGCCATTGCTGTCTGGCGGTTTTTTGAAAGACTCCCATGCCTACCTTATCTCGTCACTACTCCTGAATGTCAAACATGAAGACAAGAAAAAATGTCCTTTCACTTAATTTCCCTTGGGAGAACCTTTTGCTGATAACACATGAACAAAGCAAATGAGAAGACCTCAAATGATACCCATTAAAGATTTCCAGAAGATGTGTGGCAGAACAGGGTTGAAACCTGCCTTGTGTCAGGCATTTAATTTTTAATGATTATTTAAATATGTCTATTGCTTGTTTTTCCCTGATATAAATGTGGAACTGCATTATTCCTGAATGTCACTGGGAGGATCATCTATCATTGTCAATTCTTGCTGGGCTTTCTTTCAAGCCATATGCAAAAGTTTCTCTGTAAAATTACTTCCATTTGCTGATATGTGGTATGCCTTTGGATGGAATACGGATCAGTGCAGGAAAGTTTTAATTTATTGAGGAAAGTAAAGCAAGCTTTTACAGCCTCCGTAAGAGCAGGTTAAAAGCAGCTGGGTCATCTGTAGCTTTAGGACTGCCAAGGATCTGGTACTAAAAATGTTTTTCACTTAACAGTCAAAGTCACAGATTAGATGACCTGGAAATTAGAAGTTGCAAAAGTTTGAAATTTGTTGAAATTAAAAGTTGCAGCAAAGGGCAGATTTTCCAAAGGTACAGGCTGTGGTTAGTGGCCCAGCTCTCATTAAATCTATGAGGGCATTTTGCAGCTCTTTGAAAAAATCTTCCTTACATTTTTTAATAATAAAACTAGAGCAGATTTCCAAGACACGGTGAACCCGGGGTCAGCCGAACTCTTCATGTGACAGCTGGGTAGCTTTTGAAAAGATCCAGCTGCCGGGCTTGATGCACCCAACCCGAATGAGAGTGTGCTGGTGGTGGTAAGTCAGCGGAGACCTGTGTTTCCTATTCGTGTGGCTGGGAGTTGAGAGCATCAAATGGTGCCCGACTCCGAACTGCGCGGTTGGATTACTCTGAAGTCAGCCATACCTACAGGCTGTGCTATCTGTGCCCTAATCCTGTTCCCATTTAAATCAGTGATAAAAGTCTTACTGATTGCGGAAGAACTGGGCCCCAGTGAAGGGGAGTTGTATGTGTGGTTAACTGCATGTAGAAAATGGAAGTGTGTTGAAGCAAAATGTGGTGCCAGCAGGCACCAAACAGCTGCATGCGTTGCTGGAGGAGGATTTGACCATTAGCCGTCCTTTGCCAGTGTCTTGTCTGGAGGCAATATTGGAAAACCCATCCACTTATTAGGGTTGTTCTGTTGGACTCCTCACCAACAGGAACAGGTTAAAAGCTGCTTGCAAAGGGCCCTTCAGCGGCCTGAGCGGTACAAAGCTGTCTTGTCTCCTAGGGTGCAAATCCTTCAGCATTTTGGCTGTATCAAGCACCTTTGGCTGCCCGGTTGGCTCAGTGCTGGCTCTTGGGTACGGGGTGAGCAGGAGGGGAGGAATAGGGGGGACAAGGGGAGGCAGCAGGGCAAAGGGAGGAAGCTGAGCGGGGGCAGCCTGAGGCTAGGGGAGGCAGGGAGAGGAGGGCTAAATGCAAAATAAAACTATGGAACCCAGTGACCGTTCTAGCGTGGTCTCATCTGTCACAGTTGTCTTTGATGGGTGGTGGGTCCCTCTGGACAAGGACCGTGTCTTCTCGGTGTCCCAGAGGGTGTGCAGCTCCATTTTGGGAAAGGATTAATAAAGCCAGTTATTAGCGATAATATCTCAGTGCTTCAAAATTACCATCCACGACATGGAGATGTATTTCTCATAGGAATGTCAAAGACTAAAGCTTACCAGTGTTTAAGATCATTTGGAGGGAAGATATAGAGAACAGTGTTATTACTGGTTCCTCAGTCATTGCTCCAAGGTCTTTCACTCAAGCAGAGTTTTATTGCGGTGATTCAGATCCCATCATTCCTAAACCTTCACCCTTTTTCACATCCCTTGTGTGACAGCTACACTGCAGCATGACCGCAATGGATCGCTGTAACTGCGGCACCTCTGCGAGAACCCGTGAAAGATTGCGGTGAGAATAGCTTGGTGGTGCAAGAGCAACCTCGAGCTACCGATTAAGAATTACTGTTGTCCTGTGTTGTACTATGTGATACCGAAATAAAATTAACTTGATATGAAAAAGGGCCAAGCATAACTGAAGCATACTTCTCAAGGCCTGAGCGAAGGTTCAGTCTGGCCCGTGGCACTGGCCAGTGGTTTGAAAATAGATGGAAAGCCTCCAAACAAACCATTATGTGATGTGGGCTGACTCCAGTGGTAAGTATTTAATGACTGACTTCCTCCCAGCTCACCTTTTAGACACGTAATTACTTTAGAGCGGTTTGGTGTAATTTTCTGCTAATGATGATATGGGATTCACCCAGAGCATACATCTTACTTGCCTCTCTGCTGACAGAAAATGGCTTGAGAGAAGCAAATGATACGTGAACAGGCAGGTAGCACGCTTAGCAATGCTTTGAAGTCAGTGTTGGTATTAGCTCTTTCACTGAAATAGCTGCCACAAACTAGGTTAATCAGGGGCACAGTGCTACAGAAGAAATAAATCTCTTTTCTAGTTTCTTTGTGCAGCGGGATCATATTAGAAAACAAAGAGCACTTTGATTTGGTAAAGCCTGTCCTCCAGAGCCTGCAAACGGTACGACGACAATCTATATCCCTTGAGGACCCGGCCCACGTGTTTTATGTAACTTTGTAATTTTTGCTTCTCTTTCTCTAAACCACCTGCCATCGAACGGCCTGATAATAAACAGGAAAGTGAGTAACAAGCAATATAGACTGTACTGTGAACTGCTTCCTAAAAACAATGAGTTGGTTCTGCTTCCAGTTACATTTGTGCCATGCCCATGAATTTCAACAAAGGAACATGGTGTGCCCGAGACTGAACTGTTTCATTTTCAAGAGCTGCATTTGAGGAGAGAGAGGAGGAAAGAAAATTCAATTAAATGAAGCAATAAAGCCAGAGAAGTTCTGTTGGAAGAAAATCTGCAATGTTTATTGCCAGCTCGACATCCCCAGCGAGCTGACGTTTCAGGACGTTCCAGTTCTGTTCCGCTTACTTGAGAGAGAGTATTGATGTCTAGGCTAGAATGAGCACAAATCATGCATGAGTAAGTTGTTTACGCTGTCGGTCATTAGCTGCACATTTGGAGTGCTGGAGAACGTCAGGAACTCTGCAGTGCCCTCCTTAAATTAGGGGCCGAGTCGGTCGTGACACAACCATTTGCTGTGCGCAACCTTCAGCACTGTATCGACCACAGACTGGCTTTGTAAATGAAATTAGAAATCCTTGTTTATCGATATTTATTTAGGGAAGATTGCAGGCTGGGGGCAGATGCTGAAGTCCTTACTTGAGCCGTTCTGCCACTTGCTTTAAGGAAAGCTAACCACTCTGTCCTGCAAGCTGACGCCTGCTCTGTGTTGGAGAAAACTAGACTGAAGCTTGTTCTGTCACATCAGCATTTGATTCTTCTCTTCCAGGACAGTGTACAAAGTCTTGAGAGAGTGTGTCCTCCAAACATCTCCCTATTAGCCCACCTGGAAGTCTGATACCCACAACTGGACCCCCTGTTCCCCTGGGGCTCTGCTGGTGCTGAAGTGCCTGGAAGAGTGGCCTCATGGGCCTCTTGTGGACTATATGGTCCTTTTTTTTTGCCCAGGTACGACATTTGCTTTTGTCGTGCTGACCTTCACGGAGAGAGCACTTTCCTGGCCATGCCTTTGTAAAGGGACACCGCATTTTGAGGGGAGACATAGTTGAAGCCAGTTCACCGTTTCTGCCATTGGTCACAAAAGAGAAGGGTGAAGTGGGCACAAGGAGCCTCAGGGCGGGACTCGGGTCTTGTTCCTTCACCACTGTGAGGATAAAATGATTCCCAAATTAATACAAATCATGGCATTAGCGCAAGAGCTTCTGCTTTGATAATTTAGTTCCAAGGACTGGGCGTCAGTTTTGACCAAGCAAGGAGCATTATCACATCTTGACAGAAAGAATTTTTCATGTGTAACCTCCCACATGTGGGAAAACAAAAGAAATTACTTTAAAGCTTAGGGCAGAAGTGCAACAAGGACTTAAAATAACTCCCAGTGAAAACTGGGACTCTGTGTTTCTAGATACTCTTAAAAACATGGCTCAGATGCCCTCAGAAATTTGATCATTTCATCAGTGCGGTAACCTGTGACTCATGAAATGAGCTGTTTTAAATGTGCCAAGTTTTTACAGAAAATGCATTGACCAACTGTCCACAATCCATTAGCAATGAGCAATCTGTGCTTGGTTTTCTATGCGCAGTTCCTTTTGGCCTCTCACGGTTTTTGTTTCCTTTTAATGTAGTGTGCAAGAAGGGATGTGTGCAAGGGAGCTTCCCATGCAGCCGGCCATTTGCTAATGAAAAATTTGCAGTTAGATACGCCTAATCTGACGGATCAAACTTGCTGGTTTTCAAATTGCATAAAGCTGAAGTACATTGACAGTGATGAGTGACGTGCACTTGCCAGGACAAACGTGTCAGTATATTCAGTTTTGCGAATACATTAAGCACTGTGGATACGCTTAGCATAATGCATTTGTGTTTTAACTGGATATTCTGTGGCTGGATTGATGTTTGTATTTCTGCCCAAGGTAAAATGGTGCAGAGGAATTCCACCTATATATCACGGGTTCACCTTTGTTCTCAGCAAAGTCAGCAGCTTCAGTAGGAACCGAATTTGACTTAAGATCAAAAAGAAAAGTTTGATTTTGCTAGACTGTCCTCTTCCTTCCTACTGTGTTTCTCTTTCCCGTAGAGGTGGCAATCCAAAGCTGCCAAAGCATCTTATTAGCTACAGCAATGGCTAATTAGAAAGCATTTAATTTTGGAGAAATGGTGAGAGTGTTCTGGCATTGTCTCTCTATCAGCCTCTACTGCTCTCCTATCATTTAGATTCTAACTGCTACAAATTACAGTGTGTAGCTTGTGTTGTAGACCAACAGGAATTTTAGACTTTGGACTAATGTTCTCTATGATATTGTATCTAAATGACATTGTAGATGCTGATGTGTGGACACATGGTCATTGTAAAATGAGCTGGGACCACTCACTCCTGCCTTGGTAAAAATGAAATGAGAAACACGGGTTCCCTAGATGAAAAGCTGTGTTTCATGGGATCTGCACCCTTCCCTTCATTGGTGAGGCAAGGTGACTTTCTGTAATGGACAAGGTCGAAAGAATACAGAATATCAGGCCCCTGAATGGTTCCCTTTCCTCTGTCTCCTTAACATGGTCTTGATTTTGAATGTGGCCTTCCACAGTGCAAACTATGACACCTTATGATATCCTAATTTAACCTGCCAATTTGTACACTCATCTGCCCTCCTGAAAATCATTCAGCTTCAGTGCTTTCTCCTAAACCTTGCAAAACGACTTTGGCTTCCTGATGCTGTGGGCAACTGGCAGCATTTTTGCACAGCTCCTGATGTTGTCTTCAGGTCTGGGACTTGCCCCTGCCCATGGGGTGCTTGTCTCCTTGGCGATGCTGAGCACGCTTTGACCTGGGGAACAGCCACCAGCCTGCGCCTCCCTTGGAGGGTAGAGGAGCGGGGCAGAGGTGGCAGCTTCTCTTTAGGTCTGAAATCCAGTGGGCGAAGCAGCCTGTCTTGGGACAAGAGGTCATGGAGGGATACGGATTAGTCATCCAAGGCACTGGATGTTTCTGCAGAGGAAGAGCCAGCTAAGCTCAAGCCGCTGATGCTCGGGCTGAGACTGGATGCTGGTATGTGCCTTTTGCACAGGAGCTGGTCCTGGGTGGCTCAGAGGTCAGGCAGGATGGGCTGTGCCTGCCTGCAGAGGAGCAGAGATGTCCATCCTCCTTGTCACCACCCAGCTTTGCTCCCCACCTAGAGCGGACACAAGGGTCTCACAAAAGCCCCTTCTCGAAGGAGGGCTCCCAGCGTGGGGAAAGCCCCTGTTGCATGGGCTGAGGGCAGCTGGTGAGCCAGGGATTGCTTTCGTCCAAGAAAAGGCGGATATCACGCATGCAGAAGAGTTAGTCATGTGGGAAAAAGGCAGCTCGGGGGATTAAAAGGACTATTTGCCCAGCCCCCAGTTTGAAGCACGAGGAAGAGGGAGAGGATGTGGGATTGCCCCTCAGCGATGCCCAGGTGCACCTGCGGCAGCGCGGCCCCTCTCCAAGCAGGTCTGCTCTATCAGGGCGAGGTGCGGAGTGGCTGAAGCCACCCCCGGGCCGTCCGCTGCCTCCACAAAGCCACTTTGCGGGGAGTCCTCAGAGCAAGGATTTGCCAGGTATTTAACTGATGTGAGCCGCTCTTTGGCAAAGGGCAGAGGAGCGGCGGGGGGTGG
>NW_009259855.1:1140502-1154656 GCF_000687185.1 Egretta garzetta
GGGGTGCTCCAGGCCAGGCAGCCCCGGCACCGTGCAGCCACAGCCCTTCAGAGCCCCTCTCTGCAAATCGGTCACCGAGCAATGCTTATGTCCGCCTTCTATGCGCTAGGCAGAATGACAAAGTGCAGCAGAGAGCGTAAGCAGTGCTCCTGCCTGGAAAAATGGCCTGATAGTGGTATTTTAAGCAATTTTAAGGGTGTGTGGTGCCCAATGCGCAAGACAGTCGTTTCTTATTGAGGCATGCCCTAAATGCAATTCTCTGTTATTGCAGTCCTAGCTTCATAGCACAGCTCAGCCAACAACATGAGTGATGAGGCAGAAAACTGCTCTAACAGAGCCAGGGTACAGATGAACACTGGTGGGCAGCTATTTAAGCAGATGTCGAGCAACTTGGACTCTGGGGACTACTGGACTGGGAGTACCAGGTAGGAGCTGGGAGCCACAGCTCACGCTGCAGACCCGAGGGGCAGAGGGGAGGACTGGCACGCTGGAGGAGAACGAGTCTGTGTTATCATGTCGGGTTACCCGCAGCCTTTGTACTGTGGCGGTGGCAAACTGACATAACTGTCTTTGCTCCGAGCCAAGCAGGCTGGCCGCCCTCGCATACAACAACGTATTTGGCTGAGACCAGTTTTTAACTCCCAGGTGCTCTCCTCCTATCTACCCAAACGTAATGGCTGCTGCCTTGCTGCCCTTGCTGGAGGTTTGGATTTCCTGAAGGGGCTCGAGGTGCTTCCCTTTCTCAGTTGTCTGCTGTTTCCTTTTTGCTGTGGCACAAGTTGTCTCTGTGCTCTCGCCAGCTTTCCAGATCAGCCTGAGGGTCCACTCCAAGAAATGCTCCCAGCTCATCTGGGAACGGATGGCATCCTCTCCCCATAGACCTGTTGTCACCATCTCAGGCTACACAAGTCACTGCCAGCTCAGAGCCTGGCCATCCTGCAGAAAGCCTGCCGTGGCAGTAAGGCTGACATAAACAGATCTGTATCCAGTAGTGTCCCATGTGTCTGCTCAATGGGAGCAAATCCATCCATGAAAGTGTGATGTGCGTGGAGACCAGTGGCTCCCCACTGTTGTAATGCTAGTTTTCAAAACATAAGTTTGTGCTAATTCGTCTCACAGCATAAAGTTTTTTCTCTTGTGTTAAGGTAATGGCAAGAAAGATGGGGTGTAATTCTTGTATTATTCCTCAGAAGTGATATCAAGTATTGCATTTAGGTATGCAAGAGAAAAGAACTTAGAAACAAGCCTGAAAATTAGCAGCATAATTCAGCGTGACTCTCCCTGCTACATTTTCAGCTCACCACAATGCTTGCACACACACTTAAATGCAGGTGCAGATGCCCTCCCGATATGGAATGAGGTGACACCCTTCTCTCTCCTCCAGGGATCCCCCCAAGTATCCCACTGCTGGGGGGCCCCTGGTTCATGCAGGCACCCCTCAGGGTTACGGGGCTGTGCAGGGGCAGGTGGCAGCTGCAGGCTGGAGCGAGGAGCACAGGAGACTTCTGCACCACGGCAGGGAGATGGCAGCTATCAGGGCTGCCCCTGAGGAAGGCACAAGAGTACTGTACAGGCAGAAAAAAATAACACCTGCATGTAAAAAAGGAAATTTTGGACCAGCGAGCTCTGTTTTAGTACCCTAAAAAGTACTGGGTCCAGTGATTGTGCAGTTAGTTAACTTACCAGCATAGAAGAGTAAATAAGAGTTGAAGCAAATAGTCAACATAGTCCCTGTTCTCTACTGGAGGAGAAGAAATCATATCAAGGTAATAATAGACATAATTCTCTGCTCTGACAGACAACAGATGAGACAGCAACACGGAAACCTTTCAACATTCCACCACGTGGCAGTCTCACTGGCAAATTGAGGAATGATGAGCTAGACAAGAATAAAAAAAAGCACATAATTATTTAAAAAATAGGCTCCATGGTTCTCAGTCAAGAAGAGGGGCTGTTTTAAGTGGTAAGTCTTTTGGGCCTTGCTGTATCCCATAGGATCTGGATGTGGGAAGAGAAAACCTATCTATTAACAGGTTTGCTGGCACTGCCAAGCTGGGAGTCCGTTGAAGGATCACAATTCCAAATGAGCATAAAAAATTGGAACAATGGTCTGAAATCAGTGCGATGGACTTCAGCCCAGACAAATTCAAAATGCACTAATTAGTGCCACCCTAGAACCAGATGTACAGAGGCAATAAGGGGCACGGCTGAGCAGGTAGCAGTGCTACCAAGAAAGGTCGCAACTGGACAGAAAGAAGGTGTGAGGTAATCAGCAAGGTCCAGCCTGTAAGATGCAGGCTGTGATTGCTCTACTGATCATTGATAAGGTTTTGATTCTGATCAGATGTGGACACCATCACTGAGGAAGCACAAAACGTGGTGAGTCTGGATGGCACCAAGAAGAGTAAGATGCAATTTAGGGAATGTGACCTCTGGGGAAAGGTTGAGTGAATGTTGTTGGATTTCCCTTGAAAAAAAAATGATTTTTGGAGGATTGCGCATGGATGACAGAGATCACTTGTCCCTGGTCCACAGAACAATCACTTGTCCCTGGTCCACAGAACATGGGTATCACAAAATACTGAAGCAAGGTGCTTCCTTGAGGTCCCCGGTTTCTGGCTGTTCTTGCTGGGGACACCTGCTGCTGGTGGCCCTGCTGAGAATGTGCTATGTTCAGCCCGTTGCAGATGGGAGGGCTGGAGCATCTTTCTTGGGATTTGGAAATGAAGCGGCTGATTGCTGCTGCTCCCATGTAGACAGACTCATAGTGGTTTTGGAGAAGCTCTGCTGGGAACTGGAAACCAACCCTGTGGATGTGGCTGCAGAGCTGTGTCTCAAAAAGTCCCCGCCAAGAAACAAACAAACAAATAAATCCAAACCAAAACCAACCAAGTGATCCTAAGCAGAAATAGGCTAATTTAAAAAGTACTAAGGTTTTGTCTGATCGATAACACTCAACCCAAGCTGCATTTCCAGAACTAATTCATGCATTGATTTTCCCATTGATTTGCAATAAGTGCTAGGTTCCTAGCTAGATTAGCAGAGGTATTTAGATATTAAACTGGAGTCATTTTAGTAGTCTAAGTCACCTTAGTACTTAAATCCAATTGATTTATAGTTCAGATTAGGTGTCTACACAAGATGCTGTGATCCCACAAAGTCTCTTGCTACTTTTTGATAGTTCAGTGAACACCTCTAAAAATCTGGTTTTACATGTCCCAGTTGCTTTGAAAATGAGGTATATTCTCCAAATTACTCAAGCTTTGCCAAGCCATGGGCCTAAACACCCAGCCATGTACCCTATGTCAGGCTAACTGGGGTTTCTTCCTGCCTGGGAGTTAAGGTTCATGGCTTGGTGTTTCAGTGAATTTTCTAAATATTTTTACAGCTTATCACCAACCTGTTAAAGGATTCACGGATTCTGAGCTACCAAAGACACGGGCAGGCTGTAGATAAAGCGACCAGCTGTATCATTGACAGCACATTTGGGAAACATTAACCAAAAGTAAAAGCCTTTTATAAGAAGGCCATAAAATGGCAGGAGAAATTATGTTTTTCCAAAGTTAATCATTGACTTTTGTTTATTTGGCTTTTTATAAAAAACTTTTTCCTTTCTCTCCTACAATGGATAAAACCTATAAAAGGCCCAGCAAATTGGATTCAGCCCTTTTTTCTTCACACTAGCCATGCTTGAAGGCTGATGAGACACAGCCTGACAAAGAAGCTTACCTGAGGAAACCTACTTTGTTGGAAGGTTCTCAGCCTGGAAACAAGTATGTTGGTCCACCTCTGGCTTCTCTGTGGTCTGAGTGCTGTTGTGACCCCTCAGAATGTCACACAACAAGCCAAAAGGTTTCTAGAAGAGTTTAACAGGAGGGCAGAAGATATCAGCTATGAGAGCTCCCTTGCCTCATGGAATTACAACACCAACATCACCGAGGAGACTGCTAGGAAAATGGTAAGTGCTCTGTCTTGTGGGTTTTAATATTGTTTTAGGAATTGGACAGCTACTTTCCAGTTTATTTTGGTTCCACTGAGGTTAGCTGAAATTGGTAGCTGTGGTTTAGTTTCAGGAGGGTAGAGGGGCTTGTTTTAACGTAGCAATGCCTCACTGGAGGTGCCTGGGCCACTACCACCCTCTACAGCCTAGGGTTGGTGCCTGTGCTGCCCTTGCACTGCATGGGGACAGCTGAAGCCTGGACTTGTCCCTAGCCATCACCTCAAGCCACCCTGGTGAGCAGAGGGAAAAGACGGGGGAACGCTGCATGTTCGGCCCCAAAATCTGAGCTGGAAGGAGAGAGACACCTTCTTCTGCTTGGTGTCCACCACCACCAGTGCCCCCCCATGCGACGTTTCTGTGTGGGGCCCCTTTCCTCTTAGAGAGGGCACAGTGCAGAGGGGATGGTCTTCTCCCAGGGCTGGGGCTAGGTGCTGCCCTGCAGCATGAGGGACGGGATTCAAATCTTGTGCCCATGTGAGCTCAGGTCTCCCACTTTTCATAACACTGAACTAACACTGGGCTTTTTACTGACATGGGCAACGCTCTCTCTACTCTCTTGCTGAAACTGTTTTACTTCTCATTGAATATGCAATAATTTTCTGAACGTAGGCATTCAATTAAATGTTTGATGATGGTTTTATATAGTGGTCCGCACTCTTTACCCAGTGGGGGACCTTCCCCTCTGCCCCCCATCACTCTTCTCAGAGCTGCTGGTAGACTGTCTGGAGGTATTTAGCTGGGAAAAATGAAGTGAGACCATGGATTTCCAGATTCCAGCAGTGGAGCTTGTAGTGCAGTGGTCTAGTATGTTGGTTTGAAAGTCAATTTCTATCTGCAGGAAGGACCACAGCATTAGTACTTATGCAGTCTTGAAACACAGTTCTCCCTGCTTCTCAACACCAACCTCTAGCTGTCCCAGCCAAGGGGGTCTCTAGGCAAGTATCAGGTTTATCAAGAGCGGTCAGCCCTGATCTGGCTGGTTACTGGCACTGCCATGCCTCAGCCTAGCATCTTATAACCTTGGAGCCTTTCACAATGAACAAAACCACCTTGAATTTTGTAGCTGTGTGCATTTTAAAGTTAACTCGAGCTTTAGAGAACAATCCAGAGCATAAAAATGAAGCTGAACAGCCTACATCTACTTTTGTGTAATGGTTTAAGTCTTCCACTTTGTGGTCTTATAGCTTAATTAAAACACGGTTTAATTATCGTATTTCTTAATTAAAGCAAGGAGACTGGTTGCTGGAAGAAATCCTAATGACTAATCATTGTCAATCTGGAATGTTTTCTGAGGCACCAGGTACTTAAACTGTAATGTTTCCAAACACATAAAATGAAAGCCCCATACAGTACTTCCAGCATTAATGAGATGATAATAAAATACATGAGGAAATACCGGCAATAAGAACCAATTAGTCCAGTGCTCAGAGAGAACGTTTTCTCTCACTTGATCTCTTCAGGAGCACTGGTAATAAAGCCACTGCTTCCCCTCCTCCCTTTGTTCTGGAGGAGCAGAGTTAATGAATACTGTCCCTTCTGGCTCCATCCATTTTCTTTGTAAATTGGGCCACAAACCCCATAACTATTCCTCTGACTTATCAACCAGTTCCTCTAATTGGGGAAAAATCAGACAGCAAGCTAACTTCTTTCCCCTGGCTTTTGTAGCCAAAGAGCCCCCTCTTCTGCCCCGCCACTCCTAAGGCACCTCTCCATCCCTGGTCAGGACAAGGAGTTCAGGAACAGATTTACACAGTGATGCTCTTCCTCTGGGTGCCTATCAAGCTCTTGCCCACTGAGCTTTGCAAGCCACTGAGCAGTCGCAGGGGTGTTTGCCCTGCTCCCATGAAGGGGAGAGTTTGGAAAGCCTGCCAGTGATGGCTGCCCTCCTGCAGGGGGGCTTCATGGGCAGGGGGAGATGCAGAGATGGGACTGCCAAGGGCTTATGTCTGCTTCCACCTCTATCTGCTGGAGCCTAAAGGAGGTATGATGGGTCCATCACGCATGGGGCTGGACAACCAGGCACAGCCCTGGTGAAAGCGTTGGCCTCGCCACGTGTTTGCACAGGGGTGAAGCGTGCCTGAAAGAGCTCTTCAGGCACAACACAACATTTGTGTTTCCTGATGCCTCAGCAGGGAGGGATGGGCATTACTGGTGCCCTCTCCACAACCCGGGAAGCTCTGGCATGAGCACAATTAATTAAACTTTCCCAAGGAACCAGGTTAATTAGTACTGTTTTTGTTGCCATTTGGGATGGGTGCTGATGTGCTAAACTATGTACAAACACATTAACAAAAGATGAATAAGACAGTACAGGCTGCCCAGGGGGGTTGTGGAGTCTCCTTCTCTGGAGATATTCAAAGCCCGCCTGGACAAAGTCCTGTGCAATCTGCTCTAGGTGAACCTGCTTTAGCAGGGGGGTTGGACTGGATGATCTCCCGAGGTCCCTTCCAACCCTTGCCATTCTGTGATTCTGTGATTCTGTGAAATCCAAATAATGTTCTTATGGTGCTACTTTGTGCACTGAAATTTGGGAGTTTCATGTGTCATGGTATGTAATTGCAGCAATGGTAAAAGCAATCATGCAAAATGTTGAGGTATTGCATGCCCATCTTAGGCACCTGTTTAGAGCCTCCTATGCCCAAGTATAACCTTTTATTTACCAAAACTTTAGGAAAAAGTGATATTTGCGTAATGAAAAGACTCAGTATCGATGTCTTTGCTATTGCCTATCACTGCTACTGAAGCAGAAATGGGGAATGACATCAGGCTCACAGAACTCTTGTGCCCTGGCTTGTATCTGGTTTCTGTTAGGCAGAGGTGGGTCAAGAAAAGCACTAAGGGATGAATACATGGTGATTTAGAATAGCAGAGAACACAGCGAAGTGATGCTGGATCAGTTATAACAAGCATAGTGTGAGGAGACAGTCCTGCTTTTTGCTGTTTCCAAAGAAAAATGGTTATAGGGATTGTGTGAATGAAACAGATCCAAAAAGTTCTCCAGCTGTTTCACTGCGCAGTGCAAGTGCTCAACCCACAATCCACAGGTGGTGCAAGTGCTTGACCCACAATCCACAGGTGGTCTCCACAAATGAAGTTCTCCCCCAGAGTGGTATTTTTGCCCACTGAATACATCAGGCTGCTGCACTCTTTTGGCAGAGCAATTCAAGGTTTGTGTGAACCCCTTTCAGAACGAGGCAGATGCCAAGTGGTCCGCGTTTTACGATGAGGCCTCCAGGAAAAAATTGGGCCGCCACCGAGGATGATGCCACCAGGCTACAGATCCAGGCTCTCCAGGACAGAGGATCGTCTGTGCTGCCACTGGAAAAATATAGCAGAGTAAGTTGCTGAATGTAGCTCATTTTTTGTCGGGTGAGTTGAGCTGCCTCCCACTAGACCCCCGCGTGAGGGCACGGTGCTGTCACCACCCTGCTTGTCTCGGGATGACGCTGTCTCCCAGCATCAGTACGGAGAGCGTACCTGTACAAGGTGCTCGTAGCAGTACAGGGCTGGAGGGGTGGTCTGGCTTAGGAATCTGGGTCCCATTCAAGTCAGCAGTTTTGCCATGCAATCCGCGCGATGAATTTAAAACACATGCACACACGCCTCAGAGTTGTCCTTGCACAAATGGCCGGATTAGTCATAAGAGGAAAAGAGGACCTGTGGTTAAGTGCTTGGCTAAGTCCAGACCCAGGGCAATGAGCAGAAGGAGATGGGTGAAAGGACACTTTCAGTCAGAAAGGTGGAGGCCGAGGAAGTCTTTCTCTGCACAAGGTGCATTATCAAACTGTGAAAAAGAGGGGATGTTTCCTCTCCACAGCAGACACCCTGGGATGCCTGAATTTGGGGTGGGTTGGTGACCTCCTTCCACGGAAAGCTGCCAAAGGCCAGCAAGGATTAGCAAGATTCATAACAAGATTTGACATTTCCACTGACAAGTTCATGTGAAAGGCATGCGTAGGGATAACGACTGTAGGTGGAATTGGAGTGAGCGGCTATGCAGACTCAGAAGGGATTTATAATCAAACACTTGAGGGTTAAGTTAGTTTCCTTTTGCTGGAGATCAACACTGAAACATAGCATTGAGTTAGGGGATCCTACAGTCCTGATTATAGAAGGATCCTGAGATTTTTCTGCTCAGATCAGCAGCCTTAACCACCGTGCAAAAAAAAAGCAGCAGACTGGCTGCATCTCCCGTCCGATCCAAATGAGATGTGTTTCTGGAAAGACAGATTACCTTGGTGGGAATGCTGACAGTTCATAGAAACTTATATTTATTTTGGAGCACAGCAATGCACTGATGGTAATGCTGTCTCTGTTGAGGAGATATTTTCTTCAGTATCCTCCCTGTTTGGACACTTGCAGTTTCCTAGATGAATGGCCTTTGAGGCTCAAATTGTTGATTCTTGCTTGAAAAGTGACTTTTTGTACAGTCTGATGGGATTCCATAGGAATATTTAAATATTCTTCACTGATACAAAAAATTCCCTGGGCACCCACTTATTTTAATGCTGACAGAGATAAAGTTAGAGCTAGTCATTAACTACCCCTCCCACTGACAGCTCTACACAGCTCTGATTTAAAGCTTTAAATGAGAAATAACATAGTCCTAAAGGAAAAGCTAGAAGTGGGGCATGTTTTTCTTGAGGTGTGAAAACCTGAAAACATACAAAAAAACCCCCAAAACAGAGCTGTGTAGCATAGCTCCCGCGATAGAGCTGAACGATTTCACATGCATTTGGACTTCAGCTGACCCAAGACATGAGCCAAAACTTCTCTGTAATGGAGTATAAGCAGATCTACGCAATTAGTGTGATGCAATGTTAAAACCCACGAGCAACAGTCACCCTGGCAGCACCTGCAGAAGGTGCCTTTTTGCTGCCATTCGAAACCACCACCTACCTGGAAAGTTCGGGTGGGTCCACGCTTATGGAAGGTGCATTGATAAACTTTATTGTTTTATTGCTGCTGTATATTGATAGCTCTCTTGTGACAGCCTGCGCTCATTAAATCCAGAGCTCTGTCTGACTGGATGTTAAGGACCTGTAGATTACGTCACCTATTTGGGAGATTATCTGTCTTTTCCAGCTAGGTCCTGGTTCAGTAATGCATTTGGGCAAATTCTTTCATTAATCTCTACTGAGCTTAAACATATGCTTAAATGTTAAGCTGGTGGGTGAAGTGTTGACTCGAGCTCTTAAGGAATTAGCATAATTGGCTGTTATTTTGCACAGAGTGGGTTTCTAATGGGCTATCTCACATCTAACTTGCAGCTGAGCACTGTGCTAAATACAATGAGTACCCTCTACAGCACCGGGACCGTCTGTAAAACCAACGAAACGTCTGAGTGTTTGGTGCTGGAGCCAGGTATGGTACTAACCACTGCCCCTTCTGTGTCCTTTACACTGAGAGTTCAAAAAGAAAAAGCCCAAGGTTAGCTCCTGGCTGCAAGAGAACAGGCTGCAGTTTCAGTAGATATATCCTGCTATCTAAAGCTTACTCATAATTTAATTGCACCTTGCAGTTCAGGGACCTCCATTGGGCCTGCTGCCCACGAGACATACTGTCTCCTACTTGTAGCAGACAAAATTTGGAGAGGGCTGCTCAGCTTGTGTGACAGCCTGCCTGTCACCTGGGGTTCGCTTACATCACAGAAAGTCTATTTTTTCCCCTGTCATCAAAGTCTTGGCAGACTCAATGTTGCATCAAGGCCGGTCCCAAGAGCGCTACCAACTTAAGGGAATCTGATGCAGAGAGAACATTTAAGGAACTTGTGATCTGCTCTGTGTCTCTTAAAGAGAAGAAGGGGAAAACCTTAAATCAGAAAAGAATGCAGTAAAATAATGGGATATTTTGTATATCAAACACAAAGTGTTTTCTTCTTAGTTCATGAAATTTCTTTCGCTTTTGCTCATTTGCCTGCTGTGAAAGAAAAATAAAGAGATTCTGGTTTTTCAAGGCCTAGTACTAATTTTTTTGTTCTGACAGGTCTGGACACTATTATGGCTAACAGCACAGATTATCATGAGAGACTGTGGGCCTGGGAAGGCTGGAGAGCTGAAGTTGGCAGGATGATGAGACCGTTATACGAAGAGTATGTTGAACTTAAAAATGAGGTTGCAAAGCTTAATAGTAAGTCACAATTTTTTTTCTTTTTTTCCTGGCTTCCAGAAGTTAGCAAACATACCTCAGTCTTGCACAATTTGCACAGGAATTCAAAATCCATACTTTTTTACACATTGATGAGCATGATTTGCTCTTGGTGTGCACATCGCAAAGTGAGAGGCAATGCAGACAGGTGCCATTGACCAGATCAGTCAGTGCTCTTCGTTACATATTGCCTTACCTAGAACTGCACTGCTTGTGACTTACGGGCAAGCACACTCAATGTAAACAACTTCTGACTGCTGCTGAGTCTTGGCGACATCTCCTCTTTTCTACCAGCCTTGACCTTCTTGCACCAGTCACAAGCAGTGGTACATTTATAAACATTTTGCTCTGACCGGAATGATCAGATTTGGTAGGCCTGGGCCAGCAGATGCATCCAGGTGCTTAAAAAGCGTTTTGCACAAAGGAAAGTGTGCTTCCAGTCAGAGATCTCCACACAAATCATAGGGAATTGCCTTTTCAATGAACAACAGCAGGTGGCTGGTAATTTTCTTTGGGGGTCTTCTAAAATAGCTTCTGAAGTAGCTGCATCACCTGTCTCTTGGCCAAACTGCAGCTGTGTCACCTACTTTCTTAGACTCCTGTGAAAATTGTCAAGCTGGAGATAGACACCAGGAATAAGAAATTGTAGTCCAGTTAGACAGGAAAAAAAAAAACAAACCCCACATTAAGAAATGGTCATGATAACCTTGCTCTATACCACTAAGGAAGAGACCTCAGCTATGAGCCATTTCTACTCCAGGCTTGATGGAGCTCAGTGGACTGGAAGACTTAGTATGAGACTGGGAGCTCAATTTCAGTCCTGATGTCTGCACCTGCCCTAGTGATTTTGTTACTGGAGGAGGGGGCCCATATTCAATGTCCACCAGCTTATATCTTCTGTGAGAAGCCTGAGCAGAGACTGCCCTCCCTCATAGCCGCAGGAGCTCTGGTCAGGAGTGAAGATTTCCTTTGACCTCCATCTCCAGCTGGAATGACCCTAATTAGCAGATAACCATGACTGTAATTTCTGCATTTCTTGGAAATCTCCCATACCTGCAAGTTCATGGGACAGAGCCTCGGGGAAACACCCTCCTCCCTCCTAGACCCAGAGCATCTCATGCTTTGTCACTTTGCTTTGGGGGAAATGCTGAAGGTCTGCATGGGATCAGCAGGGAGCTGCACTGCTCCTGCAGACCTGAGCAGTGCCATGCATGGTGTCCTGGTGTGACACATCCATGCTTTACAGATTATTCTGACTACGGAGATTACTGGAGAGCAAATTATGAAGCAGACTATCCAGAAGAATACAAATACAGCCGTGACCAGCTGATGGAAGATGTGGAGAAGACATTTGAGCAGGTAGAAGCAGGAAGAAGCTCTCACATGGGCCACAGGGTTGTGTTTTGTGATGGTGGGCTCATGTTTCAGTATTATCAAAGAAGGCGAGACCTGCTCTAAACTGGCTAATTTCTGTCTGCATGGGGTTAACAGACACTGGGAGACATACACAACATTTTTACCTCTGCAGCCATTCTAGGACCAGCTTGGTCCCCTTGGCTGGGAAAGAGGGAGCTCTGCAGATTCATGTTTCTCCTCCAGGTAGGGCCCATGGGGGGAGGTATGCTTCACGTGGGGTAGATGGCATCCATACTCTGCACCTAAAGTTAGCAATGCTCCCTCCCTCATACCTGAGCAGGACTTCTGGGGCTCAGATCTGGACTCAGTGCTTGAGCCCCGAGGTAGAGGGCAAAGCTCAGCTGCAGGTTTGGGGTGCACTTACGTGCTGGGAGAATTTCATCAGAGATACCTTTGAGGCTCTCTGCTTAGGAGGGATGAGTGGTATAGAGCAGAGATAAAATAATTTGTTTCCTTCTCCCCCTCTGCCTCCAGATAAAACCTCTGTACCAGCAGCTGCATGCCTACGTGAGGCACCGGCTGGAGCAGGTCTACGGCCCCAAGCTCATCAGCTCCACAGGATGCCTCCCTGCTCACTTGCTGGGTAGGTCAACGCTGCCGCGCCGCGCGAGCCTGACTTTGTTCACAAGGATGGTGACTTTCAAGGCACATGGGGACAGAGTAATCTGCCTGTTTAATCAGGATATTAACAAACAGGTCACAGATAAGAGAAGGGGAGAGGAGAAATGGAGAAGTCATCCCTGGGAGAGATGACACAGGTGCTTAGCAGCAGAGGCAGGTAGGGAAGGCAGGCGCCCTCATTCTCGCCAGAGCTGGCGACACCCAGCTCAAAAATCCAGCAGTGGGCTGGGACATTTCCCTCCCCTCTGCAGCACTTGTTTTCCTTAGAATTGAGAGTTTCAGAGAGTCTTGGTTTTTCTTTTAAATCTTATGCTAAGCTCCCACATTTCACGTCTTTGCTTTCAAAACATGCAGCATCAAGCTGCCGTAACTGTAACGTACATGAACACAGCAGCGGCAATCTAACAACGTGGGTGTCCAGTTGTGAAGAGACCTTTGGGAAGGTGATCAGTCCTGAAACTGTATTGCACAAGAACAGCTGATCTTGGGGAAGAAAAGGATCTTTGATCTGAGTTTGACCTGTGCATGCCTTCCCAGCACTGCTCCCCGCCACATCCGGATCAGCCCTGTTTAGATGTATTGGAGTCCCTATTTATGACGCTGCACAATTTATAGAACTGTCTGGCACTTCAGAACAATACGTAATGAATCATGTACAGTATTTCTACATTTATCTCTTTTTTTGAAGGTGATATGTGGGGTAGATTTTGGACAAATCTGTATGCCTTGACCGTTCCCTATCCAGCCAAACCGAACATTGATGTAACTTCTACAATGGTTCAACAGGTAAGACATGCCTTTATGCAATATGCATTATGTAACAAATCTAGATGGTATAAAAATTATACACCACATGCCAGCTGCTTTCTAGGAAACCATAGATGCCCTAAGGCAGACACAGCGCCAGCAAAGCATCGCTTTCTGCATCCTTTTTTGCTCTTCACCTTAACGTGTTCATGCATTTTCCACTGTACCTTTTCCCTCAGCTGTTCTCTTTCTTCTCCACCCTCTTTGACTGCTTTAATCTTGGCTCCAAGTCTATTTTCCTCAGAGACACCTATCCATTAAGAGATATATTTTGTACATCTAAATATTTCAGGAGTCATGGAGTTGGCTGGTATCAAATACGACCTTTGCCAGCCATTACCATAATCAAATAGTTTGTATATCACAGGGGTTTTTTTTGCCAGTCTTGTTTATTTGGATACAGCTAGGAAACTGCAATGCTGCCTCTTATCTTTTGATAACTGCATAGCACCATAAGGTCTCTGTTTGAGATCTGTAGTGCTAACAAACGTGACAGCACCTTTACCAGCCTGAGAACACGGGTGAAAATAACCCTCTGTAGTCCTTCCTAAGCTTCATTCCCTTTATAAAATAAAAGGTGATTGGTGGAATTTGATTTCTGAAATGCAGTTATTCACCTGAAATCTACCCTTCTCTCACAGGGAGCACTCCATGCAAATGTTAGGCTGGCAAGAGAAGGAATAGCTGAATCTGATTCATAAGCAGTTTGCACACATCTGCATTAATCTCACCTCTATTTTACAGTGCTGACTCCCTTGTAGTCATAAATTTGTGTATATTGAAGCACGACCGTGAGGAGGGAAGCATTACTTACAGGGCCTTGGGGCAAAGGCTGCACTCATCCTTGGTGGTGGATGTGCCCAATTTAGGATTCTCATCCAACTGAGCTGTCTGCCACCTAAATCTCTGCCAAAATGGAGTCCAGTGAATGCAGAGCTCCTGCTATGTAGAATAATAAAACTGCTGAATGACAAAAATATTCTGGACATTGACATGCAGTTACGATCTGATAAGCAACTCCTCTTTGCCAGGTTTTATGGTTCTGGCCAAGATCTCCTCTCATGCTCATCTCCTGGGAGTGCAGCTCCACTCCCTCAAAGGAGTTGTCCCCGACTGAAGAGGCTGAAGGGTCAGAGCCCAGATCTGACATGCTACTGACAGGA